>NC_047114.1:92526113-92840337 GCF_902500255.1 Thalassophryne amazonica | reverse complement strand
ATGCAGAGAACGTCCAGGGTTTGATGCACGGTCTGTGAAAGAGGAGGGGGTGAGGTCTCACGCTCGTCAGCACACTTCCTGAGGTACGTTAGATTTTGTGACTAACATTTATACAGTCAGTAAATGTGGTGTCCCTCACACCTTTTTATATTGAGCTGTATGTTAGTCATGTATCGGCTTCCACTGCAGTGGAGTTTTGTCAACTGGATGTTCCATGCCTGCAGGTTGGGAAGCTGATTAGTAATCAAGCCAGGAAGTGTTGCTGTTTGTACACCTTTAAGTGTTCTCTCTGTGTGTAGAGTGTGGACTCACATAATGGTTCCTTCTTTCACAGACGCGGTTTGTTGCGGCCACCTGGGGGGTGTCGGCGGGGTCCTTGGGTCCGAACAGCTTCTGGCTCCGGACCGTTAGCGCTGCTGGGAGCGCACCACGCCAGACCGCACTTTCTTTTGTATTTTTTGTATCACTGTTATGTATTAAATTCAGTTAGCCTTTGTACCGTGCTCTGCTTATTTCATACTGGGTCCTTCAAACGCTGGTCGGTTCTCCGAGCTGCGTCCGACACATAACACACCCACCACTTTAATCATATCTTAGATGTTGTTCTGACTTATGGTATGGAAATTGAAGACTTAACAGTATTCCCTGAAAACTCCCTTCTGTCTGATCATTTCTTAATAACATTTACATTTATTCTGATGGACTACCCAGCAGTGGGGAATAAGTTTCATTACACTAGAAGTCTTTCAGAAAGCGCTGTAACTAGGTTTATGTTGTGAAAGTGTCGTGACACGGACCCACAACAGGGGGCGTTAATGAACGGACAATGGATAAGCCAAAAGTAACAATTTAATGTTGTGAATCGCACAACGACGTAGAGACAATAACAATATGGTGGACTGTCAATCATACACCAGGTGACGTGTGGGCAGGCTCGACGATAGAAGATGCCTGGCGAGAGAAGAGCCGGATCCCCACACAGCTTCCACCACCAACGGAGCTGAAGAACACCGGAGCCGCCAAGCCCTGCGCCCCAGGTGGCCGCTGTCTTCAGCAGTCAGACCCGGTACTGCTGGCAGAAAACAGAGACAGTCCTGATGAGTGTGAGTTCGCACACTCAGTAATCCCACAGTCAGTGTTTAGTTAGGAGGGAGCACCTCCACCTCCAATCACACACTCGTGCAGCTCCTGTTTCACCACTTATCTGGTTTGGGGTGTGAGGCGAAGCCGTCGCTGATCACACCAAACGCCAATCCCACAGATAAGGACACACCAGGAAAACGGCTGCAAAGAAGTTCAGATTAATACTCAATGTTTTGAGTCAGCAGAGAAAATTACCTGAATGGTAGCTGATTTCTCGGCGGGGAGGTGGAGTTGCAGTCCGGCCTTTATGGTGGTGGTGATGAGTAGTGGATGAGTGACAGCTGGTATGGATGATGTGTGACAGCTGTCACTCCTGGTCGCTCCGACGCCCTCTCGTGCTTGAAGCCCGCACTTCAAGCAGGGCGCCATCTTGTGGTGGTGGGCCAGCAGTACCTCCTCTTCGGCGGCCCACACAACAGGACCCCCCCCTCAACGGGCGCCTCCTGGCGCCCGACCAGGCTTGTCCGGGTGACGGGTGTAGAAGTCGGCCAGGAGGGCCGGGTCCAGGATGAAGCTCCTCTTCACCCAGGAGCGCTCTTCGGGGCCATAACCCTCCCAGTCCACCAGATACTGGAACCCCCGGCCCTTTCGACGGACGTCCAGGAGCCGGCGTACCGTCCACGCGGGCTCCCCGTCAATGATCCGGGCAGGAGGCGGCACTGGTCCCAGGGCACACAGTGGTGAGGTATGGCAGGGCTTGAGTCTGGACAGATGAAACACGGGGTGTATCCGCAGTGAAGCTGGCAGCTTCAGCTTCACTGCGGCCGGACTGAGGACTTTGAGGATGGGAAAAGGTCCGATGTACCTGTCTTTGAGTTTGTGGGATTCCACCTGCAGGGGGATGTCCTTAGTGGATAGCCAGACCTCCTGCCTGGGCTGGTATGCAGGGGCCGGGGAACGCCGGCGGTCTGCATGGGCCTTAGCCCTCGTCCGGGCTCTGAGCAGGGCAGAGCGGGCGGTACGCCACACCCGACGGCACTTCCTCAGATGGGCCTGGACCGAGGGCACCCCAACCTCTCCCTCCACCAGTGGAAACAATGGGGGCTGGTACCCCAAACACACCTCAAACGGGGAGAGGCCGGTGGCAGATGAGACTTGGCTATTATGAGCGTACTCGATCCAGGCCAGGTGGTCACTCCAGGCCGTCGGGTGCGTGGAGGTCACGCAGCGGAGGGCCTGCTCCAGTTCCTGGTTCGTCCGCTCTGCCTGCCCGTTCGTCTGGGGGTGGTACCCAGACGAGTTCCCTGCAGAAACTCCTCCAGACCTGGGAGGAGAACTGAGGACCACGATCCGAGACAATGTCCGATGGAATCCCATGCAGACACACGACGTGGTGGACCAGGAGGTCTGCAGTCTCCTGGGCCGTCGGGAGCTTCGGGAGGGCCACGAAGTGGGCCGCCTTGGAGAACCGGTCCACTATCGTTAAGATGGTGGTGTTGCCCTGGGACGGCGGGAGGCCCGTGACAAAGTCCAGGCCAATATGAGACCAGGGGCCACGAGGCACGGGCAGAGGCTGGAGGAGGCCTTGGGCCTTGTGGTGGTCGGCTTTGCCCCTGGCACAGGTGGTGCAGGCCTGGACATACTCCCGGACGTCGGCTTCCATAGACGCCCACCAGAAGCGCTGCCGGACCACTGCCACGGTCCTTCGCACCCCTGGATGACAGGAGAGCTTGGAACCGTGACAGAAGTCAAGGACCGCAGCCCTGGCCTCTGGTGGGACGTACAACTTGTCCTTCGGACCTGTCCCCGGGTCCGGGCTCCGTGTCAGGGCCTCCCGGACGGTCTTCTCCACGTCCCAGGTAAGGGTGGCCATGACAGTGGACTCGGGGATATTGGTGTCAGGGGGGTCTGACGGCTTGGTCCTGACCTCCTCTTCATGCACCCGGGACAGGGCGTCAGATCGTTGTTTTTTGTCCCGGGGCAGTAGGTGATCCGGAAGTCAAAACGCCCGAAGAACAGCGACCAGCGGGCTTGCCTGGGGTTCAGAAGCTTCGCGGTCCAGATGTACTCCAGGTTCCGATGGTCCGTGAAAACCGTAAATGGTACCGATGCTCCCTCCAACAGGTGTCTCCACTCCTCAAGAGCCTCCTTCACCGCAAGAAGTTCCCAATTGCCGACGTCATAGTTCCGTTCAGCTGGGGTCAACCTGCGGGAAAAGTAGGCACATGGATGGAGAACCTTTTCGGACTCCCCGCTCTGGGATAGCACGGCTCCTATCCCTGAGTCAGAGGTGTCCACTTCAACTACGAACTGGCGCTTGGGATCGGGCTGCACCAGAACTGGTGCAGTCGAGAACCGGCGTTTCAACTCCCTAAACGCGGCTTCGCACCGATCCGACCAGGTGAAGGGGACTTTTGTGGAGGTCAGGGCTGTCAGGGGGCTAACTACCTGACTGTAGCCCTTGATGAACCTCCGGTAGAAATTTGCAAAACCGAGGAACTGTTGTAGTTTCCTACGGTTCGTTGGTTGGGGCCAATCTCTCACCGCCGCAACCTTGGCCGGATCAGGGGCGACGGAGTTGGAGGAGATTATGAACCCCAGGAAAGACAAAGAAGTGCGGTGGAACTCACACTTCTCGCCCTTCACAAACAGCTGGTTCTCCAACAACCGCTGTAGGACCTGATGTACATGCTTGACATGGGTCTCAGGATCCGGAGAAAAGATGAGTATATCGTCTAGATATACGAAGACAAACCGATGCAGGAAGTCCCGCAAGACGTCATTAACCAATGCTTGGAACGTCGCGGGCGCATTGGTGAGGCCGAACGGCATGACCAGGTACTCAAAGTGACCTAACGGGGTGTTAAATGCCGTCTTCCACTCGTCTCCCTCCCGGATCCGAACCAGGTGATAAGTATTCCTAAGATCCAATTTCGTGAAAATTTGGGCTCCATGCAGGGGCGTGAACACTGAATCCAACAGAGGTAACGGGTATCGGTTGCGAACCGTGATCTCGTTCAGCCCTCTGTAATCAATGCATGGACGGAGTCCGCCGTCCTTCTTACCCACAAAAAAGAAACCAGCACCCATCGGGGAGGTGGAGTTCTGGATCAACCCGGCAGCTAACGAGTCCCGGATGTAGGTCTCCATTGATTCGCGTTCCGGACGTGAGAGGTTGTACAGCCTGCTGGACGGGTACTCAGCGCCCGGTATCAAATCAATGGCACAATCATATGGACGGTGCGGGGGCAGCGTGAGTGCCAGATCCTTGCTTAAGACGTCAGCAAGGTCGTGGTACTTAGCTGGCACCGCCGCCAGATTGGGGGGGACTAAAACCTCCTCCTTAGCTGTCACACCGGGTGGAACCGAGGATCCTAAACACTCCCGGTGGCAGGTTTCGCTCCACTGAACCACAACCCCAGACGGCCAATCAATCTGGGGATTGTGTTTTAACACCCATGGAAAACCCAAAATCACTCGGGAGGTAGAAGGTGTCACATAAAACACAATCTCTTCCCTGTGATTCCCAGACACCACCAATGTCACTGGCTGTGTCTGGTGTGTGATTATTGGAAGAAGGGTGCCAACTAGTGCCCGCACCGACAATGGTGACGGTAAGGCCACTAGAGGGAGCCCAACCTCCTTTGCCCATCTGCTATCCAGCAGATTCCCCTCCAACCCCGTGTCCACCAGTGCTGGGGCGTGAAGGGTTAGATCCCCACTCAGGATCGTGACTGGGATACGTGCAGATCGTCGGGGTCTCCCCACGTGGGTGTTGTGACCCACCCTTAGCCCAGTCTCTAAGGACGAGTGCTGCTGTTTTGACCGTTTGGGGCATTCTCTCTGTGTGTGCTCGGTAGAGCTGCAGAGAAAACACTCTCCACGGATCAGCCTCCTTTGTCTCTGATCTGATCACTTTTTGGCCCTGCTCGTTTCCCTAGCAACGTCAGCAGGGGGAGCTGTCGTCACGTGCAGAGCCCTGGCAGCGGAGCGTGGGGAAGTCGGCTCCCTTTCGGACCCGGGAGGAAGAGGGACGGCTTGTGCCTGATCACGGCCCTCGTCTCGCTCCCGTCGGTGTTCTGTTAATCGGTTGTCTAACCGTATAACCAGGTCGATAAGCCCATCTAAATTCCGCGGCTCGTCCTTCGCCACCAGCTGCTCCTTAAGGACCAGAGACAGTCCGTTTACAAAGGCGGCGCGGAGTGCAACAGCATTCCAGCCGGCTCGCGCTGCCGCGATGCGGAAGTCGACTGCATACTTCGCTGCGCTCCAACGCCCCTGCCATATCGACAGCAGCACACTTGAAGCGGTCTCGCCTCTATGAGGGTGGTCGAACACCTGTCGGAACTCCCTCACAAACTCAGTATAAACCATTAGGAGCCGTGAATTCTGCTCCCAGAGCGCCGTAGCCCAGGCGCGTGCCTCTCCTCGAAGCAGATTTATAACGTAAGCCACCCGGCTAGCGTCTGACGCGTACATGACGGAACGCTGTGAAAAGACGAGCGAGCACTGCATCAAGAAGTCCGCGCACGTCTCCACACTGCCACCGTACGGCTCCGGAGGGCTTATGTATGCTTCAGGGGAAGGTGGGGGGGTTCGTTGAACGACCAGCGGAATGTCTGTTTCTGGCACACGGTCAGCAGGAGGAGGTGCTGCAGCAGCGCCCTGAGCACGCGCTTCCACCTGGGCGGTGAGAGCCTCCATCCTACGATTGAGAACACTGCTCTGCTCGGTAACTAAGTCCAACCGAGCGGTAAAGGTGGTTAAAATGTGCTGCAGCTCACCCAACACGCCTCCTGCTGGCGCCTGTGCACCTCGCTCTTCCATTGGCTGTTCAAGCGATGGTTGACACCCCTCGGGATCCATGACGCTGGCCGAGAAATCCTGTTGTGAAAGTGTCGTGACATGGACCCACAACAGGGGGCGTTAATGAACGGACAATGGATAAGCCAAAAGTAACAATTTAATGTTGTGAATCGCACAACGACGTACAGACAATAACAATATGGTGGACTGTCAATCATACACCAGGCAACGTGTGGGCAGGCTCGACGATAGAAGACGCCTGGCGAGAGAAGAGCCGGATCCCCACACAGCTTCCACCACCAACGGAGCTGAAGAACACTGGAGCCGCCAAGCCCTGCGCCCCAGGTGGCCACTGTCTTCAGCAGTCAGACCCGGTACTGCTGGCAGAAAACAGAGACAGTCCTAATGAGTGTGAGTTCGCACACTCAGTAATCCCACAGTCAGTGTTTAGTTAGGAGGGAGCACCTCCACCTCCAATCACACTCGTGCAGCTCCTGTTTCACCACTTATCTGGTTTGGGGTGTGAGGCGAAGCCGTCGCTGATCACACCAAACGCCAATCCCACAGATAAGGACACACCAGGAAAACGGCTGCAAAGAAGTTCAGATTAATACTCAATGTTTTGAGTCAGCAGAGAAAATTACCTGAATGGTAGCTGATTTCTCGGCGGGGAGGTGGAGTTGCAGTCCGGCCTTTATGGTGGTGGTGATGAGTAGTGGATGAGTGACAGCTGGTATGGATGATGTGTGACAGCTGTCACTCCTGGTCGCTCCGACGCCCTCTCGTGCTTGAAGCCCGCACTTCAAGCAGGGCGCCATCTTGTGGTGGTGGGCCAGCAGTACCTCCTCTTCGGCGGCCCACACAACAGTTTAAGGATATGATTCCTTCTTTATGTTCTCTAATGCCATATACCAACACAGTGCAGAGTAGTTACCTAAACTCTGTACGTGAGATAGAGTATCTCGTCAACAGTTTTACATCCTCATTGAAGACAACTTTGGATGCTGTAGCTCCTCTGAAAAAGAGAGCTTTAAATCAGAAGTGCCTGACTCCGTGGTATAACTCACAAACTTGCAGCTTAAAGCAGATAACCCATAATTTGGAGAGGAAATGGCGTCTCACTAATTTAGAAGATCTTCACTTAGCCTGGAAAAAGAGTCTATTGCGCTATAAAAAAGCCCTCCGTAAAGCTAGGACATCTTACTACTCATCACTAATTGAAGAAAATAAGAACAACCCCAGGTTTCTTTTCAGCACTGTAGCCAGGCTGACAAAGAGTCAGAGCTCTATTGAGCCGAGTATTCCTTTAACTTTAACTAGTAATGACTTCATGACTTTCTTTGCTAATAAAATTTTAACTATTAGAGAAAAAATTACTCATAACCATCCCAAAGACGTATTGTTATCTTTGGCTGCTTTCAGTGATGCCGGTATTTGGTTAGACTCTTTCTCTCCGATTGTTCTGTCTGAGTTATTTTCATTAGTTACTTCCTCCAAACCATCAACATGTCTATTAGACCCCATTCCTACCAGGTTGCTCAAGGAAGCCCTACCATTAATTAATGCTTCGATCTTAAATATGATCAATCTATCTTTATTAGTTGGCTATGTACCACAGGCTTTTAAGGTGGTAGTAATTAAACCATTACTTAAAAAGCCATCACTTGACCCAGCTATCTTAGCTAATTATAGGCCAATCTCCAACCTTCCTTTTCTCTCAAAAATTCTTGAAAGGGTAGTTGTAAAACAGCTAACTGATCATCTGCAGAGGAATGGTCTATTTGAAGAGTTTCAGTCAGGTTTTAGAATTCATCATAGTACAGAAACAGCATTAGTGAAGGTTACAAATGATCTTCTTATGGCCTCAGACAGTGGACTCATCTCTGTGCTTGTTCTGTTAGACCTCAGTGCTGCTTTTGATACTGTTGACCATAAAATTTTATTACAGAGATCAGAGCATGCCATAGGTATTAAAGGTGCTGCGCTGCGGTGGTTTGAATCATATTTATCTAACAGATTACAATTTGTTCATGTAAATGGGGAATCTTCTTCACAGACTAAGGTTAATTATGGAGTTCCACAAGGTTCTGTGCTAGGACCAATTTTATTCACTTTATACATGTTTCCCTTAGGCAGTATTATTAGACGGCATTGCTTAAATTTTCATTGTTACGCAGATGATACCCAGCTTTATCTATCCATGAAGCCAGAGGACACACACCAATTAGCTAAACTGCAGGATTGTCTTACAGACATAAAGACATGGATGACCTCTAATTTCCTGCTTTTAAACTCAGATAAAACTGAAGTTATTGTACTTGGCCCCACAAATCTTAGAAAGATGGTGTCTAACCAGATCCTTACTCTGGATGGCATTACCCTGACCTCTAGTAATACTGTGAGAAATCTTTGAGTCATTTTTGATCAGGATATGTCATTCAATGCGCATGTTAAACAAATATGTAGGACTGCTTTTTTGCATTTGCGCAATATCTCTAAAATTAGAAAGGTCTTGTCTCAGAGTGATGCTGAAAAATTAATTCATGCATTTATTTCCTCTAGGCTGGACTATTGTAATTCATTATTATCAGGTTGTCCTAAAAGTTCCCTGAAAAGCCTTCAGTTAATTCAAAATGCTGCAGCTAGAGTGCTGACAGGGACTAGAAGGAGAGAGCATATCTCACCCATATTGGCCTCTCTTCATTGGCTTCCTGTTAATTCTAGAATAGAATTTAAAATTCTTCTTCTTACTTATAAGGTTTTGAATAATCAGGTCCCATCTTATCTTAGGGACCTCATAGTACCATATCACCCCAATAGAGCGCTTCGCTCTCAGACTGCTGGCTTACTTGTAGTTCCTAGGGTTTGTAAGAGTAGAATGAGAGGCAGAGCTTTCAGCTTTCAGGCTCCTCTCCTGTGGAACCAGCTCCCAATTCAGATCAGGGAGACAGACACCCTCTCTACTTTTAAGATTAGGCTTAAAACTTTCCTTTTTGCTAAAGCTTATAGTTAGGGCTGGATCAGGTGACCCTGAGCCATCCCTTAGTTATGCTGCTATAGACTTAGACTGCTGGGGGGTTCCCATGATGCACTGAGTGTTTCTTTCTCTTTTTGCTCTGTATGCACCACTCTGCATTTAATCATTAGTGATTGATCTCTGCTCCCCTCCACAGCATGTCTTTTTCCTGGTTCTCTCCCTCAGCCCCAACCAGTCCCAGCAGAAGACTGCCCCTCCCTGAACCTGGTTCTGCTGGAGGTTTCTTCCTGTTAAAAGGGAGTTTTTCCTTCCCACTGTTGCCAAGTGCTTGCTCACAGGGGGTCGTTTTGACTGTTGGGGTTTTTCCATAATTATTGTATGGCCTTGCCTTACAATATAAGGCGCCTTGGGGCAACTGTTTGTTGTGATTTGGCGCTATATAAATAAAATTGATTTGATTTAATTTGATCTGATTTAGGCAGCCAACGCCTGTGAAAACATCTCAGAACTCAGTCTTTGTTTTGTTCATATTTGTTAATGGATCACTGTTGTCTGGCATTTTGTCTGAACATTGTGTTTTCACTGTACTGGCAATCGCTAGGATGTTCTCGTACTGCACTTTGATCAGCTTCATGGTTTCACTGGAGGTCTCAGGTCCAGCCTTTCTGCCCAGTAACAGGATCCTGTCCTCCTGGTCCACCACGTGAAACTCAAGTAGAGCCAAAACAACTAATCAAGTTAATCGATTAAAATCAATTATTAAAACAGTTGTTAACTAATTTAGTCATCGATTAGTTGCTAAATAACTTTGTTTTACCACAAATGTTTAGTTTCTTTCATATAATCAACCGAGCTTTGAATCTTGAACCAGTGGAGTGCTTCGAGCTGCTGCTTCATTGGTTTAATTTGTTTTATTTCGCTTTATCTTAACTTTTCCCCACTAAAACCCTAAAGAGCATATGTCTGTGAGGAATATTTACCGTTTTTATGTTAAACAGACCTGTTATGGTCTTCTGAAACAGTTGATAGATGTATTTTATGCTAACACCGATGCTAATGTGTTAGCATGTCTATGGCATTTTCAATGTTAAAGTTAGCATTAAGCTGCTGGCATTTCAGCATGTTTGTGCATTTGTTTTCTGTATAATAATTAATGGCTCAGCGTTTGTTGTCGTAAAAGAGTCAAATGTATTACAAATTATAATATTTTTTAAATGTATTTTTATTTATATATTAATAATAATAGCAACAATAATAATAGCAATAATAACTAATAATGCTATAATACAATTTTACAGAAAGAGACATGAGTCACATCTGTCGTGAAATGACCACAGAGTTTACAAGTTATACAGGGAATGTTGCACATATTATGAGTCAGGCTACAGTTTTTGATTTAGATTTTATGGTTAACTGGTTATGCTAAATGCTCATTTGCAGCAACAAAAATACCTCTTCTTTTTTTCATATATTTTATAACATTTATATGTTTCAATGTTGTTTTATGGCAACTCAGCACTTTGATAAAGCAATGCCATTTGAAATAATTATTTTTGTTCTTTATTATAACCTGTTTTATTCTTTATTATTTTATATTTCAACAGCCAAGGGACATTTGGCGATTTGTTGATTTTTAAGTATTTTAAGTTTTCAAATAATGTTCTGTTGTTAAATAAAGTGATGGAAGGAGAGAAAAATTGTTTTCCTGGCACATTTTAAAAAAATTCCTCGCTAATCCGATTAATCGATTAATCGTGTCGAAACCCCATCAGATTCATCGATGATCCAAATAATCGTTTGTTGCAGCCCTAAACTCAAGTCTGTACCGTTTCTCATTTCTCGGATTTCGAAGTTTGACTTTACATTTTCAAAGTGAGCGTAACCTGCTTTTGTTGGACATGACAAGTACTTTTTCTGTGCTATCCTGTTGTGTGTTTGGGTTCACCAGTTTGCAAGCAGCACCATAGTTTTTGTGAAAGTTGGCAACTTTTTGTCCAACAACATACCTGCAAAGAGATGTTGACTTTTGCTATGGGCCTGATTAACTGTCTCTTGATTTTCTCTGACGTCTGTTATTGTCGTGATGTCCTCACACGATTCACTTGACTCTGAGATAGTGTGTTCCGGTCTGCCTTTCTTGCTTTTCTCAAGCTTAGATTTGCATTTTGCAGCAAAGTGGTTCTCTTTTCCACATTTCTTACATTTCTTTCCATAGGCTGGACATTTGTGTTTATTTCTCTCATGTGTGTTGCCACAAAACTTACAGTTAATCTCATCCTTTTTGTCTCTCTTTGGATTATCTTCCATAGCATGTATTTCCTCCAATGTTTTACCTTTTATGGTTTTACTGTTTTCAAAGGTCAAAGGTCAAGGAAAACTTGGTCCAAAACACTTTTATGGGTATATCTCAACAACAAAGAAGTGTAGATGGATCAAACCTTGTGTGAATATGTCATGAATAGATATCTAGAGGTTATTAGAATGTGGAGTGGTTCAGCAAAAGGTCAAAGGTCAAGCTCAATGAAAACATGGTCTGCAATTTTTTTTTTCTGTATCTCGGTGACCAAGAAGTCTAGATGGATCAAACTTAGTGGAAATATTACTTTGATAGATATATCAAGGTAAGAAGCCTTGATGGATGATCTAAAACATATATTGATCAAAAAAATTGTGATTGATTGGTATGAATGACTTCATAATGAAGTCATATGATGAAGCCCACACATAGTCCAAAACACCATTACAGACACATGCATATTTACTTGTCTACTTATGTCTATTCATTTCATTTATTTAGTATTAGTTAATGCTGTTGAATTGATATGTGTATGTATATGTGGACTATGTGTCTGAAATAAACTTGTCTATCTAAATAAAGTCATTCCAGTCGTACCCAAGGATCCTCTGGAGAGACCTGGTATCACAAGTCATTGCTTAGAGTCCAAGACTCAAAAACCATCCAGTAAGACAGGAAACACCAGGACCCCAAACACTTGGACCATTGTTCTCCTACCAAGGTATTACATCGCCAAACACCTCCGTTCAGTAACAGGAATTTATATTTTCCCCCATTTTCTTAAGCAATGCATAAAAATGTAGGTGCATTTGTGACATTTAAGATCACACTTTACTTAATGGGGGATTAAAAAGCAGGTTTGGCTTATGGTTCTCTCTGGTTTCCATGGACGCAGAGTAGGTCTTCAGCTAAACAATCTTCCAACTTCCAACTGAGCAGCCTGTCACTACTAATCTGCCTTTCCTCATCTCCCTGCATCGCTCCATCTGTCATTCTCTCTGCATTATCATCTGTCATCCTCCTTCATTGTTACACACAAACAAAGGTGATGCACATTTGCAAGACAAAAAACCTAAAAGGAAAATTAATAAGATGCGAAAAATGTGCTGCCTTGCCTCATCGTCCTTTTCTCGTGAATGGTTGATCAGCAATGAAAAAAAAGAAATCTGATGATTTTCTATGAAATGTTTGGTACCCAGTGCTCACACACAGTTTGTCTCCTGCACAGAAGCAGATTCATAAAAAAATAAAATAAATGAATAAAAAAATCACAATCTGCAAGAACTCACAAAGACATGTGTTAATTTTTCAGAGTGAGAGAAATGGCACAGAAATGTGGTAAAAGAAAGAAAAGAAAAAGGAGCCAGATGATTACATAACGGTCACTCGCTTCTTCACTCAAACCGCACAAATGTCAGTTCCAGAGGGAGGCGGCAGGAACTGTGGAAGTTCATTTTCTCTCCACTTCTAAACTATGTATTCCGCTAGAAGGGCACTCAGTAGAGCATGTGCTTCCACACAGACCCCCAGTCGCTCTGAAACAAACGTGGATCAAAGTACCCCTATGGATATACAATCACGGGATCCTGAACACCCGCCTTAGATCCTGAACGTTGCTAACCTTTGTTCCTGATCAATCATCTGTCATCATGTCCTTGATCTTTAATTGTGATTGTTGAAGTTAGAACCTGAACACTGAGCTTTGGTTCTGATGATTTATCTGTGATCCAGATTACTGATCACCGGCTCCAATCCTTTGACCTCGATCTCCAGGCTTTCATCCCAAATGCCGACCTTTGATCCCGATCACTCATTCTTGATTGTTGTGGTGGCCGCCAGAAGAGGAGGTACTGCTGGCCCACCACCAGAGGGCGCCCTGCCTGAAGTGCGGGCTTCAGGCACGAGAGGCCGCTGCGGCCACGGACACAGCCGGGGGTGACAGCTGTCACTCATTATCTCTTGACAGCTGTCACCCATCTACACTACATCATCTCACTCCATAAAGACCGGACGTCATCTCCACCTCGTTGCCGAGATATCATTTACCTACAGAGCTAATACTCTCAGCCGTTGTTGTTCTAAAGAATACGTAATTCTCTGAGTTGTTGCAGGAGTTCCTGAGGAGCCTACTAATAATGGGACGCTGAGTGTGGGGAGACGTGACGAGTGACGCACGTCCGACTAAGTAGCCCTCAGTCTCTTACTGTGTTAGAGGTGGAGGTGGAATATCCACCATAAGTGTTACAGGGTGTTCACACACCCACATCTGTTTGTTTCTGTTCCTCGCCAGCAGTACCAGATCCGACACGCGGAGACGGTGGCTACCTGGGGACTCGGAACTTGGCGGCTCCAGTATTTTCCAGGTTCGGTGACGGAGGAAATCGTGTGGTTCCGGTTCTTCTCAGGACAGACGTCTTCTATCCTCGAGCCTGCCCACACGACACCTTTGTTAATCGATTTTTGCACCTATTCTGTAATCTGCTGTGTTGAGTTGTGCTATTCACAACAGTAAAGTGTTCATATTGACTTCCTCCATTGTCCGTTCATTTACGCCCCCTGTTGTGGGTCCGTGTCACTACACTTTCCCAACATTGATATTGACTTTGATCCTGGTCACTTAACTTAGATCCCGATTGTTCATTGTATTGATTTCATAATCCAGATCAAAGTAATCAATTCAATTCAATTTTTTTTATTTTTTTTTTTATATAGCGCCAAATCACAACAAACAGTTGCCCCAAGGCGCTTTATATTGTAAGGCAAGGCCATACAATAATTATGTAAAACCCCAACGGTCAAAACGACCCCCTGTGAGCAAGCACTTGGCTACAGTGGGAAGGAAAAACTCCCTTTTAACAGGAAGAAACCTCCAGCAGAACCAGGCTCAGGGAGGGGCAGTCTTCTGCTGGGACTGGTTGGGGCTGAGGGAGAGAACCAGGAAAAAGACATGCTGTGGAGGGGAGCAGAGATCGATCACTAATGATTAAATGCAGAGTGGTGCATACAGAGCAAAAAGAGAAAGAAACAGTGCATCATGGGAACCCCCCAGCAGTCTACGTCTATAGCAGCATAACTAAGGGATGGTTCAGGGTCACCTGATCCAGCCCTAACTATAAGCTTTAGCAAAAAGGAAAGTTTTAAGCCTAATCTTAAAAGTAGAGAGGGTGCCTGTCTCCCTGATCTGAATTGGGAGCTGGTTCCACAGGAGAGGAGCCTGAAAGCTGAAGGCTCTGCCCCCCATTCTACTCTTACAAACCCTAGGAACTACAAGTAAGCCTGCAGTCTGAGAGCGAAGCGCTCTATTGGGGTGATATGGTACTACGAGGTCCCTAAGATAAGATGGGACCTGATTATTCAAAACCTTATAAGTAAGAAGAAGAATTTTAAATTCTATTCTAGAATTAACAGGAAGCCAATGAAGAGAGGCCAATATGGGTGAGATATGCTCTCTCCTTTTTAGGCTTTTTAAGGAACTTTTAGGACAACCTGATAATAATGAATTACAATAGTCCAGCCTAGAGGAAATAAATGCATGAATTAGTTTTTCAGCATCACTCTGAGACAAGACCTTTCTGATTTTAGAGATATTGTGTAAATGCAAAAAAGCAGTCCTACATATTTGTTTAATATGCGCTTTGAATGACATATCCTGATCAAAAATGACTCCAAGATTCCTCACAGTATTACTAGAGGTCAGGGTAATGCCATCCAGAGTAAGGATCTGGTTAGACACCATCTTTCTAAGATTTGTGGGGCCAAGTACAATAACTTCAGTTTTATCTGAGTTTAAAAGCAGGAAATTAGAGGTCATCCATGTCTTTATGTCTGTAAGACAATCCTGCAGTTTAGCTAATTGGTGTGTGTCCTCTGGCTTCATGGCTAGATAAAGCTGGGTATCATCTGCGTAACAATGAAAATTTAAGCAATACCGTCTAATAATACTGCCTAAGGGAAGCATGTATAAAATAAAATAAAATAAAATTGGTCCTAGCACAGAACCTTGTGGAACTCCATAATTAACTTTAGTCTGTGAAGAAGATTCCCCATTTACATGAACAAATTGTAATCTATTAGACAAATATGATTCAAACCACCGCAGCGCAGTGCCTTTAATACCTATGGCATGCTCTAATCTCTGTAATAAAATTTTATGGTCAACAGTATCAAAAGCAGCACTGAGGTCTAACAGAACAAGCACAGAGATGAGTCCACTGTCCGAGGCCATAAGAAGATCATTTGTAACCTTCACTAATGCTGTTTCTGTACTATGATGAATTCTAAAACCTGACTGAAACTCTTCAAACAGACCATTCCTCTGCAGATGATCAGTTAGCTGTTTTACAACTACCCTTTCAAGACTTTTTCAGAGAAAAGGAAGGTTGGAGATTGGCCTATAATTAGCTAAGATAGCTGGGTCAAGTGATGGCTTTTTAAGTAATGGTTTAATTACTGCCAGCTTAAAAGCCTGTGGTACATAGCCAACTAACAAAGATAGATTGATCATATTTAAGATCGAAGCATTAAATAATGGTAGGGCTTCCTTGAGCAGCCTGATAGGAATGGGGTCTAATAGACATGTTGATGGTTTGGATGAAGTAACTAATGAAAATAACTCAGACAGAACAATCAGAGAGAAAGAGTCTAACCAAATACCGGCATCACTGAAAGCAGCCAATGATAACGATACGTCTTTGGGATGGTTACGAGTAATTTTTTCTCTAATAGTTAAAATTTTGTTAGCAAAGAAAGTCATGAAGTCATTACTAGTTAAAGTTAATGGAATACTCAGCTCAATAGAGCTCTGACTCTTTGTCAGCCTGGCTACAGTGCTGAAAAGAAACCTGGGGTTGTTCTTATTTTCTTCAATTAGTGATGAGTAGAAAGATGTCCTAGCTTTACGGAGGGCTTTTTTATAGAGCAACAGACTCTTTTTCCAGGCTAAGTGAAGATCTTCTAAATTAGTGAGACGCCATTTCCTCTCCAACTTACGGGTTATCTGCTTTAAGCTACGAGTTTGTGAGTTATACCACGGAGTCAGGCACTTCTGATTTAAAGCTCTCTTTTTCAGAGGAGCTACAGCATGCAAAGTTGTCTTCAATGAGGATGTAAAACTATTGACGAGATACTCTATCTCACTTACAGAGTTTAGGTAGCTACTCTGCACTGTGTTGGTATATGGCATTAGAGAACATAAAGAAGGAATCATATCCTTAAACCTAGTTACAGCGCTTTCTGAAAGACTTCTAGTGTAATGAAACTTATTCCCCACTGCTGGGTAGTCCATCAGAGTAAATGTAAATGTTATTAAGAAATGATCAGACAGAAGGGAGTTTTCAGGGAATACTGTTAAGTCTTCTATTTCCATACCATAAGTCAGAACAAGATCTAAGATATGATTAAAGTGGTGGGTGGACTCATTTACATTTTGAACAAAGCCAACAGAGTCTAATAATAGATTAAATGCAGTGTTGAGGCTGTCATTCTCAGCATCTGTGTGGATGTTAAAATCGCCCACTATAATTATCTTATCTGAGCTAAGCACTAAGTCAGACAAAAGGTCTGAAAATTCACAGAGAAACTCACAGTAACGACCAGGTGGAAAATAGATAATAACAAATAAAACTGGTTTTTGGGACTTCCAATTTGGATGGACAAGACTAAGAGTCAAGCTTTCAAATGAATTAAAGCTCTGTCTGGGTTTTTGATTAATTAATAAGCTGGAATGGAAGATTGCTGCTAATCCTCCGCCTCGGCCCGTGCTACGAGCATTCTGACAGTTAGTGTGACTCGGGGGTGTTGACTCATTTAAACTAACATATTCATCCTGCTGTAACCAGGTTTCTGTAAGGCAGAATAAATCAATATGTTGATCAATTATTATATCATTTACCAACAGGGACTTAGAAGAGAGAGACCTAATGTTTAATAGACCACATTTAACTGTTTTAGTCTGTGGTGCAGTTGAAGGTGCTATATTATTTTTTCTTTTTGAATTTTTATGCTTAAATAGATTTTTGCTGGTTATTGGTGGTCTGGGAGCAGACACCGTCTCTACGGGGATGGGGTAATGAGGGGATGGCAGGGGGAGAGAAGCTGCAGTGAGGTGTGTAAGACTACAACTCTGCTTCCTGGTCCCAACCCTGGATAGTCACGGTTTGGAGGATTTAAGAAAATTGGCCAGATTTCTAGAAATGAGAGCTGCTCCATCCAAAGTGGGATGGATGCCGTCTCTCCTAACAAGACCAGGTTTTCCCCAGAAGCTTTGCCAATTATCTATGAAGCCCACCTCATTTTTTGGACATCACTCAGACAGCCAGCAATTCAAGGAGAACATGCGGCTAAACATGTCACTCCCGGTCCGATTGGGGAGGGGCCCAGAGAAAACTACAGAGTCCGACATTGTTATCAATCATGATAAAAGATCAGGAGGTGGGATCAAAATTATGCAGGACTGGTGCATATCTGTACTTAAGTGTACTTGTTTCCATTGCAGAAGGTTCTCGGTTCAAACTCACCCCTGCCCATTCTCTAATATGGAGTAGGAAGGGCATCCGGCGTAAGAACTGTACCAAATAAACATGCATATCCACCTCAAATCTGCTGTGGTGACTTACAGATGGGATCAAACATCAGTGTTCAGGATTTCCCAAGTGCTGAACTTTGATCCTGAATGATGAAAAGTGGTTGTGATCACCATCCTTTCATTTGATCCCTGGGCTTTGATCCTGATTGGTAACATTTGATCTAGATCCCTTATTCTTGATCCTGGTCACTTAACTTAGATACTGATTGGTAACTGTTTTGATGCTGTAATCCTGAGCAAAGGAAACCCAATCAAACATCAGCACTCAGGACCAAAAATGAATGAATGAATGAATGGATTTATTCGGCACACACACAAATCCGAAAGAACAGAAACATACCAATAATATGAATGTTATATAAACAAGCCTGTGAGTCCGAAAGGGTGTGGGCAGAAGCAAAGCTTATCAACGCCCACCCCTGCTAGAATGAGTCCAACAATTATACAGTCATAACAACATATACACAAATTCACAACACACTACATATCAACACAGACATACACTTCAATATTCAATTACATTTCAATTCATGTATAAGTATGCTATGTATAAAGCGCCAAATCACAACAAACTTGGCCCAAGTCACTCCATATTAACCCTGCTGACCCCCAGAGCAAAAATCAGAGTTCATGAGTGCTGATCTTTAGTCCTGAAGGCTGAGCTTTGATCCCGACTGCTGATCATGGTTCTGATGACTGTCCTTTGATCTTGATCACCAGGCTTTAATCCTGAATGTTACCCCTTGATCCAGATTACTCATCTTTTATCCTGACCTTACATCTTGGATGCTTGAATTTAGATCCTCACTGTGGATTATTTGATCATGTATTCCTTTGATCCTGATCAATATATATATATATATATATATATATATATATATATATATATATATATATATATATATATATATATATATATATATATATATATATGTATATATATATATGAACACACGCATAATAACACATAATACAATAGTCATAAGTAGCAAGCAGCAACGTCTCGCATTATATACAGCATTATGATATTATAAGCAGGTACTGCATTTTACACAGTGGTAAGATTTTCTAGGCAGTGCTTGTGAAAAGTCACTGCACAATCTGGCAACAAGACTGAATCCACGGACGATCCCTCAGCAATACTGCCATCTAGTGGTCTTAAGTAAAAACTAGCAAATCCTGAAATACCTTCATATGGAAATAAAGCATTCTACATATTGTTTGATAAAACTGAAAGTGAACAGTAGGAGAAAACTGAGTTAGAACATTTTGGCCAAGGTATACGTAAAGTTATATCTGCATCTGTATAATGTACAGTGTTTGTTGTTCACTGCACAATTTTTATGTTTATGCATCATCAGACAGAAAACAGATTCCTTACATGTGAAATTCTACTGGACAAAAACAAACAACAACAAAAACCAAAACCAAAACCAAACCTGATTGTAATTATTATAGTTGTGAGTTGGTCGTACATTGGGCTTAATTATTTAAAAAATGTTTTTGGGTCTCGGTCACAACATCCATATAATCCACCTACTCTCAATCATCCGCCAATGGATTTTTTTCTTTTACTTTTTCTTTTTCTTTCAGTTTATGGAGCTGTTGGTGGATCAGTCCACCACCTTGGTTCCCCTCCTCACCTAAACACCAAGTGATTAACTGATTAATTAAAAGATCATCTTGCAGGAGTTATGCTAATTCCAAAAAAAAACAAAAAACAAAACAAAAAAACAACAAACAGAAATTCAGAAAAACAGACATATGTTCTGAATTTCTATTTTCTCAAGGGTCATGTTCTATTTAAAACATTAAAATACACGCAAAAACATATTAAAAAACAAACAATGAAATGTAAGATCAAACTATAAAACTAAGCTAACATTAAGTAAGCTAAGATAAGATACGATAAGATACTCATAACATACGGTAAGATACGAATAAGATACGATATGATGCGATAAGATATGATAAAATAAGATACGAATAAGATACGATATGATAAGACACAGATATGATAAGATACTAATAACATATGATAAGAATGAGATACGATATGATGGGATAAGATATGATAAAATAAGATACAAATATGATATGATACGATAAGATGCGATACTAATAAGATACAATTACATAAGATAAGATAAGATACTAATAACATAAGATAAGATACGAGTACGAATAAGACGATATGATGCAATAAGATATGATCAAATAAAATACAAATAAACTACGATAAGATACAAATAAGATAAGTTAAGATACGTTGATATACTAATAAGATATGATAAGATAAGATGCGATAAAATACGGTAAGATAAGATCAGATAAGATACGAATAAGATAAGTAAAATTTCAACATAAGTAAAACTACAAAACTATGTTACTGGATATGCACGCACGCATGCGCACACACACACGAGTAACCAAAAGTTATAATGTTTTTTTTTTCTTTTTTCTTTTTTTTAAGGGGGAAGGGGGGATTGTTTTGTTTTTTTGCCCCTCTGTTGGGCTATCCTCCAGTCCAGCTGGTGGCGGTAATGCGCAGACTGGTTTACCTGCCTCCAGGAAAGCCAACAGAAGAAGGTGTGTCGGCAGTTTATGGAGCTGTTGGTGGATCAGTCCACCACCTTGGTTCCCCTCCTCACCTAAACACCAAGTGATTAACTGATTAATTAAAAGATCATCTTGCAGGAGTTATGCTAATTCCAAAAAAACAAAACAAAAAAACAAACAAACAGAAATTCAGAAAAACAGACATATGTTCTGAATTTCTATTTTCTCAAGGGTCCTATTTAAAACATTAAAATACACGCAAAAACATATTAAAAAACAAACAATGAAATGTAAGATCAAACTATAAAACTAAGCTAACATTAAGTAAGCTAAGATAAGATACGATAAGATGGTCATAACATACGGTAAGATACGAATAAGATACGATATGATGCGATAAGATATGATAAAATAAGATACGATATGATAAGACACAGATACGATAAGATACTAATAAGATAAGATACTAATAACATATGATAAGAATGAGATACGATATGATGGGATAAGATATGATAAAATAAGATCCAAATATGATATGATACGATAAGATGCGATACTAATAAGATACAATTACATAAGATAAGATAAGATACTAATAACATAAGATACGAGTACGAATAAGACATATGATGCAATAAGATATGATCAAATAAAATACAAATAAACTACGATAAGATACAAATAAGATAAGTTAAGATACGTTGATATACTAATAAGATATGATAAGATAAGATACTAATAACATATGATAAAATAAGATACGATATGATAAGACACAGATACAATAAGATACTAATAAGATAAGATACTAATAACATATGATAAGAATGAGATATGATATGATGGGATAAGATATGATAAAATAAGATACAAATATGATATGATACGATAAGATGCGATACTAATAAGATACAATTACATAAGATAAGATAAGATACTAATAACATAAGATACGAGTACGAATAAGACATGATATGATGCAATAAGATATGATCAAATAAAATACAAATAAACTACGATAAGATACAAATAAGATAAGTTAAGATATGTTGATATACTAATAAGATATGATAAGATGTGATAAAATACGGTAAGATAAGATCAGATAAGATACGAATAAGATAAGTAAAATTTCAACATAAGTAAAACTACAAAACTATGTTACTGGATATGCACGCACGCATGCGCACACACACACACGAGTAACCAAAAGTTATAATTTTTTTTTTTTTAAGGGGGAAGGGGGGGATTGTTTTGGTTTTTTGCCCCTCTGTCGGGCTATCCTCCAGTCCAGCTGGTGGCGGTAATGCGCAGACTGGTTTACCTGCCTCCAGGAAAGCCAACAGAAGAAGGTGTGTCGGCAGTTTATGGAGCTGTTGGTGGATCAGTCCACCATCTTGGTTCCCCTCCTCACCTAAACACCAAGTGATTAACTGATTAATTAAAAGATCATCTTGCAGGAGTTATGCTAATTCCAAAAAAAAAAAAAAAAAAAAAAAAAAAAAAAAAAAAAAAAAAAAAAAAACAGAAATTCAGAAAAACAGACATATGTTCTGAATTTCTATTTTCTCAAGGGTCCTATTTAAAACATTAAAATACACGCAAAAACATATTAAAAAACAAACAATGAAATGTAAGATTAAACTATAAAACTAAGCTAACATTAAGTAAGCTAAGATAAGATATGATAAGATGCTCATAACATACGGTAAGATACGAATAAGATACGATATGATAAGACACAGATACGATAAGATACTAATAAGATAAGATACTAATAACATATGATAAGAATGAGATACGATATGATGCGATACGATATGATAAAATAAGATACAAATATGATATGATACGATAAGATGCGATACTAATAAGATACAATTACATAAGATAAGATACTAATAACATAAGATAAGATACGAGTACGAATAAGACATGATATGATGCAATAAGATATGATCAAATAAAATACAAATAAGCTACAATAAGATACAAATAAGATAAGTTAAGATACGTTGATATACTAATAAGATATGATAAGATGCGATAAAATACGGTAAGATAAGATCAGATAAGATACGAATAAGATAAGTAAAATTTTAACATAAGTAAAACTACAAAACTATGTTACTGGATATGCACGCACGCATGCGCACACACACACACGAGTAACCAAAAGTTATAATGTTTTTTTTCGTTGTTTTTTTTTTAGGGGGAAGGGGGGGGATTGTTTTGTTTTTTTGCCCCTCTGTCGGGCTATCCTCCAGTCCCGCTGGTGGCGGTAATGCGCAGACTGGTTTACCTGCCTCCAGGAAAGCCAACAGAAGAAGGTGTGTCGGCAGATTTGGCAACGCCGCTTTGCGGCCGTGATGATATTAACAAACGACCAGCTGCACAACTGAATTCGCTTTTCCTTTTATCGTCAACATGAGTACAAAAGCATCAGACCATGGTGAGTGTTTTATTGTCAGCTAAGGGCATACATAAGGAAATACTCATTTGAACGTGTCGTTTTAATTGTAGCGTTAGCGTTGTTATAAATGTATCTGGGTTTTTGTTTGTTTATGTGTGTGTCCTCAGGTTGTCTTCCTCTGTCCTCGCTCCGGCTGATTGTGTCTCCTCTGCAGCTCATGTGTGCAGCTTTGTGGGACATTGTGAAGCAGGGAGCTGTGATGTATTACGGTTTATTGGAGGACTTTTTTAGCACGGTGTTGGAAGCGGAGCCAGAGCTGCTCGCTGACACTGAGAAAGTCCAGCTCCTTATGGGCCTGCGTGCCAGAGTAACTATTTGTCATCTACATTACATTCGATATGTCAGAATATGATTAAAAATATACCAAAAATATGCAGCGATCAGTTGGTTCACTGATGATAATGTTGCCAGCTCTCGCGATCGAAATAAGCAGCAGCAGCTTCAAAAACAAGCCCATCATGGTTGTGTTTATTGTATTGTGAATTGCTGTTACTCTCTCAATGCCAATAATAGTAATGTTTAAAATTTACAATGGCTGGTGGAGGCAACATTAGTATTTGCAGGGATGTCATGATCCGATTGCAGCAACATCAGGTGGCTGTTAATGCTCGTTACAAATACATGCCATTTGGTCACTTTTCAAAGCCCTGAAATGAACCACTGTCGACTTGCTTTTGTCTACATGACGTTCTTCTGATCGCTGCACTGCGATCAGAAAAATGGCATGTATCTAGGACAAGACAAAGGCAAGGTAGAGACAAAACAAAACCAGCTGATTTCTATTGAAAAGCATAGCCTGAGTGTGTTTTCACCGAGCTGTCACGCATTTGTGTGAAAATACCAATTTACAATAGATTTTTGCCAGATGTGACGTATTCCTGGCCGTGAAAATTTAAGTAACGATTGACATAGTACCGTATTTCACCACTTTGCACAGCATCCAATAAGAAACTGCCATGATTACAGTTAGATAAAGCCTCCATGCTGTAAAGGAGGCAACTGATTGTCATGCATGCTCAAACCCTATGTTTAAAAACTAGGGTTACACATGAACTGTGATTACGGGTACCATAAATAACAATAATGGGTAATTAATGTCATTTGCAGTTTGTGTACAGTACCATTCAATAGCAGCTACCTTTTTAAATTGATGGTACTGGCTTGATAAAACACGCCTCCCACAGATCATGCTGCATTCAAAATCCTCGGAAGGTTGGAGATTCTGACCTCTAGCTCGGGGAAAATGCCTTGAACACTCTGTTGGGTCTGAATTTTCACTCGAAAACTTGAGAAAATTGAGCAGTCTGTGGTATCCAAGTTGATGTCACAGCCACGGCACGTTACAAATGTTGAGAATGCATATTTAAAATAACTTTTGTAACATGACATTCCTGCTATATAATATATTCGCATTCTGTTTCTAATTAATTGTTTCCATCACTACAAATTAGCAAAAAACGTTGTAGATGATTTCTTTTCACCCAAAAGATAATGTTAGCCTGGCTCTACAGTGATAGGCTGCTAGTCGATCTGTATTTGTCTCCGAGGTAAACTCATGAAAGCACTTTTTCAAGAAGTTTTTTTTTTTTTTATGTCTGGCCTTTCCGAGCTTCTGAGGGTTATGAACACAGCATTAGTCTGAGTACTGCTTCGTAAGTGCTGTGCTGATGGAGCTAAGTACCACCACACAATCAGTACTTTCTTCTAGCTCATCAGCAGAACAGCGGTGCTTCAGTTCTAACGCGCACCAACTCTATTTCTAAAAGATAACGCATGTTTTATACTTCTTACCAGCTAATCAGGTAGTGCTTTTCACAAGTTTTTTTCTCATTCTCTGTATTTTCCTCATGCCAAGAAGCACTGTGCTGTACCTCTGACCCCTCGTTCTATTAGGTTTGAATTATAGCACATATCTGGCTGACAGGGCAGAGTAAATTATTTTATTACTGATTTTAGTTTTGCTATATTTTCATGTTGTACTTGCAATGCAGTGAACAGTCTGTCATTTAAGGTCCTCCAGGCAGAAACCTCTTCTTTTTTGTGTTTGTTGCTTCTGTTGTGCTGTGGCTCTTTGCAAAGTGACAAATGTGACGATATCGATACAATAATTTATTTCAGTGCTGTACGTTGTTTGACATTTTAATGTATCAACAGGTGGTGGTGGAGTTGTGCCGCAGTAATGAGTTCATCAGGTCAGAGACCATCGAGCCTCATTTAGCCAGAATGAATGCCTACGTTAGTGCACAGGATAAGGAGGTAGGGCCATTGGTGAAACGCCATCACCCTGCATTTCATTTAAATGAACTTATGTGGTTTTTAATTCACTTTTTAAGGCTTCCAGTTCTGAGGTGACGGCAACAATAGTGAACTTCTTAAAGCTTGTTCACACTCTCTTGGATGATCCATGTCAGAGGTATATGTTTTATGAGGTAGGCTGGCTGGTACTACGTGTGAATAAATGTTCCTTAGATGGAGTGATATGAATGTATTTATTTATTGTGGATTTTTTTTGTGGAATTTAAAATCTAGCTTTCTTTGCCCTTCAGAAAATGTTCCCCTCACTATTTGGCCCCAAATATGACTCGGCCCTGCAGGCTCTAACAAAGAAATTTGTCTTCAATCTGCAGCATCTGTTACCAGTTCCCGACCTTGAACAAGTAGGTACCTGATGGTGCAGCAGTCTGGTGCCATTCAAAATTTGGGGTTTAAAAATTATTGTTGAGCGTGTTGATTGCAAATTTATTACACCTGTATGCAGTAACATTGGGGTGTTCCATTGTTTTTGCGTGTGTGTGTGTGTGTGTGCCTCAACATAATTAAACATTCAACATACAGTACAAGTCAAAGTTTTGGATTCCATATCATGAAGCAGATGAGAGTCTAGGAGGATAGCATCCCCAGTCCAACACTGGTTACTTCACCAACCAGTGCTGGTACCTATTTATGGCTGGGTTGACTGGTACAATGCAGATAAGATAAACTTTATTGATCCCACAGTGGGGAAAATCACTTGTTGCAGCAGCAGGAGGAGTCATACAATAGTAAAGAAAAATAAAAATATTTACATTAAAGAAAGGTGACTAAAGTATATTGCAATATGGTGGGTGCATAAATACTGATGTGAACAGATTGTCAAAAATAAACTATAATTGACTATAAGTATGTATATCTATAGTCAAATTGTTGCACAGGATAAATTGCACAGTTGTGCATGTAATGAAGCACACAATTTATGTCAGCTTAGCTAACTGTCAACTGTCTTGTACAAAGACACAGACAGTAGTGGGGTTCATGAACCAGCAGTCATTTCATATTTATGCAGAAGTTCACTGTTTGGTAGCAAATTGAAGCTTAAAGCCTCAGTAACAGTTTTAGTCTGAGTGGACAGTGACAAAATATAATATTGTAACTGTCATATGCAGTGGTGGGTACTGTTCTGTTAATCCACTAACCGCTAATTAGCGAAGCTAACTTTGAAAACCATTAGCGGTCCAATTAACTTCCGCTAAATTTAGTCCTGATAATGTTTAGACCACTAATATCTTTATGTGGGCATAGTGAATAAAGCTTAACAGTTACAAACATGTTTCAAGCCTGAAATCATACATTTTAGTTCCTGCCTGTTATGTGTTTTGTTGCAGACAGACAGCTATGAAAAGTAGAGCTCAATCCTCTGCCAGCAGAGGAGAGCTGGCTCCCAGAGACAAAACAAGAGAAGAAAAAAAAAAAAAATCATTTTCACAGCCATACGGTCGTGCAGAGTTGTCAGAGGAGTCATGCACAGTAAGGCAGATTTGACTTGTCGTTAAAATTTTACACAAACTAATTCCGGACAGGTTGTTGAAATTAACATCACCTCTGTTGTTTTTAAAAAGTGAAAATATCAGCTGTATGTTTTAGCTTTAAAGTAATGCACTAATTTTGAAGGTTTTAGTGTTTACAGACACACATGTCAAAAGGCATTATGGGAAAATGGAGCTTCCTGTTGTCAGTGGTTGGTCAGTTTATAAAAACAGCACACAAGTTACTGTAACGTGTGTGTGTGTTGTTTTTTTTTACAAATAAATCTTTATTTGTAAATATGTCATTTTTTTTCATTTGTAAAAAAGGCAATTTGAAAATTCTAAGTGATTCAGCACGTATAGCAAATGTGTGGCAATTGGTATTCACACTCCCATCCAGTAGATGGCAGTGTTCATGGCAGTGTGAATACCAACTGCCACACTTAACAAGCAGAAGTTTCAGTTTTCAAATTAAAAATAATAATAAAAATAATGCCTTTTAATATACTCAGAAGTATCAGTAGCTGCCAGTGTACTGGAGTCAGTACTAAAAGTTATCGGTTTAGCTTTTAGCTGTAACTTCCGCTAATTTTTTATTGGTTTATTGGTTTAGCTTTATAAAAGTTAACTTTTCAGTTAGCGGATTAACGGTTATTGAAGCTAACTTTTTGGTTAGCTGTGCCCACCACTGGTCATATGATGATGATAATAGTAATAATAGCTTTGTGTTGGTTTCAAAAAAATCTTTTTTTTGCATCAATCTATAATAATCTATAAACTGTAAATTAACCACACTTGAACAACTGCTTATCCCACTGAGCTACCTGCTCTGTGTTTCATCTGAAATCCATGAGATTTTGAGCATTTTGCAAAGACTGACACTAAGTGGCTCTGGCTAAGCATTGCTGTTTTGAAGTATTGGGAATGAAACAGAATTGGTTACCTGTATTTTCTTTCAGTGTGTCAGTATTGTGTGAACAGGATAATCCACACACTATTACGCTTTAATTTCTTGGGATTTCTCTGAGTATTAAAAGAAGAGGCTTCTCTTCTGAAGATTGATGAGGTCTGAAGATTGATGGAGTGGTTCAAGACTACTTGTAGATTATGCTGTTAATAAACCACAAGTCCCCAGTTGTGTTGCTGTCTGAACTGACAAGACGTTTTATTATCATTGCTAGTGGTGGTTGAGTAAAATGATCATGGAATGTAATAATAGCTGCTTTTTGATTTACACCGTTTTGCATCCTCTGCAGACTCGCCTTTGGCTCAGTCTCTCTCCTTCCATCTTGAAGGAGTGCGTGGAGTTGACTAATCAGCCTGAGCTGCTGAAAAAAATTATCCATCATCACAAGTGTCACAGGCATGAAGTTTCTCAAGGTAGTACTTTTGGAATTTTAACTCAAATTCTAATTCTATTTTTTATTTATTTATTCATTCATTCATTCAGTTTCAGATATTGGAAAAGGCATAACTTTTTTTGGTCAAATTTTCTAGCTCTATCTGACCCTGATGACGACTGCATCCTTTCAAGCCTGTCCTATACTCTTCCAAACGTAGACGACAGCAAAGACACAGTTGTCGTATCTGTGTCTGTCCCTGAAGATGCGCACAGAGGTAACTCATTGGAAAGTGGGACAGGTGTGGAAGGAGGACACTTTGAAGAGGTCCATCCAGAAATTCCAAAAAAGGAAGACTGTGGAAAGCAAAATGTTGATCCAATGGAAGATCAGGGAGCCTCTGTCGAAGTAATACTTCCTCCTGATGAGAGTGATTCCTACCCTTTGGAAAGTGGTAGTAAGTCATCCCCGAAAGGATTCAAGCATCTCTTTGGTGGCCAGAATTTAGATTGCCTTAACAAATTAAAGAAGCACAAGGTGTTTGAAAAAGAGTGCTCGATGAAGAGACTGAACAGACGAGATTGCACCAACCAAAGTAGCTTTTTCGAGAGGATAAATCTGCACCCTAAAACACAGACTACCACAGAGGCAGTTTGTAGCCGAAGTGACAATGACATCCCATCTTTGGCAAATACCTCCACTGATAATATCTCATCTGAGGTTCATAAAAACCTGGACCAGTCTAATGATGACAGTCTTGTTTGCTCCCTTTGTGGCAAAGTTTACACCTACCAAAAGAATTTCGACAAACACCAGAAGACTTGTGCGGCTAGTAGCAAAGGAAGGAAGTGGGCAGACTCCCATTCTTCCATGAGCTTACCCCAACAGTCCAATCCAGGACCTGTTGAGATGACAAAAGAGTCTCTTCTCTTCTTCTCAAATGAAGCTGATTCATATGATTCATCGGAAAAAATGTCTAAAAAAAGCAGCCGTCTTAAAACATGTTCTGCGTGCGGTCAAACTTTTACTTGTGCCAGTGACTTGACAAGTCACACAAGAACTCACACTGAGCCAAGTGCTTTCATTTGTCCTTGTGGAAACAACTTTTCCCACTACGAAGACTGCAAGAGACACCAGGAAAGCAAGTGCAAGGCTTTTGAACATCGACACGCAAACAAAGAATTACCTCAGGAGAATGTTTCAGATGTCGCAAACAAACGGAGCGAGGAGACTTTGGCCTCTTCGAGCGCTGCAGAATGGTCTCCATCAAACCCAGATGCGCCTCTGAACTCTCAACGTGTGCATGTTCATAAATCACCTCTAACATGTCAGCAGTGTGGCCAGAGCTTCATTTACAGCAAAAGCTTTGAGAAGCATCGGAGTAAATGTTCCCAAAACCTTATTCACAGAAGGCGAACTAACAATTACAGGCACGTTATAAAAGACTCCAAATGTTTTATCGTTGGGTGTGATTTCAGAACCAGCGACAATACGCATGAGAACACTCCTGAGACGAAGGAAGGCAAAACCGCAATCTCTGCAGGCTGCACCAGCGACAGCAGAAAACTTGACGTCATTAAGTGCACGATGTGTAAAAAGAACATCTCGGGACTCATGAAGCTGAAAAAGCACTATTTTCGGGCACATGAAATTCGAGGCTCGTACCCGTGTTCTCTATGCAACACGGCATTCGTGAAGTTGTCGGAATTGATCCGACATCAGCAGAACAAAAATCTGTACCAGTGCACCACCTGTAAGAAGTGTTTCACAAAACCGCGGCGCCTATTTCAGCATGAAAAAAGTCACACCACCACTGTACCGCCATGCACCTGCGAAACGTGTGGACAGAGTTTTAGATCTCTCCCGTATCTGATTTTACATCAGCGCAAGCATAAACAACAAGCGTCTGGTACTCAGAGCGGACCCAGTGATTGTTCCTACTGTGGCAAACAGTTCAGCAGTCTTCAGTGCCTGAAAGCGCACATGGTGAGGCACACGGGCGGATACCCGTGTCAGATCTGTGGGCAGAAATTCTACCAAAAAACATACCTTAAATGGCATCTGTATAAGCACGCGGGACAGGATCCATACCTGTGTGACACATGTGGGAAAGGTTGGCCCAGCGCGGCCCAGCTCAAAGTTCATATGGTTAAACATTCAGAAGAAAGGCCATATAAGTGTGAAGACTGCGGCGTGTCTTACAAGCGCCAATCACACGTGTTGGCGCACCGTAGAGCTAAGCATATCGGCTTGCGCCCATTTGTGTGTGAAGTTTGCAACAAAGCCTACAGGTTAAATGGCGAGCTGAAGAGACACATGATGGTGCACACAGGAGAAAGGCCTTTTTCTTGTCCCATATGCAGCAAAACCTTTACAAGGAAATCTCGTCTTCAGGAACACAGAGAGAAGGCTTGTTTGAACTAGCAGAGCCTGAAGACAATTTTAGTAGCATTTAAGGTGACTAAACACTTACAATCCAGCCTCTGTATACTATGGCTCATACAAAAATGCGTGGTAGCCATCCCAGGGTGGCAGCTATAGCCAGGCAGGGGTCAAAATTTAAAATGTTCCAATCATATTGCGAAATATACCACTTTGTCGATCATAAAGATGAATGTTATGGGGTAAAAAACACAAAAAAGGTGAGGGGTCCATTTCAGTATGTACAGGGGTCAAAAGTCAAAGCTGCTCCAATTTTGGTTAAACATGATATGAATTATTGGTTTCGCCAATAGGATTAATAAATTGAATAGTTTTGACCATGTTAAATGCTTGGGCTCCAAAGTAAAGATCAAACAAGGTCAACAACCATTATGACTATGATGTGTGTTATTACTTAATGTGATAGTATAATAGGTAGTGCAGACTATGTCTTTTTTAAAACCCTGTGAAGTCAAGCAGTTTGATTTTTAACTTTTGTCCCCTCTACAAACTCTTGTTTTTAGCCTGTAATTCCATAACATTCAATCATAGATAGTCCAAACTATACCTTTTTGGAATCTTTTTGTTCAGACAAATAATGTGGTATTGTTTTCAATATGATTTGAGCATTTTTATATGTTATCTTCTGTTTTATCCCTCACTGATTCCTACCTGGTTATATTTGCCACCATTCATTTTTATGAAGGCCATTGTATACAGAGGTTTGATTATATATGGTGTTTAGTCCCCTTATATTAAGTAGTAAAGAAAACCTGTATGGTCCATGGACTATACCATGTTGGAGTTTCAGTGTTTAACAAAAGTTTGTGACTTTCTTCATTGTGTTCCGTTACAAGATGCATACTGTACGTGTTTGTTCAATATCAACTCCGCAGTGAGTGTGTGTTAGATATGTAAATAAAATCTAGAAAATACAGTGAAGTATTTTGAATGATTTTCAGTCAAATGTGAAGTTTTTCCAATTCACTTTGTCAGTTCTTATAGAAACGTGCTGACAGCCAAAGCCTACGGTATTCTTCAAATTAACCAAAATTCATAACAAGTGGCATGCTTCTATCCCATGCTTATGTGAAGCCTTAGTAATACATAAAAGTATGAAAGCATATACATGTAATTAAAATGTCTCAATTTAAGCAGGTGTGACTTACTAGTTTTGACCGACCTAGTTTTATGCTGGCTTGGTGGTTAGCACTGGTGCCTCACATATGGTACCCATAATGAACATTTAAATGTTGAAGTTCTTTGAACTCTCACAGGATGGTGGAGCAGAAATCTGAACAGTAAAGGGCCTAAAGTGCAGAGTTGATATTTGTGTGCATTTTCTAAATCCTGTCACGGTTATCAGCTGTTCCTCCACCAGAGGGCAGTGGTGCTCCAGCATCCACTTTACTGTATACAGTCAAATACATTTCATCAATAAGATGATGAAATTATACCGACTACTAGAAAATAAAGACATACTTTATGGAATCGGTGATAGGATATAATGTATATTGGTTGTATTAACATAGTTTCCTGTGATGGTTATCCTTTCATCTTTTTGATTACTAATTTAATCTTAAAATTTTCACGTTTTATCATTGTTGCCAGATGCATTGATTATAAGTGAGTCCTTAAAAAAAATAATAATTGTGCATGTTGTGATTCAAATACATCTCCAGAATGCAAATGCTTACTGTACACCCTGGAGAAATACATATTTTATTTAACCAGGTTAGTCCCATTGAGATCAAGACCTCTTTTGCAAGGGAGACCTGGACAATTATAAAGTTTTCTATTTGCCTAACCTGCATGTCTTTAAATGTGGGAGGAAACCCAAACACGGGGAGAACATGCAAACTCCACACAGAAAGGTCACAGGTGGGAATTGAACCCATGATCTTCTTGCTCCGAGGCAACAGTGCTAACCACTAAGCTAACTCCTAGTTGGCCAATTTTAATGAAACTTCAAGCAGTGGTAACAAACTGTATGAAGATGTGAAAGAAGGAAGATAACTGTGTGTGTGTGTGTGTGTGTGTGTGTGTGTGTGTGTGTGTGTGTGTGTTAGTTAACTGATGCTTCAGATGATAATGACCTCAAAAGTGCAAATTCTAAACCGCTTCCTGGATGTCAGTGAAATGTAACGTAATGCCTAAAGGAAAAATAATTCTGGCCCGATGCCTTCAAGGGGAAGCAATTGGACTATTTTAATTTTTAAATTTTGGTTTTGTTTGTCTATTATTTTAAACAGATTGTTTTTGTAATTGGGCCACTTTGTCTTGATTTGTGTACATCCTTGTCCCACCCCCACCCTTCTCTCTGCACACAGCTAACAGAGGAATTAATTGTGATTAATGATGCAATAATGTGAAAAAGAAAACTTAAAGTGACATCCATCCATCTTCTCCAGAAGCAAGCTACAGATGAGAAGTGGTGTGAAAGTGGCACTAACTGGTCAGTTTTCATTCAGTCAAACCTATGCTGGGGGAACAAAACACATATTCTGTACAGGACATATTGCTGCATTGTCTTTATTTGATTGTTGGTTCTTTGTTGTTTTGATGATCCGGCACAATACAGATTGTAATCCACAGTGCTCAAGAATCACCAATTAAACCCCTGGAGGATAAACACAGGAATCACCCTGTCTGTACGCGCAACTCCAAAACTGGTTGATGGACTTCAAAGAAATTTCGCACATGAAGATATACAGGAAGGAAGTGAATTCCAGTCTGACATCTTTAAGGGGAGATATCGGACTTTTGTTAAAATATATATACAATATCTGTCAATTACATGCATAAAGAGACTTGTTGGCCTCTTCAGTACAGCTGTTGACTAGTTTGTTGAACCAGATATTTCATAATGATTTAGAATACAATAACCAACTAGTTGTGCCAAGCAAGAGGAGCTTACTCACAGATCTCTACCTTCTATTGGTTTCAGGGTTGGCATAGTGGATCCACTATGGATTTGCAAATTCATTTGGCACAGCCATTTCTGGCTGTAGATGGGTGGAAAATGGGCAGGATGTGTTTTAAGCCCTGTACCTTCTTTTGGGAACAATCAAGAGTGCTAACTGCTACATACACAGCTGAGCAGCCCTTTGACTGACAGGATAATTGTGGGTTATTTTTAAAAGGTAAATACTTTTTTTTTTTATGCCACAGAGGCAAACTACATGCTTTACATTTAAATATCTTTTTTTTCATGGAATATGAAACAAATGTAACGATCAAAAGCCCCACTTGATGGCTGCCATCTACTTCAGATTACAGGACATGTCGCATGTTACTTAATGTGCCATTCAACAACACAACAAAATGTGATTGTGTACGTCTGTTTGTGCACGTGGTCACAATCAGTGGTCGCTGATGTATTTTAATGATAATTAAACCTTAGCAGGTGCATTTCCCAAAAACAAAGTATCTTGCCTTCACAAATCTGGTCATCGGTGTATTTCAGGCTCTGATGGAATGAGCAGACAAACGGAGTCCTGGTGTGCACGCGCCTCACGTCACGTCCTGCAGTCTGCCACTGCAGACAGCATTCTGCTGTGACAGTTTTTCGTTTGCCAGTGTTGCCGACCAAATGGCCCCCCCTCTAAAAATCGGTCTGCCCCACCTTCACTGCGCATGCGTCGTTTCTTAGCGTCAGCAGCAATTCACCGATTATCACCTCATTTCTGCTTCAAACTGCACTCCATCTATCTGCTGTATGAGCATGTAATCCATGAAAGAGTACAAAAAGAACGTGACTTTTTGACCCCTTAGAATAGGTCAAGGTTACCCATCTTTGAACTTGTCCAAGGTCTGTGTCCCAAGATAGATAACTTTATTAATCCCTGAAGGGAAATTTCAGTCTCTCATGGCAGCCAGGTACCTCAGAAAGATAAAAAATACAATCAATCAGAATAAAAATACAAACAACTAATACGAAAAACAGGTAGAAACACATATGTGCAACAGGTAAATAGTATAGGCATGCTCCCTGTGAATTTGAAGACCCTGGCAGTAACAGGACTGGACTTGGCTGAGCACAGACGGACGGACGTAAAGTCTTCGCGGTACCCGGTGGCCGTATTTTGGCCTCTGGGTAATAACTAAATCATAAGCTCTGATGACCAGGTTGTGATAAATATTGGAGCGCTGTGATGCACTGAACAGTCTGAACATCCATCACGTTATAGCTACTTCTGTTGTGTTGTGGAGCTTCGCTAATCATTTTTGTGTTTGTGTGGATTTGAAGCAGATGCTGCATAGGGGATTGAATTTGGGATTTTAAGTTTCATATGGAAAAAACAAAAAGAAAGTGAAAGTCCAAGTGCATGATGTGACATAGGTTATATTTGTTGGTGTTCTGTGTGTGTCAGTGCCCCCCACCATATGCAAGACAACAAATTGTTGTTGATTTGATGTAGAAGTTTTTCTGCTTTTGCTCGTGGTGTCTTAATTTGGAAGCACTGTGGGCCCCTGTCAGCTTTTACAGAGACAGAAATGAATCTCACTCTTAGCAATTCCAGAACTAAAGTGCTCTTAAGCAAGGTACTTAATGCCCAAATTGCTCCTAACATGTAGCTGAATGCTCCCAACACTGGTTTCTGAATGTGAAGCACAATAAAACACTTTGGATGATTAAAACCTTGTGGATGCACACGCAGTTTAGTCACTTCTGCTTAGTTAACCTATTCCACATTCCTCGATAGCCAGAGACGGTCAACAGAGTAAAGCATACAGTTGCAATGACAGTCCACTGGGGAGGCTCAGAGACCGTGAATCTGCTACAAATCATGAATTATTCGCAAACCATTAATGATAATTATGCAAACCATGAATATCCGCAAACCGTTAATAATTTTGCTGCAAATCGTGAATAAAATATCCCACAAAACGTGAACACAGGTCTTGCAAAGCGTAAGTCACAAAACGTGAATATCATTCATGATATTTTCTTTCTGTTTAAGTAGTTGATGGATTTCAGTTTACGGATCAGTTACTTCAGGAAATCTTGATTGCAAAACCTATCTCGGCAAATAAACAAAATAAATGTTTTTTTTTGGGGGGGGGGGGGGGTCACTACACCTGGTGAGGTGGGCAGGCAAGCCCCAAGCGAGCTCTCACTTCTGGTGTCAAGTGCCTGGCCCCATTGGGCATAACCCTCCGGGGACAGGGGCGGTCCCCCTGTCAAACAGTAACACAAGTATCCTAAGGCAAACTCAGGGAGGACAGAAATCTCCCGTGCAGCAGAAGAGCAAACGTTCGCTTGAGCTTGATTTTCAGTATGAATAGAGACCAAGAATGCGCAGCCTCATGATCCTTCTGACTTTTTGGGTTTTAAGCAGAAGGTGTCAGAAAAGTTACCACAGGGAGAACTGGCTTGTGGCGGTCAAGTGTTCATAGCGATGTCACTTTTTGATCCTTTGAAGCAGAATTCAGCAAGCGTTAGATTGTTCACCCACTCACCACATGCGCGAGACGAGGGGTTGCATGAAGCCCCATGGTGGAATGAAAGTGAGAGGTGAGTAGTCCTAATCCCACAGATGGTAGCTTCGCATATATACCAAATCGTGAAGAAATTCACATTTTGTGAGTTCTGTGTTGATGTTTCTGGAGATATTTTTTCAGTATTCATGTTTTGCATTCATGTTTAGGAGTTTAACACAGCAGTACACTTAAGATTACAAACAGAATATTTGCACTTTTGACAGTGATTGTCATTTTTGGAAGGCCGTTGCATGCTTCCAGTTTCAGAATGAGGCTCTAAAGCAGTGTTTCTCAAACACGTTAAGACCAAGGATCAATTCTGTGTATATGTCCCTCTCATGTCCAAATGGCACCTCGGAATTGAGCCAAATATGGCATGCATACTCTGACATATGGGGAGTGACATGGGCTACCAAAGTCCCAATGCGACTCGTTGTATTGTCCAACAGCTGGACCAGAATGTCACTGAAGCAGCCATTTCCTGCAGCCCATACAAAGGTGAAGTCCTCCTCCTCCTGTGAACACTGATGATTCCATCAGATCTAGGCTAAGGGACAGACTCTCAAAGCCATTGACCTTATTCCAAAATGGATGAAATGATTTTTTTCCCCCAAAAATTCTCAGAACTCAGAAGAAGTTTATTGCCATTGCCAATGAACAGGATTCAAAGACTAGGAATTTGCTTTGGTATAATGGTGCAACATTCTACATTCAACATTCTACTCACAATACCCCATAATGATGACATGAAAAAGGTTTGCTTGTTTTTTAATTTTTGCAAATTTATTAAAAATAATTTAAAAAGCTAAGAAATCACATCTATGTAAGTATTCACAGCCTTTGGTCAATAGATATATACTTTATTGATCTCACAGTGGAGAAATTACGTTTACACTCCAGTTACCTCAGACAGCAATTAGTCCACAATTATTACTTGTTTACCGTAATAATGGCACACATCAGAATTAAAGGCAGCACATACACATTTGACATTGTTTATGTGCACTAAGTTTGAAGAAGTCCGTTATCCGAATTGAGGCAAGTGGGTGAACGCCACGCAGCAACCCTGAGATGTGCCGCCATCAGCTTGGGGGGGGGAGAACGTGGGCTACAGCTAAAACTGCACCGCCCCCACCCAAGGGGGAAGGAGTGACGATAAGCAGGCGCCGGAAAGGGGAGTGTTGCATGCTTCAGTCCTGTGAAAAGCAGTTTATTGTCTTTGTGAGTCGAGATAAGAAACAGCCAATGTTCCCCAGGCCGAAAACAATTCCTCTGGAGGAAAACAGTCGGGCAGTTTGACCTTCAGGCTTGATAAGTCTGTAATGTTATGGTTTGAGCAGTGAAAAATACTTTTTAACAGTTCCACTTGCACAACCAAATCCCAATTATGAATTAAGAATATTCCCAATAATGAATTAAGAATATTCACCGGCCTCTGAAATCATCAACTTCAACTGTAAGGCACGCATCTGCTCCAAGATGTCATCCCATTTGTGTCTGAGTTCAAGAGTCATCGCAGTCTGAGAATGCACTGCCTTGCCAACTTCGTTAATCATGACGGACAAGCGAGGGGCCGTGGTTCTTGATGCCGCCGTCTTGCCAATTTTCCGGTAGATCAGGGCAGCACATAAGCCAAAAAGTACCAGCCCTGCTACCATAAGACCAAAAATGAATAAATCCTCGACGTCCTCAACAGAGAAAGGCACCAAGCATGGCACATGCCAGGAACTCCAGGAGTCGAGAACATAGCCCGCAGGATATGTTCCATCTGGGCAGGTAGGATCCCCCGGTCCTGACCTTCTTGTAGAAAAAATGGTGTCAATAGCATTCAGAGACCAGCTGATCAATTCCATGGTTAATCCAATAGTAGTCCAATAGATCCAGAATCCAATATAATCTGAGGAATTCACAGTCTGGTGAAGTAGGGACTTGAAGGTTAAAAGCAGAGAACAGAGATAAGGGAGAGTGGAGGAGATGCAACCGCCCTCGTCGGAGCTCTGGCTGGGCCATTCAAGGACATTGCCAGAGTTGCCCTGAAGCCACTCCTTTGATATCTTGGCTGTGTGCTTAGGGTCATTGTCCTGCTGAAAGATGAACCGTCGCCCCAGTGGATCTGAACTTCTTCCATTTATGGATGATGGAGGCCACTGTGCTCATTGGGACCTTCAAACCAGCAGAAATGTTTCTGTGTCCTTCCCCAGATTTGTGCCACGAGACAATTCCTTTGACTTCATGCTTGGTTTGTGCTCTGATGTGCACTGTCAACTGTGGGACCTTATATGTAACAGGTGTGTGCCTTTCTAAATCATTTCCAATCAACTGAATTTACCCCAGGTGGACTCCAGTTAAGCTGTAGAAACATCTCAAGGATGATCAGTGGAAACAGGATGCACCTGAGTTCAATTTTGAGCTTCATGGCAAAGGCTGTGAATTCTTACGCATGTGATTTCTTCGGTTTGCTTTTATTTATAATCAATTTGGAAAAATCTCAAAAATTTTTTTCACATTATCATTATGGGCTATTGTGTGTAGAATTTGAGGAAGAAAATGACTATCAACCATTCTGGAATAAAGCTGCAACATAAAATGTGGAAAAAGTGCTGCGCTGTGAATACTTTCTGGATGCACCATAGTAGATGTGTGCTCAGGCATGGTGATGTGTGCTCAGGCATAAGCAGATCGTGCAGCAGGATAAAGTTTGATGTCAGTATCGGCATTCTGTTTAGCTCAGATTGTTTGTGTTGTTGCCTTGAAGGAAGAATGACAGTTTAATACAGTAGCAGATAGGCTACATCTGCACCCCCGCCCCCATGACCCATCATTGGGAAAAAACAAAAAATAGTTACAAAATCAATAATATAGTAGCATGAAAGAGGAATTTGTGTAATTTATGATCATTCATGAAGAAACCTGTTCTTTGTTTTTTTTCTTTACTATTCTTCAGTAAATATTTCCAAAAGTGTTTGGCCCCAAATATACCTCAGCCCTGCAGGCTCTAATAAAAAAATAAATAAAATGAATAACAGAGGTTTCTACCAGTTCCAACCCTTGAACCAATCACTTTTAAAGCCATTTTTATTTAAGTTCTGATTCTCTTAGATTCCCTTGTCAGATATTAATTTAAAAAAACCCCATGTGCGTGAGGATGACTGTATCCTTTCCAGCTTTGCCTGTCGCCTACCAAAGGTGGATGACGGCTAAGACGTCTACAGTGAATCTGACGGTAATTCACCAAGTGAGTCCAGCAAAGACAAAGAAGGAAACCTGAAGGAAAAACATTCAGAATTGACAGCGGATGTGGAAGTAAAGGGACAGCACCATGTTACTGGTGTGACCGATGGTGAACTCTGTTGAAGTTGTACTTCCTCCTGATGAAAGTGGCTCTAATAACACAGACCCTTCAGAAGATGTCCTCCGAATGCTTCAAGTGTCTTGCTTGCAGCCAACATTTTGATTCCTCTTTCAAGCTAAAGTGGCACCAGCTGTCTGAAAAGAGCTGCTTTGTAAACGGGCTGAAGCAGCCAAATTCTATCAACCAAATGGACTTAAATGAGAAGACGAATCTGCTGCCTAAACTTAAAATGAAAGAAGAGATGAACTGAGAGACAGGTACGGCACCATGTAGTCCTTCAAATTCAAATCCTCATCAAAGCTCGGACCAGAATAATCATGAACACCAAAAGAATTTTGACAAACACAAGATTTGTGTGGTTATCCAGAAAATAATAAGGTGGAAAAATGCCCAGTGTTCCAGTAACAACTTAAACTCACTCCACTTCATGATGTCATCACGAAAAGTAAATTACTCTATGGTTCGTGCTCCCGTCACAAAAACTACCGCATTTTCTTGACAGGAGAACAGAATGCAGGGCGACACAAGGGGGTCTGTGAGGGTTATGGTTAGAGGAAGGGGTAGGGTTATAAATAATAATAATAATAATAATAATAAAAAATGCATTACGAAAATGTGACTCATTTTGTGACAGGAGCATGAGAAAAAGTGTGACACCCCAACAATCCGATTCATGACCTCTTGAAGAGCCTAAGCTTTTGCAATGGAAATGAAAACTGATCTGAATGTTGCACCCCAAGAACCAACCAACCAGCCAACACTTTGTGACTCAAAAGAAAAGTGTAGAAAAAGCAACCATTTGAAAACCTGCCACAACTTTACTTGTTCTAACAACGTGACAGAATACTTGAGCAAATGTATTGGACAAAATCGCTATGTCTGTTGTCACTGCAGGAACAAGTTTGAGCTTTATGAAGACTGCAAGAAACACCAGGAAAGAGAAAGCAAGGCTACAGAGCAGCATCTCGCAAAGTAGGAGTTGGCAGAGAATACGCCAAACAATGTAAACAAAGAGAATCAAGAGAACACAACCCCTTCACATGCTCCAGAACACACCCAAACACAGCCAGATACACTTTTAAACCCTCAACATGTGCAGGATTGTGAGTTCCTTCTGATGTATCAACAATGTGGGCAGGAATCTTTTACGGAGAGTGATGTTCAATTTCAAGACGCTCTGACCCTAACTCTAACCCTTATCCAGAGAACATGAATCGGTGCATTTTCATAAATGGGTGATTCTTTAACTACGGGCACTATTGGCCTTGTAAATGTAATTTCCACCACACCATTGCCTTACAATATAAAGCACCTTGAGGCAACTGTTTGTTGTGGTTTGGCGCTATATACATGTGCTCTGATGTCACTGTTTATCTCCATAGAAACTACCTAAACAATCTTTCATACAAACTGTTTAAAGGGACATTACAGTGTTGTGGTGGAAATTACGGCAATAGTGTGGGACAACTACATTTTGTTTAAAAAAATCACAACAGTTGTATGACAGTGAATACCCCAATTATGTTTTGATTATTTTACTGATATTTTATTCAGAGATATTTTAAAACATTAGAAAAAATGTTTCTTTACCATTCATTTTTATCATTGAAGATCAAAAGTCTGGGTGTGGGATAAGCACAAAACGGCAATATTTGCATATAATGATGGTGAAAAAAGGTGAAAAAGTCATCATAGACTACTAGAACAAATTTCTTAACACACTTTCATTGTAAAGATAGCTATAAAAGTGTGAAATTTCCCCTTTTTTCTGTTTTTCATACAATATGATCAAAGGACATAAGTGCCCGTAGTCTAAGAATCACCCAAATTTAGAATGACCCCCCTGTGTCTACATGGGAGCGGGTCCCCTCATGGAGGCTGCCATGTTGCACCGCCATGTTGGTAGGGACATATTTGCATATTTTGTAGCGCAGCTGGAAGACTGAACAAAAAAAAAGGAACGAGTGATTGCTAACCTATACATAATCTACTAGTTGCTCGTACAGGCTAGCAAGTTGGAGAACCCTCTATTTTTGTGAAATGGAGGATCATACATAGTGCTTATCATAAGAGAAGGCGAGAGAGCATGAATCGCTGTTGCCAGTGAAGTGCAAAAGTGAAAGGAAACAAAGACCGTTGACATCATAATGTAATCTGCAATCTCACTACTAGGTGATACTAGATCCTGCAGACTGTAGCTTTAAGGGATGCAAAACAAAGAATGGACTCCATCCAAGCCCATAAGCTCAGTCAATATAATGCTTACAGTCTATTAACGGACTCCCTTTCTAAAATCAAAATATCATATTGTGGTATCTTTTTATATTTTTACACACTCCAACATTACATTTTAAGTTTTGCTCAGCATACATACGCGTCAATACTGAATAATGCTCTTTTTGCAAAATAGAGCATTTCTGATTAGTAAGAATTTGCTGCCGATTCTACAATAAATCATTTGGGAATCACATTTGACCGTCAACATTAAATGTGTCAGATGGATTATCCTAACCAAATATTGCACCCACCACCACCACCACCTGACTTGTAGAAGATGAAAGCCGACCACCTGGTTTTCTTTTATCCTTGGAGATGGGTAGATTTGTATCCTTGGAGATGGGATAACAATAGTGAAGGACTGCTGAGTGGTGCAGTGCAGCTTTGATTGAATTCAGACCGTTTGCAGCATTGTTGAATGCACTCTGCAAAGTCTCTTACTCAGCAGGAATATCCTCCTGCACTATGGGAGATGCATCAGCGAAGCAAGCAACAAATGCCGTTCTATATAATCTCCCTCCACTAAATTCTACACTGTCAACGACCTTCTGATGAGTAATAGTCACAGTAATAATAAGAAAAACCCAACAAGCATCTTCAAAAACAAGTGTAACTATGTGAGACTTCCTGTACCCATTGATTTTTTGTTGTTGTTCTGCAATAGACTATAATAGCATTAATAAATACAACAAATATGACTCAACATTGACTTGTTGCACAAAAACCTTCAAACTGTTATTCTCAGCTAGCAGTACACTCAGAGTGTATTTACTGTGTCTGTGACATTTTCATTTAGTCTCTTTCTGTGAGAGGGTTATTCCATGGGTGATTCTTAGACTACGGGCACTTATTATGTCCTTTGATCATATTGTATGAAAAACAGAAAAAAGGGGAAATTTCACACTTTTATAGTTATCTTTACAATAAAAGTGTGTTAAGAAATTTGTTCTAGTAGTCTATGATGACTTTTTCACCTTTTTTCAGCATCATTATATGCAAATATTGCCGTTTTGTGCTTGTTCCACACCCAGACTTTTGATCTTCAATGATAAAAATGAATGGTAAAGAAACGTTTTTTTCTAATGTTTTAAAATATCTCTAAATAAAATATCAGTAAAATAATCAAAACATAATTGGGGTATTCAATGTCATACAACTGTTGTGATTTTTTAAACAAAATGTAGTTGTCCCACACTATTGCCGTAATTTCCACCACAACACTGTAATCCCTTTAAACAGTTTGTATGAAAGATTGTTTGGGTAGTTTCTATGGAGATAAACAGTGACATCAGAGCACATGTATATAGCGCCAAATCACAACAAACAGTTGCCCCAAGGCACTTTATATTGTAAGGCAATGGTGTGGTGGAAATTACATTTACAAGGACAATAGTGCCCGTAGTTAAAGAATCACCCTGATATCATCTCTAACATTCTTAGACACTGATTGTGTAAATTTGATCATTGATCTTTGATCCAATGGCCAGCACATCGGGTTAGTGGTTAGCATTGTGGAGTTTGCATGTTCTCCCCGTGTTTGCATGGGTTCTCTCTGGGTGCTCCGGCTTCCTTCCATTTCCTAAGACATGCAGGTTAGGTGAACTGGTGGCCGTAAGTGAGAGTGTGATTGTGTTTCTTTGTGGTCTATATGTATCGGCCCTATGAAAGAGTGGCAACCTGTCCAGGTTGCATCCTGCCTCTCATCCAATAATGGCTCGGATAGGCTTCAGCCCCACTAGGTCCCCCCCCCTGAGTAAGATCCAAGGTCCTTATTGCTAACCTTGGATCTTGATCTTTATTCCTTAACTGCGAGACTGAGCTTTGATTCTAACTGCTGAACTCTGATTCTGATCACTCAGTTTTGTACCTAATCATAGATTGTGGAACCTTGATCTTGATTAATCAACTTTGATGGTGACCTCAGATCTTGATTCTTTAACTTTGAGTATGAACTTTGATCCTCATTACTAAAACTTGTTCCTGACCTTAGATCCAGATTGAGGAATGTTGATCCTTACCTTATATCCCAACTGCGGACCTTTGTTCAAAGTTGATCCAGACCTTACATCCTGATCAATCAGCTTTGACCCTGACTGCTTTAACGTTGTCTTGGCTTTGACACCAGTTGCTGACCTTTGATCCGGATCACTCAAACTTGATTATATCCTGAGTACAAAACTTTGATCCTGATCACTCAAGTCTGACCCAGACCTTAGATCACACTTGCTTAACTGTCATTTTGATGAGTGATTATTTTCCAAAGAGATAATTTTTTTATTGCCATTTGTCTTCATCTCTGTGTTGTATTGATCTGGTAATCGAGATGAAAAGAATCAGAATAAAGGGTTGGATCCTGATTCCTGAAGTATTTGGCAATAGTGATTACACCATGAAGGCATTCAGGATCAAAGATCAAAGGTGGGATGAGGATAAGAGGAATCAGGTTTAAAGATCAAAGTTTAAAGATCACAATTAAGAGCCACGCTTTGATCCAGACTTGAACCAAATTTTAATCAACTCTTCCTTTATCTAAAGCCTCCTCTCCACCAAAATGTGTTAAACTCACAACCTCCTTAGTGAAGCTAACCTGCACAAAACCAGTGGTGGGCACAGTTCCGATAATCCGATAACAGATAATTATCGAAAATAACGTTTTCATTATCGGATTATCTTTTAAGATAACTTTAAAGATCATCGGACTAATTATCTTCCGATGAATTTTGTCCGATAACTTTTAAACCGATAAACAAATAAACAAAGCTGAACAGCGATAAGCATTTTTAAAATTAGTTCAGCACCCACCTGTTAAAAATTTTTTACCAGACACACAATTATAACCTTTGCAAACAGAAGAGAACTGCTTGTATAAAAAGCATCTCAATCCTCTGCAGATAAAGGAAAAACAGCCTCTAAAAGGAAAAAAAAAAAAAAAACCAAACATTTCCTTTAATACCATATGGATATGCTGGCAATATGACCCAAGTCATCCAGAGGCATACATCTTTAACATGGTTCAAATTTTAACCAAACTAATTTTGGACAATTTATTTAAAATTACTGTCATGTCTGAAGTTGTATAAAGTAAAAATATCAGATATATGTTTTAGTTTTAAAGTAATGTGTTAATTTTTTAAGGTTTTGTGAGCACATGCTCTGCCCCGCAGTGCATTATGGGTAGGATGATGTAATCTCAGTACGTCACGACAGGACAAATGCATTTCAGACACTCTGTTCAGGTTCCACGGACAACAGCATTAAACTCTAGTGCCTAAAACTCTCTTGTATATATTCTCTGCGTTTATAGACGTTGATTTTTTAATTGCGTTTGTTAAATTCCATGCATTTTAAATGTGAACAGACAGGGATTATCTAGAATTTGTTTTGAAAGCCTCTACTGCCATCTAGCATCTACTGGCCAGTAGATGAGGTGGGCTTCATAGATAATTGGCAAAGCTTCTGGGGAAAACCTGGTCTTGTTAGGAGAGACGGCATCCATCCCACTTTGGATGGAGCAGCTCTCATTTCTAGAAATCTGGCCAATTTTCTTAAATCCTCCAAACCGTGACTATCCAGGGTTGGGACCAGGAAGCAGAGTTGTAGTCTTACACACCTCTCTGCAGCTTCTCTCCCCCTGCCATCCCCTCATTACCCCATCCCCGTAGAGACGGTGCCTGCTCCCAGACCACCAACAACCAGCAAAAATCTATTTAAGCATAAAAATTCAAAAAGAAAAAATAATATAGCACCTTCAACTGCACCACAGACTAAAACAGTTAAATGTGGTCTATTAAACATTAGGTCTCTCTCTTCTAAGTCCCTGTTGGTAAATGATATAATAATTGATCAACATATTGATTTATTCTGCCTAACAGAAACCTGGTTACAGCAGGATGAATATGTTAGTTTAAATGAGTCAACACCCCCGAGTCACACTAACTGTCAGAATGCTCGTAGCACGGGCCGAGGAGGAGGATTAGCAGCAATCTTCCATTCCAGCTTATTAATTAATCAAAAACCCAGACAGAGCTTTAATTCATTTATGGCGTCTCACTAATTTAGAAGATCTTCACTTAGCCTGGAAAAAGAGTCTGTTGCTCTATAAAAAAGCCCTCCGTAAAGCTAGGACATCTTTCTACTCATCACTAATTGAAGAAAATAAGAACAACCCCAGGTTTCTTTTCAGCACTGTAGCCAGGCTGACAAAGAGTCAGAGCTCTATTGAGCTGAGTATTCCATTAACTTTAACTAGTAATGACTTCATGACTTTCTTTGCTAACAAAATTTTAACTATTAGAGAAAAAATTACTCATAACCATCCCAAAGACGTATCGTTATCTTTGGCTGCTTTCAGTGATGCCGGTATTTGGTTAGACTCTTTCTCTCCGATTGTTCTGAGTTATTTTCATTAGTTACTTCATCCAAACCATCAACATGTTTATTAGACCCCATTGCTACCAGGCTGCTCAAGGAAGCCCTACCATTATTTAATGCTTCGATCTTAAATATGATCAATCTATCTTTGTTAGTTGGCTATGTACCACAGGCTTTTAAGGTGGCAGTAATTAAACCATTACTTAAAAAGCCATCACTTGACCCAGCTATCTTAGCTAATTATAGGCCAATCTCCAACCTTCCTTTTCTCTCAAAAATTCTTGAAAGGGTAGTTGTAAAACAGCTAACTGATCATCTGCAGAGGAATGGTCTATTTGAAGAGTTTCAGTCAGGTTTTAGAATTCATCATAGTACAGAAACAGCATTAGTGAAGGTTACAAATGATCTTCTTATGGCCTCGGACAGTGGACTCGTCTCTGTGCTTGTTCTGTTGGACCTCAGTGCTGCTTTTGATACTGTTGACCATAAAATTTTATTACAGAGATTAGAGCATGCCATAGGTATTAAAGGCACTGCGCTGCGATGGTTTGAATCATATTTGTCTAATAGATTACAATTTGTTCATGTAAATGGGGAATCTTCTTCACAGACTAAAGTTAATTATGGAGTTCCACAAGGTTCTGTGCTAGGACCAATTTTATTCACTTTATACATGCTTCCCTTAGGCAGTATTATTAGACGGTATTGCTTAAATTTTCATTGTTACGCAGATGATACCCAGCTTTATCTATCCATGAAGCCAGAGGACACACACCAATTAGCTAAACTGCAGGATTGTCTTACAGACATAAAGACATGGATGACCTCTAACTTCCTGCTTTTAAACTCAGATAAAACTGAAGTTATTGTACTTGGCCCCACAAATCTTAGAAACATGGTGTCTAACCAGATCCTTACTCTGGATGGCATTACCCTGACCTCTAGTAATACTGTGAGAAATCTTGGAGTCATTTTTGATCAGGATATGTCATATATTAAACAAATATGTAGGACTGCTTTTTTGCATTTACGCAATATCTCTAAAATCAGAAAGGTCTTGTCTCAGAGTGATGCTGAAAAACTAATTCATGCATTTATTTCCTCTAGGCTGGACTATTGTAATTCATTATTATCAGGTTGTCCTAAAAGTTCCCTAAAAAGCCTTCAGTTAATTCAAAATGCTGCAGCTAGAGTACTGACGGGGACTAGAAGGAGAGAGCATATCTCACCCATATTGGCCTCTCTTCATTGGCTTCCTGTTAATTCTAGAATAGAATTTAAAATTCTTCTTCTTACTTATAAGGTTTTGAATAATCAGGTCCCATCTTATCTTAGGGACCTCGTAGTACCATATCATCCCAATAGAGCGCTTCGCTCTCAGACTGCAGGCTTACTTGTAGTTCCTAGGGTTTGTAAGAGTAGAATGGGAGGCAGAGCCTTCAGCTTTCAGGCTCCTCTCCTGTGGAACCAGCTCCCAATTCAGATCAGGGAGACAGACACCCTCTCTACTTTTAAGATTAGGCTTAAAACTTTCCTTTTTGCTAAAGCTTATAGTTAGGGCTGGATCAGGTGACCCTGAACCATCCCTTAGTTATGCTGCTATAGACGTAAACTGCTGGGGGGTTCCCATGATGCACTGTTTCTTTCTCTTTTTGCTCTGTATGCACCACTCTGCATTTAATCATTAGTGATCGATCTCTGCTCCCCTCCACAGCATGTCTTTTTCCTGGTTCTCTCCCTCAGCCCCAACCAGTCCCAGCAGAAGACTGCCCCTCCCTGAGCCTGGTTCTGCTGGAGGTTTCTTCCTGTTAAAAGGGAGTTTTTCCTTCCCACTGTAGCCAAGTGCTTGCTCACAGGGGGTCGTTTTGACCATTGGGGTTTTACATAATTATTGTATGGCCTTGCCTTACAATATAAAGAGCCTTGGGGCAACTGTTTGTTGTGATTTGGCGCTATATAAAAAAATTGATTGATTGATTGATAGTGTTCATGGCAGTGTCTGGGGACCAGCAGATGACAGTGTTCTATTTATTTTGACCCCAGTTATGTCAGCTATAAGACTTGTTCTTCTCTCTGCTCCTTTTCATTCTGGTGAATGTGATGCTTTATTTCTGTTTTTTCTGTTTTTTTCTTTTAAATGAATGAAATAAATATTAAAGAAAGATGATCATCAAATCAAATTTTTGCTTTGCAAATGGCTTTTTTTTCACAAATTAAGTTTAAAAACAAAACAACTGCATAATAATAATAATATTATTACAAGACAGTTCTGCAGTATTTGCACAGGTACAGTGCGAACGGTTGGATGCTGCTTGTAGCTTTCAGCAGCAGGATAACCTCACGACGGCCGACCACAATAATATATCAAACAGGTTTGATTCTCATTCGACCATACGATCAGCGATCAGGAGGTGGTCGTCAGATGTTGACCGCAGCTTGATACTCCATGAACACTACACGATGCAGGACGCACGATTAACCTGAAACTTGGTCCAAAAATTCCTGTATGAAAAATCATCTCGCACAGTGTAAAGTATGTTTTACAACATCAAATGAATGTTGTAAAGAGAGAATGCAAAAAAAATGGAAAAAATGCAAAAAAAAAAAAAAACATGCAAAAAAATTTGCGATGACACTTCCAGAGCTCCGTAAAAATGCCTGTTTTTACAAATAAAAAAATGGAATATTTTACAAAAGCACATTTAAACACCAACACGCAACAGACGTCACATTAACGTGTTGGTTTACATAATGAATGACTGAACCAATCAGTGTTTAGCAGGCACCTTTACCCAGAATCCTTTGCGATCTGTCTCTTTGTTACAAAACCCCAGAATTAGTGCATTATTCAACATTAAAAGATATATGCTATATTTTAACTTTGTACAAATGACAGAATTGACATTAATGGAGTTATTCTATCAGTATTAATGTTATTTATAAATCAAAACCATAAGTCAATATGACTTTATTTTTCAAGACCTCCGCATGACCGGACCTTTATAATTGCTACAGGACTGGCTTTATGTCTGCTCTTAGAGTGCCTCTGTGCTGAGAGGGCTGTAATAAACAAGAGCTTCTAGCAGTGACCGAATGTTGAAAGAAAAAAGTGTGGTCTCATTGTTTGGGTCTCGGGGTGCTTCTGTCTGTACTTGGAGCGCTGTAGAGCTTCCAGCAGGGGCAGACTGTTGAAAGAAAAAAGTATGGTCTTATTGTTTGGGTCTGTTGTTATTTTTAATATTATTAGAAGCTATTAAATTTGTTTTACTAGTAGCTGTAAATGTGCCAGAGATAGAATTTATCCGTTACCGGTTATCTGTAACTTCTGATAACTTTTTGGGTGGTTTATTGTTTTATCTTTATCAAAGATAACTTTTCAGTTATCTGATTATCTGTTATCAAAGTTCATTTTTTGGTTATCTGTGCCCACCACTGCACAAAACCATGTCAAGACATGGGACACGCCCTTTCCAGACTGCCATGATGAAAATCCAAGAAATAGAGATATTTCAGGAATATGCAGCTTCCTGCCAGCTGTCAGATGACACCTGACTTTTTCTGTGAACTTTCATAACGCAGATGTTGTCAGGTTTTCTGGGCAGGTGACAATGAGGGTTGAAACTCAGCCATGAGTGCTGGATACAAGCAGCTATTTTTGCTCTGATTATTCCCACTCATGTTTTATTCAGACCAGGGATGCTTCAACAGAAGGACTTTGTGCACTCATGCAAGATAGAGGGATGATTTTATAGTCCCCCCCAGACCTTTTCTATATACTAAGGCTGAAAATGTCTGTAATATGAAAATTAGAAACTGAAGTCATATTAATCTCATTAATGTGATTAATCTCATATAGTAAAAGTAAAAAAAATTCCTTAATCCTCTTATTTCTGCATCTTCTTTGTAGTCTTGGATTAACCATTTATTTGTATATGGAAGCAAATTACTGCCAAAATAGGGGAAGCCGGGGCACAGTGGATCATAAATGTTGTTTTGTGGCAGCATAAACACATTATGCATAGGTTTAGGTCACTCTATTGTGGGTTTAATACAGCAAGTTATTGTTTATAAGCCCCCCTCAGTGTAATTTGCAGGTGTTTAAAACTGATTTTAAAATTTTTGATTCACTGTGCCCCGGACACTAATTCACAGGGCACAGTGAATCAACTTAGAATATAATGAAAAAATATGATTTCTTCAAAATGATTAAATATATGCTGAGGCATATACATACTATAATCCAGCAAACCAGCTATGTGTGAGTGTCTTATATAGTGATATAAGTCCTTTAGAAACTATTATAAATACAACTGTCATAATTTCTGTTCAAACGTGAAAACAGTTATTTATATACATAAATTATAGAAATAATTCATGGACAAATAAATGTTTAAGCTTCAACAAGTAATATTTGTCATCCACTTGATACTGGGGCTTAGTAAATCACTTTCTAGACTGATTCACAGTGCCCCGGGTGCATGTGACACACATGAGTCTTGTTATCAAATAGCTGATAGTCTGGAGAAGACATAACACATGCTCATCAGTTGGATGGGGTAGTCTTCTAACTAATAACCATTTTTTTGGGCCACCTTTCCTCTGTTGTGAGAAATAAATACAAATACAATGACATCCACAAAAATTTACTTTTGATAAACCTGACTTCACTTGCCATAGTTTTACCCTTAATAGATCCAAAAACAAAACACAAATTTATAAGGGGATGTCTTCATGCATAAAAATATGGCATAACTGCTGCAAATATATATGTAGTACTGAGTCACTGTGCCCTGTGATTCACCGTGCCCCGGTTTCCTCTATATGGAAATGCATCAGCAACTGAATATCAAATTTTTATGTTCAATCACTGCTGAATGCTTGATTTTGAAATTTCAAATATATTTCACTGAAATGTTTCACTATAAAACCACCTTTCTTAATTTATGTCGTCTGAATTTCAGTTTGTGTAATTCCTAAAACTTTGTTTCAAGTTTATATTTAATTTAGGATTCTCAAATTTAGGGGGACAATTTCCATCCCAGCCATCCGTTCAGAATTTTACCATCTGTATTTGATCAACCTAATCTTAATTTTCAGTCTGAAATGAACTTCTCAGGTTCATTTTCTTCTTATCTACTGACATAAGCAGCAGGCAGGTCAACACTGGTGGTGTCCCACAGCAGCATATACTGAAGGTTTTTCAAATAGAGCAATACTTCCACCTGTTGGACATTTACCATTAATGCAGGTTCCAAAGAGAGCTCTAGGACAGCAAATTGAAAATACGCCCAATGGACATGAATTTTGAAAAAAAAGACAGAAAAAAAAAAACCCTCGAACATTGCAACAAGACTTTTACACTCATATGAAGTTGTTTTTCAGCTGATTCGAAAACGCCTTATTTCACCAAACTGCAATGGAAACACTTTTTCCTCAATTGTAGGCCATATGACATACAGAAAGAGTCCCATTGCATTCTAATATACACACTGTGGTGCGTGTTGATGGAGGAAGAGACATACGAGATCGTAGATCTTCTTAAACCGCAAAGTTACTGAATTCCAATGTTGTTTTCTATTTGGCTGCTCCTGTTTTTGTTCGGGGACGCCACAGGGGATACAGCCAGATCCGAATTAGTATTTGGCACAGGTTTTACGCCGGATGCCCTTCCTGATGCAACTCCAATTTTACCTGTTGAAACACACACATCCGCTGGTGTTCAAAGAGGTCTCCCATCCAAGTACTAACTAGATCCCACAATGCTTAACTTCTGAGATCTGACGGCTGACACAGAACAGACCGGCTGGGAAACGTTACTAAATTCCAATACTGGAATAAAAAAAACAAAAGCCAATCACCATGAATACTGGAATGACAGGTACCATGAAAGCCTTCTGGAATGGCAGTTATCATGAGAGAACAAAACCCAGTAGTCCCACAGCATCACTCAATAGAATCACTGTCATTTTGCAATTGTGTTTTGATGACATTCTCAAAATATCGCTTCAATTTTGTGCAATTCCATAATGGAAATCCGTCTATGAACACATGGGTCCAGAAACAATCCCCCCGTGTACTGTGTGCTGAAAAGATATCTGATCACTTTGACAGGAGGTTGAAGTGGCCTCGGAGCAATTCTTGTGTGTGAGTTTGCATTCAGCAAACAAATGGAGCTGTAGTTCGGCTGATGAATGACAGGCAAATGAAAGCAAGCTGACAACCTCTTCCTGTTAGATGGATGCTGTGTCAGCAGGCAACATGACACAGTGCGTGCTAATAAAGGACTGATTTCCATGCTCACAAACATACACAAGGGCACGGGCCTGCATTTCTCCTTTCCGTAAGAATTTACACATAAGAACATTAAATGGAGGAATAAAACATTTACACGACGACAAAGCCGACTTGGTATCTTCTTGTGTGACTCTCAGCTCATTTTTAAATTATTCCTCTGATCACAGTGTGGTTTATAGAATGACAATCTGGGATACTTACCTATTTGGGGTTCTTACCAAATATTAGTTAGCTAATGTTAGGTAAAATGAGTCAGCAAATGTTACAAAACATTAGTTAGCCAATGTTAGGTAAAATGAGTCAGCAAATGTTACAAAACATTAGTTAGCCAATGTTAGGTAAAATGAGTCAGCAAATGTTACAAAACATTAGTTAGCCAATGTTAGATAAAATGAGTCAGCAAATGTTACAAAACAATAGTTAGCCAATGTTAGATAAAATGAGTCTGCAAATATTACAAAACATTAGTTAGCTAATATTAGATAAAATGAGTCAGCAAATATTACAAAACATTAGTTAGCTAATGTTAGATAATATGAGTCAGCAAAAGTTACAAACATTAGATGTTACAAAACATTAGTTAGCCAATGTTAGGTAAAATGAGTCAGCAAATATTCCAAAACATTAGTTAGCTAATGTTAGGTAAAATGAGTCAGCAAATGTTACAAAACATTAGTTAGCCGTTAGGTAAAATGAGTCAACAAATGTTACAAAACATTAGTTAGTCAATGTTAGATAGAGTCAGCAAATGTTACAAAACATTAGTTAGTCAATGTTAGATAAAATGAATCAGCAAATATTACAAAACATTAGTCAATGTTAGATAAAATGAGTCAGCAAAAGTTACATAACATCAAAAGTGATATCAGTGTATCCCTACTTAATATATTCAAATGTTAAATTGGTATTGCCAAAATTGATGATTAATGATTGTACCCTAGAGGATTTGAAAATCGTTGCATTCTTTATTTACATTTTACACAACGTCCCAACTTCATTGGAATTGGGGTTGTAACATTGACTAACTAATGTTTTGTAAATTTGCTAACTCATTTTACTTAGCATTGGCTAAATAATGTGTGTAACATTTGCTGACTCATTTTACCTAACATTGGCTAACTAATGTTTTGTAACATCTAATGTTATGTAACTTTTGCTGACTCATTTTATCTAACATTGACTAACTAATGTTTTATAATATTTGCTGACTCATTTTACCTAACATTGGCTAACTAATGTTTTATAATATTTGCTGACTCATTTTACCGAACATTGGCTAACTAATGTTTTGTAACATTACCACACTTTAGTTGGCTAATGCCACTTAAATTCAGTAACATTAGCTAACTAATATTAAGTCATATTAGTTGGCTGATGTTAAACTTAAGGCAAACATTAAAAGCTAGCTAATAGCATTCAATTGTTGACTACTGACACAGTAATTCACAACATTAATTAGCTAATGTTACATAACATTAGTCTTGATATTAGCTACCTAACAGTTAAATGATAGGTAGCATCATTTAATGTTCAGTAACATGTTAGCTAATGTTATCTAACATTAGTTAAATGATGTTACCTTAGTTAGGTAATGTTTCCTAATTAGTTAGATGATGTTACATCAAATGATAGTGAAGATCATCTAATTAATGTTAGTTCAGGTTATGTAGCATTAGTTTAAAGATGCTACCCAACATGAGGCAGCTAATGTTACCGAACATTAGGTAGATAATGTTAGATCAGGCAAATTTTAAGTTTAACTAGCCAACAGTAGCTAGTTAAAGTGAAACTTAAGGCAAAAGTTACAAACTAGCCAATGTTACCATTCATCTGTGGACAGTAAATGTAATTCACAACTTGGTAGGGTAAGAAGGTAAGATGTATTACACAAGCTAAATAGCTACTTACTTCGATAAGCCTTCTATAGTATCCTTCGGCTTGCACCAAGCGTTGGACCAGAGTTAACTGAAGTATTCTCGAGGTCGGCGTCACTTCACTTCGTTGAAGTGACCAATCCAAAGGTGAGAATTCATACTTCCGTGACTGGCTGCTCAGTGAAAACACGCTCGGGTTGTATGCTGTTCTGTTGAAATCAGCTGGTTTGCTTTTGTCTCTAACTTTTTTCTAACAGCCACCTGACCGGTATCATTCCCTGGAACAATGAGATTTATACACCAAGCCGACCTGAAATGAACCATTGTACATTAAATTAACTTTATTGATGAGTCTGACCCCTTTGATAAGTGACCAAACTATATGTATTTTGCTTTGAGTTCACCAATGTTTTCACAGACAAAACCCGCCACTACAGGTTAAATGCCCGGATGACCAACCTCGAGAATTAGTGAGCTTAAGCAGTGACATTTTGACTTCTACTATGGTGACCAGAAGCTCTCTGTTCTTTGTGCATATTTGTTAGCTTGGCTACTTGCTGTTGTGTATAGCTCTACAATAGTCTTTCAGGGTCCCATCATCCCCTGTGTGCTTGGAGTGGTTACAATTCGAGTTGCTAGTTGTAAACTACGAAAATGGCATCGCCACTTGTCACAGACAAAGAAAAAACATGCAAACCAGCATGAAATACAGTCACCAAAGGGATTTAAATGCAAGTTAAAGTTTATATAGATTTTTCTTTAAACCAAATCCCGTGCCATTGATATTCCCATTCCAGAAGGTCCGTATTTTCCGATAACTGCGAGGAAACAACGAACCTCCCTGCAACGCCATCTTAGCACCGTGCATAAAGGATCATGGGACCCTGAAGGTGAAAATGGCAGAGACCCTGCCAGTACCCCCTATAATTCAAACCATGTCTGTGATATGTTGTAAACCAAACAGCCAATAAAAACCAAAGCCCCTAAGAAAGATGGACCAGACTCTCATTGCCTTGTTCTAAGCAGCAGCGGGATAATTGCTTGATTCTTCTTTCCTGGTCATATACTGTTATTTAGCACCTGGGCACTCAGCCACAAGACTTTTGGTTTCCTTGGTAATAAGCAAGCTAAAATCTGCTGCACTCAGGTGGAAGTGAGTCAACAGCACTGTTGTACAAATCGCCCCCATACCGTCCTCATGCTTTGTGCGATCTTGTGGTAGAGAAGTGAAGGAGGATCATAGAAATGGTATCATGACATTTACAACAAGCTCTTGTCCACAGACGATACAGTCAGGCGCATAAATATGTGGATGTGGTTGTTGTTATGTTGGCTGTTCACCGTAGCATGGCAGAGAAAAACGCAAATCTTAACAGCACTGCTCTCACAGTCATGTTTCTTGGAACTTATTTCATAAGTAACAAAAGAAGAGAAAACATTTTTCTCATTACAGACAGAGCGACATTGAGGTACCATCCTTCAATGCAAAGAATTCAGATAAGGTGTTACAGTAGTGTTCAGAATAATAGTAGTGCTATGTGACTAAAAAGATTAATCCAGGTTTTGAGTATACGAATTTATACGTATTTCTTATTGTTACATGGGAAACAAGGTACCAGTAGATTCTCACAAATCCAACAAGACCAAGCACTCATGATATGCACACTCTTAAGGCTATGAAATTGGGCTATTAGTAAAAAAAAAAGTAGAAAAGGGGGTGTTCACAATAATAGTAGTGTGGCATTCAGTCAGAGAGTTCGTCAATTTTTTGGAACAAGCAGGTGTGAATCAGGTGTCCCCTATTTAAGGATGAAGCCAGCACCTGTTGATCATGCTTTTCTCTTTGAAAGCCTGAGGAAAATGGGACATTCAAGACATTGTTCAGAAGAACAGCGTACTTTGATTAAAAAGTTGATCGGAGAGGGGAAAACATACGCAGCTGCAAAAAATTATAGTCTGTTCATCTACAATGATCTCCAATGCTTTAAAAACCAGAGACGCATGGAAGAAAACGGAAAACAACCATCAAAATGGATAGAAGAATAACCAGAACGGCAAAGCCTCACCCATTGATCAGCTCCAGGATGATCAAATCAAATCAAATCAATTTCATTTATATAGCGCCAAATCACAACAAACAGTTGCCCCAAGGCACTTCATATTGCAAGGCAAAGCCATAAAATAATTACAGAAAAACCCCAACTGTCAAAACGACCCCCTGTGAGCAAGCACTTGGCGACAGTGGGAAGGAAAAACTCCCTTTTAACAGGAAGAAACCTCCAGCAGAACCAGGCTCAGGGAGGGGCAGTCTTCTGCTGGGACTGGTTGGGGCTGAGGGAGAGAACCAGGAGAAAGACATGCTGTGGAGGGGAGCAGAGATCAATCACTAATGATTAAATGCAGAGTGGTGCATACAGAGCAAGACGAGAAAGAAACAGTGCATCATGGGAACCCCCCAGCAGTCTAAGTCTATAGCAGCATAACTAAGGGATGGTTCAGGGTCACCTGATCCAGCCCTAACTATAAGCTTTAGCAAAAAGGAAAGTTTTAAGCCTAATCTTAAAAGTAGAGAGGGTGTCTGTCTCCCTGATCCGAATTGGGAGCTGGTTCCAGAGGAGAGGCGCCTGAAAGCTGAAGGCTCTGCCTCCCATTCTACTCTTACAAACAGCGCTCTATTGGGGTGATATGGTACTATGAGGTCCCTAAGATAAGATGGGACCTGATTATTCAGAACCTTATAAGTAAGAAGAAGAATTTTAAATTCTATTCTAGAATTAACAGGAAGCCAATGAAGAGAGGCCAATATGGGTGAGATATGCTCTCTCCTTCTAGTCCCCGTTAGTACTCTAGCTGCAGCATTTTGAATTAACTGAAGGCTTTTCAGGGAACTTTTAGGACAACCTGATAATAATGAATTACAATAGTCCAGCCTAGAGGAAATAAATGCATGAATTAGTTTTTCAGCATCACTCTGAGACAAGACCTTTCTAATTTTAGAGATATTGCGCAAATGCAAAAAAGCAGTCCTACATATTTGTTTAATATGCGCACTGAATGACATATCCTGATCAAAAATGACTCCAAGATTTCTCACAGTATTACTAGAGGTCAGGGTAATGCCATCCAGAGTAAGGATCTGGTTAGACACCATGTTTCTAAGATTTGTGGGGCCAAGTACAATAACTTCAGTTTTATCTGAGTTTAAAAGCAGGAAATTAGAGGTCATCCATGTCTTTATGTCTGTAAGACAATCCTGCAGTTTAGCTAATTGGTGTGTGTCCTCTGGCTTCATGGATAGATAAAGCTGGGTATCATCTGCGTAACAATGAAAATTTAAGCAATGCTGTCTAATAATACTGCCTAAGGGAAGCATGTATAAAGTGAATAAAATTGGTCCTAGCACAGAACCTTGTGGAACTCCATAATTAACTTTAGTCTGTGAAGAAGATTCCCCATTTACATGAACAAATTGTAATCTATTAGATAAATATGATTCAAACCACCGCAGCGCAGTGCCTTTAATACCTATGGCATGCTCTAATCTCTGTAATAAAATTTTATGGTCAACAGTATCAAAAGCAGCACTGAGGTCTAACAGAACAAGCACAGAGATGAGTCCACTGTCCGAGGCCATAAGAAGATCATTTGTAACCTTCACTAATGCTGTTTCTGTACTATGATGAATTCTAAACCCTGACTGAAACTCTTCAAATAGACCATTCCTCTGCAGATGATCAGTTAGCTGTTTCAAAGACAGTCTGGAGTTACCTGTAAGTGCTGTGACAGTTAGAAGATGCCTGTGTGAAGCTAATTTATTTGCAAGAATCCCCTGCAAAGTCCCTCTGTTAAATAAAAGACGTGCAGAAGAGGTTACAATTTGCCAAAGAACACTCAACTGGCCTAAAGAGAAATGGAGGAATATTTTGTGGACTGATGAGAGTAAAATTGTTCTTTTTGGGTCCAAGGGCTGCAGACAGTTTGTGAGATGACCCCCAAACTCTGAATTCAGGCCACAGTTCACAGTGAAGACAGTGAAGCATGGTGGGACAACCATCATGATATGGGCATGTTTATCCTACTATGGTGTTGGGCCTATATATTGCATACCAGGTAGCATGGATCAGTTTGGATATGTCAAAATCGAAATTGGATTTGTGAGACTCTACTGAATCTACTGGTACCTTGTTTCCCATGTAACAATAAGAAATATACTCAAAACCTGGATTAATCTTTTTAGTCACATAGCACTACTATTATTCTGAACACTACTGTATATTAAAGACATAGCAATCGCCATTCCAACAATCCAGTGTACCCTAACAGAGATGTAAAAACACTTTTCAGTTTCCTCCAAAACATGGCAATCACCTGTGCCAAAAGTTGCACTTAAATCCAGTAACAGAACCACAAACATGAAATTTTAAAGTCAGCAACAAATCGCTCACCACTTGACTGAGTGAAGTGCCCAAAATACTGATCATTCAGCAACAAATAGTTAAGGTGGTGATTTGGAGAGCATATCCACAACTTTAACAAAAAGGCAACTCACAAACAGGCCAGTATTTTTTCAGTTCTAGCAGGAACAATTCCAGTGGTGAGCAGAATTTAAGAATATTCAACATAAAGGGCCCTGGTATTAACCAGTGTTTTTTTTTTAAACACACCTAGTTTTAACAGAACAAGAAAACAAAGTCATATTTACCAACCATCACAAATGTAGGCAGATTCTTAGAAGTCATTCAAAGGCCAGTTAGAGATCCTATTTAATACTGACGTATTTCCTATCATGGCTGAGGAAGGCTGAAGTATTTTATTTCCAATGCACTCTATTTCTAATTAAAAAAAATTACAAAATCATCAGCTGAAAACATTTGAACTGGTGGCTCCAGGTATGTCAAATACAAATCTAGGATTGTGCTAATTTTTATAAATTAAAACTACAGCATGTTGGATTTAGGGGTGTTTATCAGAACAAATGGAATATAGAACTCATAACCATCCGTTTATTATAGTATAGTTACATGCAATGCATGAATTGATGTTTTTCAAAGTTTAGAATGAGCCTTTCCTATCTACATGGGATATTATTGATTCTGATCAATCATCATTGATCACATTCCTGAACTTTGATCCTAACTGCTGATCTTTGACCTGCTGACTTTTAAACCTGATTACTGATCCTTGTTCCTGATCACTCTTATTTGATCCTGACCTGTGTGTGATTGTTGAATTTGGATTTGATCACTTTTCTCTGATCCAAACCTGTGTTTATGATTGCTAAACCTGGATCCAGATCACACTTCTTTGATCCTGACCTTTGATGCCAGTTGATCCTGATCACTCTTCTTCAATCATGATCTGTGTTCTTGATTGCTGCACTTATCACTCACCTTTGGGCACATTCTTGAACACTGATCCTGATCGCTTACATTTTACTCATCACTTTTTTGTTCACATTCCTGAACTTTGATCTGCATTGCTGATCTTTGACCCAATTGCTGACCTTTAAACCTGACTGCTGACCATTTATGCTGATCACACTTCTTTCATGATCTTGTATGCAGGATCAAAGGGATCAGTTTCAAACATAATCAAACCCAGGATGTGCCTTTTGATCCAGATCCACACCAGAAAAGTAATGAACTTTGTCCTTTGTCTTTGCCCTGTCTGTGCAGCAGGTTTCATTTAAATTGTTTGCACAGTCTTACTAGAATTAGTCACTAGTAGTCACAAAATGCCTTTGGTGGAGGTAAAAAAAAAAAAAAAATTGCACAAGGAATTTATGAATTTTGTTGTTATAAAATAACTTTATGTAAAAGCCAAGGTGGATTATCTCAGAGCAGTGCTCATTATTTGTTCCAGACTGTATTTCATAACATTTAGAATCAAGGGAGGCAACAGTGTCGGACTAATGATGTCATTATGTGGTCATCATGTACTCAAATAAATAAAACCACATTACAAACACATGGGAGCCGCTGGCTGAAATGTTTTGCTGCAGGCTGCAGCTTGTGTCTAATGCCATCATAACGCCAAAGATCTTGACTCAGTCAGCATAAAATGCCAGGTCACCATGGTAACAAGGGATGCAACACGCTTTGCCAAAACTGACGACGGAGAGAGAACAGCGTTTAAAATGGGATTAAACACATGCAGCTTCGGTACACGCCACGTTCGAGCCCGGACTCCCACTCCCACTCCAGGTCACGGTGAAGCGCGTCTTCACATTATGTAACTGAATCATGTGGTTAGCAGTTAGCAAGCGTCGACCAAACACAATCTAAAGCGGTTTTTACTCCCCCAACAAACTCAACGCGCTGAAGAACCGGTCACATCTCACAGCCACACGGTCCACACGCGTGGGATCTGACGGTTATTCCTCGCGGTATGCGGGTGGAGGGGACAAAAATAAACACGTAAAATGTGTTTTCAGTCCACCCACAAAGGTGGAAAAGGAGCTTGGATCCGGGCGGCGTGGACGCGCCTACCTGTGCGCAGGTTGAAGGAGAGCCGAGCTTCAAGCAGATACGGGGTCTCGCTCTTGGACCGGTGTCTCCGTACGGGTCCGCGGTCTGTGCTCGGATCCGGAGTGGTCGCCATCAATTTATTAACCAGAGTCCAGTGATGACTGCTGGACGAGTGGGACGGAACCGAGACTACTGCTGAGAGAGAGAGAGAGAGAATGGGGAGGGAGGGAGAGAAAGAGAGAGAGAGAGCAGGGGGAGAGAGAAAGCGAGAGAGAGAGAGGATGGGGAGGGAGGGAGAGAAAGAGGAGGGGGAGAGAGGATGGGGAGGGAGAGAAAGAGAGAGCAGGGGAGAGAAAGGATGGGAGAGAGCGAGAGAAAGAGAGGGAGAGCGAGGAGGGGGGAGAGAGAGAGCAGGGGGAGGGAGGGAGAGAAAGAGAGAGGAGGGGGGAGAGAGCGAGAGAGGGGGAGGGAGGGAGAGAAAGAGAGGGAGAGAGAGCGCAGGGGGAGGGAGGGAGAGAAAGAGGGAGAGAGAGCACAGGGGGAGGGAGAGAGGATGGGGAGGGAGAGAGGATGGGAAGAGAACGAGAGAGGGGGGAGAGAAAGAGAGAGAGAGGGGAGGGAGAGAGCGAAAGAGGGGGAGGGAGAGAGATGGAGAGGGAGCAGGGGGAGTGAGTGAGAGAGGGGGGAGGAAGAAAGAGCAGGGGGAGAGAGAGAGGAAAACAGCGTGATAAGGGAGAGAGAGAGATGCAGAAGGAGAAATAGAGAGGTAAGGGAGAGGGAAAGAGAGAGGGAGGGACAGAGAGAGATGGGGGAAGTGGAAGGCCATGAGAGAAGGCACGAAGGAGAGAGAAAAAGAGAGGGAGACAAAGAATGAGGAGAAGAGAGGAAGGGTAGAGAGACACTGGAGAGAGGAGAAAGTGGGAGAGAGGGAAAGGTGTGTGTGTGGAAGGTAGGGGGGAGTGTGATAGGGAGTGAGGAGACGGGAAGAGAGCGAGATGGGAGCAGGGGAGGAGTGTAGTGTAGACTTTCACAAAGAATGACTGGGATGGAGGGTTAGAGAAAGAGAGAATGATAAGAGAGGGGAGATAGAGACAGATGAAAGCGGGAGGGAGGAGGAGTGTAGACTTTCAGCTTTAATTCCGTTTTACAAGAAACTGCATGAACAATTTAGGAATTAAAGACTGTTATACACAGTCCCCTCATTATCAGAGGGCGCAAGTAATTGTAAAAATTAAATATAGGGATTATCATTTGTACAAATCATCACTTTTGCAGCAATTAAAAAAAGACAAATGAGACCAAACCGCCAACAGCTTCCAACTCCACAAATTTTTACCTTTGGAAAAAAATAAGTCCTGTTTGAAGTGTCTTTTCATAAGCTAAATTAGATGTGATCAAATGTCAGGAGGATGTATTGAGCTCATGCACTTGAATTCAAGTTTCTTTTGTGGTGTCAGCTCCCCCCCCCCCCCTTTTTTTTTTCAGTTTCTGAAATATTTTTCAGATAATGTTCACAGAACATTGGTTATCTCTGCTATGTACAGTTTGTCATTGCTTTTTGGCACTTGGTTTCCGAATGATAACTGGAAGCTCAACAGACATAAACTTAGATGGAAACTCCATCCAATTTTGGTGGTGTAGTTAAATCCATAACAGAAAATTGAGAGTGATTGAGGCTCTTTTGATTGAGATATAATGCAAAATGTACACCAAATGGGCTTTTCAATATTAAAATCAAATGTCCACAAAATTCACACTCGGGATCAGATCCGGATCAAATTTTGCCAGGTGATAGTGAGTGCCACTCTGCACCTCCCTTTCAAATGTGGTTGTGATTGGAGCACGTTTGATTAAGATACAACGTAAAATATACAATAAATGGGGTTTTCAATGTTATACTTAAATGGCTGCAAAATCAGTAATCTGGATCAGATCCAGATCACACTTTGGCAGTTGATAAAGGATACCATCCTACATAACACTCTCAAATATGAAATATTTTTTCTTTTTTGACAGTTAGGAATTTTTGAAAATTCATTCAATGGATAGGGATTTTTTCCTGGAGGAGCCAGCTGAGGTGGCTCCGGCATTTTTTCCGGATGCCCCTGGACGCCTCGCTGGACAGGTGTTCCGAGCATGTCCCATCGGGAGGAGGCCCCGGGGAAGACCCAGGACACCCTGGAGGGACTACAGTAATGTTCAGAATAATAGTAGTGCTATGTGACTAAAAAGATTAATCCAGGTTTTGAGTATATTTCTTATAGTTACATGGGAAACAAGGTACCAGTAGATTCAGTAGATTATCATAAATCCAACAAGACCAAGCATTCATGATATGCACACTATTAAGGCTATGAAATTGGGCTATTAGTAAAAAAAAAAAAAAAAAAAAGTAGAAAGCTCCAGGATGATCAAAGACAGTCTGGAGTTACCTGTAAGTGCTGTGACAGAAGATGCCTGTGTGAAGCTAATTTATTTGCAAGAATCCCCTGCAAAGTCCCTCTGTTAAATAAAAGACGTGTAGAAGAGGTTACAATTTGCCAAAGAACACATCAACTGGCCGAAAGAGAAATGGAGGAATATTTTGTGGACTGATGAGAGTAAAATTGTTCTTTTTGGGTCCAAGGGCAGCAGACAGTTTGTGAGACGACCCCCAAACTCTGAATTCAAGCCAGAGTTCACAGTGAAGACAGTGAAGCATGGTGGTGCAAGCATCATGATATGGGCATGTTTCTCCTACTATGGTGTTGGGCCTATATATCACATACCAGGTATTATGGATCAGTTTGGATATGTCAAAATACTTGAAGCGGTCATGTTGCCTTATGCTGAAGAGGACATGCCCTTGAAATGGGTGTTTCAACAAGACAATGAGCCCAAGCACACTAGTAAACAAGCAAAATCTTGGTTCCAAACCAACAAAATTAATGTTTTGGAGTGGCCTGCCCAATGCCCGGACCTAAATCCAATTGAGAACTTGTGGGGTGACATCAAAAAAGCTGTTTCTGAAGCAAAACCAAGAAATGTGAATGAATTGTGGAATGTTGTTAAAGAATCTTGGAGTGGAATAACAGCTGAAAGGTGCCACAAGTTGGTTGACTCCATGCCTTGCAGATGTGAAGAAATCATGAAAAACTGTGGTTATACAACTAAATACTAGTTTAGTGATTCACAGGATTGCTAAAAAAAGCAGTTTGAACATAATAGTTTTGAGTTTGTAGCGTCAACAGCAGATGCTATTATTATTGTGAACACCCCCTTTCTTTTTCTTTTACTAATAGCCCAATTTCATAGCCTTAAGAGTGTGCATATCATGAATGCTTGGTCTTGTTGGATTTGTGAGAATCTACTGAATCTACTGGTACCTTGTTTCCCATGTAACAATAAGAAATATACTCAAAACCTGGATTAATCTTTTTAGTCACATAGCACTACTATTATTCTGAATACTACTATACATCTTGCAGCTGGCTTGGGAACACCTCTGTGTTCCCCCGGAGGAGCTGGGGAGGTGTGTGTGGATCTGGAGGTCTGGACGGCTTTGCTTGAGCTGCTGCCCCCGCGACCCGACCTCGGATGAACCTCGAATGAGCAAATTACTGAATACGTCTTAGGAGTCAGTTAAGAAATACAGTGTGGTAAATCTGGAGTAAGCAGTTCTCAATAATAGTTCAGTGTGTAAGACTAAGACAAGTGAGGGAAGCCACCAAAACACCCAAGGGAGTTCGACACTTGTGACTGTAGGTGTGCATACTACAGCATTTATCCATTACATCACCAGTTATTTGCTTCATGGTCCAGAAAGCAATGCATGGAATACGGAAGACGTGCAAAGGTTCAGAGTTAAATAAATAAAATTTTAAAAGTGGCTAAGCTATACTGCTGATCAAGAAATCATAATTATGTACAATTATAACAAAATTTACAATTTTAGCCATCTTTATTTTAAAAGGTCAGAACATTAAACATCTTCTAAAATGATCAAATAATACACGAATGCAACTTATTTTTGTACCAATTTTTCATGCAATGAAGCAAATCATCTAAAATTTCTTCTACGTACACCAAAGATTTATTTCTCTCAAATTCTGTTTAAAAAATTGTCAAAAAATCCGTTAGTGAGCAGGTTTTATGTACATAATATGCACTTTGAGTGAAGAATTGGAACATATTTTCTGACGCACATTTATGATCGTTGCCAGACATCTGAAAATTTTGCCAAATGTTACACTAACTTATTTTAAATAATAAAATACGTAACAGTTTACTGTGTAACTTTAACACATTTACAAAGTGTAGGTATGGTTGCAGGATGCTCTCAGATGGGGTGCTGTAGGTGTCACTCTGAAGGTTGCATTTTATTAATTAAAAAGGCACAACTGACTCACATATATTACAAAGCCCGCAGGCTACTCGAACGATTTTATCAAGCGTCGTTAATCCTGACTGATCAGTTTGCAAAAAATCAATAGGCACAGTACTCTGTAAAATTGGGTAGTTTTGTCTCACGTTACCAATCATTCTTTCAATGTGTTTTCTCACAGAAGCTTTGTGTCTCGTCTCCAGAATTTCTCTGTACGAGAGTCCTTTGGTTTCTGTAAAATCTGGGATTTGTAATTCCGCACCATGTATCGCAACAACATCCTCTATGGATAAGTCTCGATGTGCGAGCACGGTATCTCCAGGCTCAAGGTTCCTCAGGTATCCACAATGCTCTGTCAGAAGTCTATCGCTTGTATAACCGGCCCATCCCTGAGACACGAAGTTCACGAAGCCTTGAGGCGTCACAGAAATTAAATAGTTTATCGTATTGTAATGTGACTGATGAAGAGTTCCTGCATCAATATTTGAAGATCTATCGATGAACACTTCAAAGCAATCAATTATTGAAACACATTTTGGAAATGTAGCTTTAAACACATACGGCATTGTGCTTCTAATCTGCCCCCTTTCTGGCCAAAATAAAGTTAAAGATACATACTTAGCATTTAAAATATTAATTACATCAGAAAACGTTCTTTGGACTGTGGTGTACTGAACTCTGAAAACGCACGACAGGTAGTGCAGAGGAACACTGAGTCTCAGCTTCATAAGTGTCAGTAGAAGCTGCTGAAAAGGTGTCAAAGCTTCATTTGACTTTTCTTCTAGAGTGGGACGAATCAAGTCAAACACCGCCATTAATAAAGTGAAAGTAGTTAAGCCTGTGTACACTTTAGTTTTCTCATTGTTGTCTCTGAATGAGTCTTCGGAAAGATCCACCGCTGCTATCATGTCTTTCAGCTGTTGGTTCTCGGACAGCAGCATCTGGACTGTGGTGGACGCGGAGTTTCCATCGTGCTCACATGTCCTCTCTTTTATGTCAGTCCATTCTTTTTCCTTTTTGTTCATCTTTCTGCTCTTCTCTGAGGACATTCTTCTTTTAAAAACAGATGGCACATAGTCTGGGGACGATGGATTGTCGACTTTTTTGCCTGTAAGTGAAGATACAACATGTTATTTACAGGTTCTGGCAAAGTGTGCAATAAAGGGGTGATTCTTAGACTACGGGCACTTATTATGTCCTTTGATCATATTGTATGAAAAACAGAAAAAAGGGGAAATTTCACACTTTTATAGTTATCTTTACAATGAAAGTGTGTTAAGAAATTTGTTCTAGTAGTCTATGATGACTTTTTCACCTTTTTTCAGCATCATTATATGCAAATATTGCCATTTTGTGCTTGTCCCACACCCAGACTTTTGATCTTCAATGATAAAAATGAATGGTAAAGAAATGTTTTTTTTTTCTAATGTTTTAAAATATCTCTGAATAAAATATCAGTAAAATAATCAAAACATAATTGGGGTATTCAATGTCATACAACTGTTGTGATGTCCCTTTAAACAGTTTGTATGAAAGATTGTTTGGGTAGTTTCTATGGAGATAAACAGTGACATCAGAGCACATGTATATAGCGCCAAATCACAACAAACAGTTGCCCCAAGGCGCTTTATATTGTAAGGCAATGGTGTGGTGGAAATTACGTTTACAAGGTCAATAGTGCCCGTAGTTAAAGAATCACCCAAAGAGGTACAGCAGACATGAATGTTCTGCTCAAGTCTTTACACCCCAGACGCAAGTCATTTAATACTGCCAATACTTTTACTTTTCTTAATACTACACCTGCACAGAGCCCACTGCAACCATATTATGGTCAATCCAATGTATATGGTTGACAACTGAATGGTTCTTCAATACATGAAGGGAAAAATGACCTTCAATCCAAGCTGCTCCATGTTTTTATTTATTTTTGTATAAATTAATAATGCAAGCAAATAAATGTTTTGCAACTGCAAGTTCCGTCTGCAGGAGAAATTCCATCCTTCTGGAAAACTTCTGGATGTTAAAACGCAAGCGTAGCAAGGTCGGCTCTTCTTAGTCGGCCTGTTGCAGAGTCTGATGGGTCTGGTCCTTGTCTTGTGTGAGACTTGAAACAAATCCCTACTGGTCTTTTAACCAGGCCAACACTAATGACTTTCCCTACTAAACACCTGATCTTTGATCAGATCCAATGAGGGTGGGAGGCTCATCTGTGCTATACATAAATTCCTGCATAAGACCATTTTAAACACATTGACATTCGGAGCTTCCACTACTGGTGCTTGCAGTTTCTTCCACCTGTCCACTACACATTATGAACCATGAAACTCAAGAACCATAAAACTCTCAAAATCCTTATCCTGAGAGGTCAAAGCTCTCTGAATGCCCCCCCCCCACAAAAAACAAACAAAAAATAATCAAAAATCATGCATTTCTGACATTTCTAAAAGCTTTTTTTGAATTTTTGGTCTCAAGGAGGAATGTACGAGAAACCCTTAAATTCTCAAGTCGCCTGCTATATCATATCAACTATTTATTCATTTGAGAAGTTAACTTTTGGCACACACACAAAAAAAGAGACCATGTGCACTGATGTCACACACGGTTTTATGTATGCAGCCATACTGGACGGCAAGCTCTGCGTACACTACAGCATGGCCGATGCTGGATATTCGGTGTATGGCAAAGCTAATTTCTGCCAAATGTATTTGATCCATGATCGAATGTAATCAGCATGCGCATTGCAAAAACTTTTAAAATATGATGGGAAAAGAAGTAGTGAAAACGTAAAAGTGACAAATCACAGCTTTTTGCAGTGTCCGATTTAGCAGGTACACAACAGACTGCAGGTCTGAGCATGGTTTGAAATAAAAGAAACGGATGGCCTTTTTAATCACAGAAATACGGTATCCACTTTCCTCGAATTGGCGACTGTCAGTGCTGAACTTTAATTTTGTACCTCTGTTACTAGCCACATCCAGACCGCTGTGTCGAGTACACTTGAGGGTTTTTTTTTTTTTTTTTAAATCAATCAATTTTTTTATATAGCGCCAAATCACAACAAACAGTTGCCCCAAGGCACTTTATATTGTAGGGCTAAATGGAAATGGAAACAATGCGTCGGGCAGGACGTTTTTTCCAATGTGAGCAAAAATCCGTTACACAAAATCCGTTATATATGGTATTTATTACATGGAAAACCATACAAAAGCATTGGGACTTTTGTTATTGTCTGGTGAGTGCGAGTATCCAGTTTATACAATGACAGTTTAGGTGAATTTGACTGTACAACTTTACGGTAATATTCAAATCATGCCAATGGCCCTTTGTAATCCAAATACACCCTGCAGACTCCAAGGCTGAAATTCTATCTACTCACCCGATATGAAGTGTTTGCTGGATAGTCTGACATTCTGGGTCGTGTGCCAAGCCTCTCTTCTCATGGCAGCCACCCGCTTTTCACATCGAGCTTTATCAGCAGGAAAACAATAAAAATGTACCCCAGAGCCCTTCTTTTGACGACTCTTGCAATCATATGCAACCACCACTTTGATATAATTTGCTTAGACAGTCGCAAATGAAGCGAAAGAGCACACCTGCTAAACATAGGGTTCAATCAGTTGCTGTTTGTGCAATGCGGAAGTTACCGTCCAATATGGCTGCGAAAGCACATATCACGTGATCGGTGGCGTTGGCTGCACAAAAAAAAAGGGGGGGGGGGGGCCCTTGCATTTGAGTCCCTTGCCCTTACGTATCAACTTGTGCCCACAATAATTATATGACTTTCCGATGATGTCACACATTTACCACAATTCCACAGTCTGCCATATTGTGTGGCAACTTTCTTTGTGTGCATCGCCACGATAATGCTGCCGTCGAAGCTGGATAAAAATAGCGTGAAGGAAAAACAGAGATATCGTGACACATTGGATCCAATTTGCAAAGCGAGGTATTTGCAGAAAATCGCTGAAACTGACAACAAGGACCCGTACACGATCGCAAAAGAAGAATGGTCCTCGGACGAGTAAGCGCTCCCAGCTATCACCTTCCCAGATGTCGTCAACTATTTGGCGTACACGTTGGAGGAAATGAAAGCTTCACTTGATGTACATACATATTTTGCTTGCGGCTGGGTACAGGATACTTGTGTAACAACCGTCAACAACAAGTCCGTTCTAATCGCCGTGTCCACTACATCAATGACCATTTAGTAAAAACCTGTCAAAACATTAGGGCCTTACTGTTTATACTTCATTTAAAACTTCAAGATCAGTGAAGTATTGTGTTTCTAACAACCAGGTCCTGTACAGACGGTTGCCCAGTTGCGGATCACCTTTTTTAAAGTCCCGCTATATGAAGCCATAATGCAACTAAATGTCCTTTAATTGTGTATTGTTGTATTGGGTATTTGGATGTTATTTAGCTGAAAAAGTCTGGGTGGAGTAGCGCTTCTACTTAACGTGTGAAGCCGCATTATGTGTGACGCAAACATTTGCCAGAAACGGATCACTTTTGCCAGTTCTGGATCGCGACACACTGCATCACTTTGGAGGCATTCCTGGCATCTGGCTAGAGCCCTTCTAATGCACATGCCCGAGAATGTGTTTTGAACATGATATAAATTATACTTATTAAATGAAAGGCGCCGTTGTACGTTTTCACGAGCAAAAAAATTAAGTGTGGAGGTGAGATTTCTCCCGAATTAAAAAATAAAAGCCCCCACATTCATGCCCATTCGTGATTTTGAGATGATCCCCAAAGTCCACATGGGTCACAACTAGACACGAGGCTGCTGCTGCTTCAGTGATCCGCAACAGGCAAATTTTCGCGTCGGAGATAAATGCGCGCAGCAATTAAACAGCAAGATATAACACACTGACATTTTATACCCAAGTAAGTATTTTCCCACTCTAGAACCAAAAACACCGAATGGCTAACTCACCTTTGCTACGTTTTAGAGATCGTTACTTTCAAACTTGCAGGAATGAGTGAGTGAGAAAAAGCGCGCACACCGCAGACACCGGGATGTTTTGATTCCTCTGCTGATCACAAGGATGGCTGGATCCGGTCGAGCTTGTGGTCGTTTGTAGACAAAACAATCTTTCCATTGGTACCAAGTATTAGCTTATTCGTGCTGATTACGAGAAACAGCGGCGCCAAAATTACAGCAGTGATCCGGAACTGGGCAAGTGATTGAACCTAGTGTTAGCTTGCAAATAACCCACCTTTACTCGCGCTCCGCCGTTTAAAACGTTATTAAACACACTTCATGTTACTTGCCTGTGATGAAATGGTCGCTACAGACTTTATAATGACGCTTTTGGGGATCGGGATTGAAGCCTTCTCGGTTGATCCTGGCCAGCCATTGATTCCGCCGTTCGGTCGACAAGCGTTCAGTTTCAGCTCCTTGGTTCTTAATTACCTTTGGAATGTCAAAAAAAAAACTGTCGCTTATCTCCAGGAACAGCACGATTCGTACAGCCCCACACAACGCATGTGTGCACCATTGCTCGCGGCGGAAAAAAAAAAAACCGGCAAACAAACAAAAAACAAAACAAAAAACGTCTGTCGTTGAGGAACTACTTCATCAGTGTCCGGTAACATTCGATCGTCACACAACATGGCGCTAGCGCAAAGGATCATGGGAAATACGCCGGAGCGGAAAGTCTTTTTTTTTTTAACTTTATTTTTATAAAATGTTTCAGTTTTGCATAGAAGGAAACGGCAAATAAACCAACTAAACATCTGGCAAACCAACAAATTATAGAAAGAGCCATCTAGTAAAAGTAGTAATAAGTCAGTGAAAAATTTAAAGTCATTGTTCCCACAAGGTTAAAAGGGGGCTCCATACAACTAAACAATTTTAGTTGTGTGCAAATACGCATTAAACATAATTAGCTCCTTTTCTTAAATATTTTGTAAATTGTGTTGTTAAGTAACGTGATACACGTGACACGCTGTGCGATTAATGCCTTGCCGACAATTTTTCTTTTTTTTTCATTTGTTTTTTTTTACCTGATACAAAATGTTGACTGCAGATCCTCGAGTGGTCAGAAGGAGCCCAATTTTTACGACTGACGGCTAAAATCCATTTGTTCCGCTTCTCGGGATCCCGTGGAAAGCGATAAAACGAAATGTCCTTTCTGTTTGCACGATTTGAGCAACCGACAGCAACGCAACACGCCATGCCAAATAAATAAACAAAAACATTGCAACCTGTCACACTACGACATGGTTTAATTGATTATACAGAGGTTAAAAAAAAAAAAAAAAAAAAAACATAAAAGCGACACGAGACATCTTCTTCTTGGTTGTATTTTTTGGTGCATTGAAGCACCAACTTAATGCGCATACCGCCACCTACCGTACAATACCCAACAAAAACAAAATTTAGCATACCTGACCATATTGGAGTTTGCTTCATATTACTAACTTATAGGTAAAAATTTCTTTGGTGTTACATTTTTAAGGCAGCTGCAGCCAGGTAGTGGTCAATGAAGGGTTACACTGAGGTCAAGTCATATTGGAAACTATACATTATCTGATCATAATTCCAAAAAGGTGTAGTTTGGATTACCTATTACTGAATGTTATGGGGTAAAAACAGCAAAAATTGTGATAGGTTAGTTTCAGTTTGTACAGGTGTCAAAAGTTAAAGTTGCTCCAATTTTGGTAAGAAGTGATGCAAGTTACTGTTTGGGTTAATATGGTTCTAAAAAGAAATAGTTTGCACCATCTGTCATGCTTAGTTGTGACATTACAGGGTAACGTGTCATAGAATCCTATGGACGTCGACCTTGTTTGACCTTTACTTTGGAGACCAATCATTCAACACAGTCAAAACTATTTCATTTATTAATCCTTTTATTTCAACCAATAATTTGCACCTTTTTTTTTTATTTCGGTTGATTGGCCATGACTTGGAAAGACACAAACCTGCCCACATACCATGGCTTGCAAAAGTATTCAGCCCCTTGGTATTTCACGCATTTTAATTTATGGCATTTCACATACAAAAAGTAAATCAGGCTTCTCAATATAAAAATTTCTAAAATTATCTTCCTTAGACTCAAACTGAAATCAAACCTCTACAACTTGATATAAATTAATTAAAAATATAAAATCCAAGATGATGGGTTGCATAAGTATTCAGGCCCTTTGGTATAATACCTGTAAATAATCAGTTTAATTCTTCGGACAAGTCAGGGGATGGATACATGAACATTTCCAAGTCACTGAATATGACTTGAACTTCATTTACATCAGTTATGAAGAAACACAAACAGTATGGCACTCTATGGTAAATCTGTGTGGAGTAGGCAGTTCTCAAAAACTGAGTGACCAAGACACCAAGACAACCCAGAAGAAGTTACGGGCTTCTGTGGCTGTGACTGGAGAAATTGTTCATAGTGCAAGTTTTGCATTTTGTATCACCAGTTATACAGCTTCATGATGGTGGTATAGAGGAGGATTTTATTAAAAAGAAGACCTGAAAGTTCAGCTACAATTTCCCAAAAGGTACAGCTGAGATGCAAGCCTACATATAATGTTTTGGTGAAAGAAAACTAATAATGTTAATAAATAAATTGTGCTCTACATAGGACATTTTCAGTTTTGCAAATGCTTTTGTTTGTTTTTTACAAATGGAAAATTTACGAAATACACATCCATTTGTAAAAACCAACGCACAAGTTACAAGCTGGAAATTTGTGTTTGTGGATCACAAAACACGTGTGCAAATCAAGGACTATTTGTAGATCACCCTCTGTGCATTGGCAAGTATTAATGAGACAAATTTAACTGCATAAATAAGTGTCTTTTCATTAAAAAATAAAAAAGTAAAAGTTTGCATGTACACGCTGCCTTTTAAAGCAGACACTGTCGATCATAATGCATTGCAGCAATGCATTATGGGAGTTCTGGGTTTGTTTGTTTTTTATTATTATTGTAGTACATGTTAGTTTAGGAGTGTTGTTAGTGTTATAAATTTTGTTATTTCACCCTGGTTCTTTCTGTAAGACTGCCCCTCACAAAGTACAAACTCGAACTACTCAGCACTTTTAAATTTATTCAAAGTCACGATGAAAAATCTCAGGCCTGGATTCTGCAGGAACTTCTCTCACAAATGAGATCTGCCCCTACAGAACCCTGAAAAATGGACACAAACAGTTTTTATACAGAATTAAATATGTGTGACATAGATGGGCCTTATTTCGCAAAATCCTTCTCTTATTGGCCACCGTGAGCATTCGAGGTCCAACCCCCTGCCCAAGACCTGCGCAATAACGGGAGACATATGATTTATAATTGTAACCTAACTCTCTTTGTCCTAAATGGTAGAAACCGGTTAACTCCGGTTCTACCTGCACATACCAACAGAGAACAAAGAAAAGTAAGAATAAGAGTGAAAACTAAGAGTACAATCCTAGGTAAAATAACTACTTTAATACCAGTACAGGTACAGAAAACAACAAAAGAAAAACAATTGTACACACAAATGTTTTTTTTTTCCCCAGCCGCACCGGTGTCGTACCAAAGTACTTATCCCCATCAGAATTTGTATCCCCTGGCGCAGGAGCGCGCATTCACTCAGTGCAGCGCTTCCAGACGTTCTGCAGCTCTTTTAACGATCTCCTGCTGCTCCCAGGCAAAAATAACAGCATGATGGTTGTTCAATAGATGACATTAAAAAAATAAGTTTCATAATCTTTTGACAACGTTCAATGCATGCGTGTCTTCATGTCGATTACACGCACAGACACAGAAACAGTGTCCAACATAAAAAATGCTGAAGACGTTTATTTAAAAAAGGAAAACGCTGTAACCCATTTATATATGTAAAAAACACACTGTAAGACGCTTATATATGTAAAAAAAAAAAAAAAAAAAACCACACGCTGTAAGACGTTTATGATCGCACCATCGTCAAGATAATTCAATGATTTTCACTCTTTGCATCCCCTATCTTTATAGCTGGAATTGCAACCTACCATCAGGTGTTTTATCTTCATTCATACTTTAGCTCATCCACAAAAATTTCAGGAAGTTTTGTCTTTACTTAGTGGAGTTGCATAGGGGATCCCTTTTCTGGCAGCCACCATCTGTTGACCTGCCAGAATTTGTATCCCCTATCTTTATCGCTGATATTGCACCCTACGATCAGGTGTTTTATCTTCATTTATACTTTAGCTCATACCCAATCCCTACAGTAAATTTCAGGAAGTTTTGTCTTTATTTAGTGGAGTTGCATAGGGGATACATTTTCTGGCAGCCACCATCTGTCAGCCTGCCAGAATTTGTATCCCCTATCTTTATAGCTGGAAATGCACCCTACCATCAGGTGTTTGATAGTGATATATACTTTAGCTCATCCACAATTACTACAGTAAATTTGAGGAAGTTTTGTCTTTATTTAGTAGAGTTGCATAGGGGATACATTTTCTAGCAGCCACCATCTGTCGGCCTGCCAGAATTTGTATCCCCTGTCTTTATAGCTGGAATTGCACCCTACCATCAGGTGTTTCATAGTGATATATACTTTAGCTCATCCACAATTACTACAGTAAATATGAGGAAGTTTTGTCGTTATTTAGTAGAGCTGCATAGGGGATACATTTTCTAGCAGCCACCATCTATCAGCCTGCCAGAATTTGTATCCCCTATCTTTATAGCTGGTATCAGATATTCCAGTAAATGTTATTCCTTCGGAAAAAAAAACAACAAAACAACAACAACAAAAAAAACAGCCTGTTTTCATGCTGCTGTCATGAACCCATAGATTACTGTACTTTTCAAAATGTCACCACAAGCTGGCATGAGACTGTGATAAATAAAGTTAAGGGAGGGGCTCACATTGCCCACCTCCATTCTATCCTGTACTCTGAAAATACTTTTATGCTCTGTGTTTTTGTCAATAAGAATGGCACCCTCTCTTAAAGCAATATGTTATGTTGCTGCAATTCCTGCTATAAAGATAGGGGATACAAATTCTGGCAAGCTGACAGATGGTGGCTGCCAGAAAATGTATCCCCTATGCAACTCTACCAAATGAAGACAAAACTTCCTCAAATTTACTGTAGGAATTGGGTATGAGCTAAAGTATAAATGAAGATAAAACACATCAGCAACTCGGTGGATTTCTGGTAGCGGCGGATCTCTCTCAGTGCCACAGGGAGGCGCCTGTAACAGTGAGGCTTCTTCACACCGACGGTAGCTGGAGCGCTCTCCCGGGTGGCTTTGGATTTACGGGCGGTCTGCTTGGTTCTGGCCATATTAAAGCTTCCTTCAGATCTGCTCTGCCTCTTCTGCTGAGCCAGGTCTCTGTGTGTCGCTTAGAAAACTCGTTACACTCCAGTGCCTGCTGCACAATAACTGCTGGGAGCCTGTAAAATGAGCAACCTGCCTCATTTTCATCACCTCTGAACAACCGACGACAGCAAAAAAGTTGACCATTGTTGAAGCTTCTACAATTGTTCGCCAAATGCACGTAGCGTATCACAGCGGCCACCTCGTTGTAATCCACAATAGACGCGGGGCGCAAAATCACATGACCGATACATCACATGAAAACACTAACGTAATGTGTGTGAAATACCAAGTGTTCTAATACTTTTAGAGGGCACTATATACTAAGCTTATGATGAGTGCAATTTGGCCATATTGTAGGCCAAAAAAATGCTTAAAAAGGGCAGTGGATCTCCCCCAGAAGCTGAAAGGCAAAAAAAGTTTTAAAAGGTGGGAGGTCTGAGGGAGCTCTGCCCCCCCAGACGCTGAAAGGTTTTAGCCATACTCATGCTTCACCGAAGCATTTACTCAAAAAAGTCTAAAGGACCTAAATGACATGGTGAGATGCTGAAGAGCTTCGTGATATATACATATTACAATCTCATATCATACATTAAAATTATTCATTTGGTATATATAAGCAATTACATATGTTTCCAGAGGGGGAAATATTTTCACGCGGGGAGATACAGATACATTTGCATGCACAAAATGTGTGTCGAGGAAAAAAAAATATGGGTAAAAGAAAGGCAAAGGCTATTCACCCAACCATTGGGCAGATGAATATAATGTCTTACCTTATACACCCAACCGTGATCGTGTATTTGACACATTTTGTGCATCTAAACGTAGATGCATGCTTTAGATCACAGCTCCTCCGCAGGCTCCGAACCCTCCTGCAGCCGAGGAGAAAATATCCGCCTTTTTTACCCCGCGTTTAAAACCAGAAGGGAAATTACAAGCGCGCTTATTGGTTGGTTATAACGTATATGCTCGCATATTTACTTTATTGATCCAAAGGTTGGGTGTATTCTCGCAGTTGGCGTGACATCACACGTGACGTGATTTCTAGATGCCATCTTTGTTTGGGGGAAATGTGAGCACATCTGGCCTTGCCTTACAATATGGAGCGCCTTGGGGCAACTGTTTGTTGTGATTTGGCGCTATATAAGAAAAAAGTTGATTGATTGATTGATTGATCTTCAAGTTTGTTGTCTCTGTACTTCCAAGTTTGTTTTTTTGATAATGTCGTATCAGTACAAAGAGAATTTGCCACCTGGGCACTCAATCAATACAGAAAGTAGCTGGATTTGGCAGCGCGGCTCTGTTTACCAATACTGCAGACACGGACAGCGAAGGCATAGTTCGCGATTATAGTGAAGATTTAAGTGACATATCGATTGTTTTTGAAGAAGATGAGGAATTTTCAGATGCTTGCAAGCTGCTTGCCTGTTGTCCTGTAGTCCATCCCAGCCTTGTGCAGGTCTACAGTTTTGTCCCTGGTGTCCTTAGACAGCTCTTTGGTCTTGGCTATGGTGGACAGGTTGGACAGGTGTGATTGATTGAGTGTGTGAACAGGTGTCTTTTATACAGGTAACAAGTTCAAACAGGTGCAATTAATACAGGTAAAGAGTGCAGAATAAGAGGGCTTCCATCTATCCATTTTCTTCCGCTTTATCCGGAGTCAGGTCGCGGGGGCAGCAGCTCAAGCAAAGCCGCCCAGACCTCCCGATCCACACACACCTCCCCCAACTCCTCCGGGGGAACCCCAAGGCGTTCCCAAGCCAGCCGAGAGATGTAGTCCCTCCAGCGTGTCCTGGGTCTTCCCCGGGGCCTCCTCCCAATGGGACGTGCGCGGAACACCTCTCCAGCGAGGTGTCCAGGGGGCATCCGGAAAAGATGCCGGAGCCACCTCAACTGACTCCTTTCGACGTGGAGGAGCAGCGGCTCGACTCCGAGCTCCTCCCGAGTGACCTCTTCTTAAAGTAATCTTTATGCAAACTGACCAAATTTTTTTTGGTCAGTTTGCATAACTCTCTACATTTCATGAAACTACAGTTCACAGTGTCTGAAAAGAATGGCACTTTTTTTGCTTGTTTGTTTTTTATTTTCAAAATTCATAAAATAGGCAGTGTTTTCATTAACTTCACACACCATAAGAGATCATTTAAAATAGATGAAAAATATGAACTCTTGTCAAATGTTACGATTTTCCAAAAGGACGTCCTGAAAAAATTGGAGAGATTCAAAAAGTCGCTCGTGCACTTCGGTTTGCATATGTTATGTCTTTCATTATGCTCACAACTGATTTCTCTCTGATTTCCCTTGTGTTTGCAGTGCTGTACTCACAAGAAGCAATGGAAAATTACAGAGCACTGCAAGCGCATACATTCTTTGTTGCAGGTTGGGTACAGACGGTGTATCATGTTGTCTTATGGAACAGCAATGTTTTGTTCAAGGCCAGTGTCCCACAGTGACACATCTGTGAAGCATCTTCAATCATAAATTCGAAATATATCCATAGAATTAACAATAAAAATACCTTCAGCAGTTGCTCTAGTGGCAGCTCTCTTATAGCGGTCCAACTTTCCACTTGAATCCCTTAATTTTCTCTCTGAGGTTTTGGGAAATACAAAGGGTACATAGTCTGGATGAAAAGGCTCACTAACTTTAGCACCTATATAAAGAAAATTAATAGTGAACATGAAAACATGTTTACATCTATAACATGCCTTGCAACAATTTGTAAAAAAAAAAAAAAAAAAAAAAAAAAAAGATAGTAAACTGCACAATCTTATTTTTAGAAATATATTTATTGTACATTTATGTCCCCTTTTGTCTCTCGGATTGAGACTTGTGGGGAAAATATTCGATTCTATAGATGATATGAGTCCTCTATTTCAACAGTTCTTTTAGTCAGACAGGAAAGATTGTTTTACCTGCTTTACATGTTTCGGCTACTTCCTGTAGCCTTCCTCAGAAGCGTCACAAGATGGGGAAGTGACGTGTCTTATAGGCTGCTACTTCTTGATTTGGCCAGACAGCAGGGGGAACTTACGCCCCCTACTGTCTGACATCTTCTCCAGGACATCATCCCATGTATGTGATAGGGTGTAGGCCCCCTCATCCCGATTCATGCTTCTTGGACCTCGCTTGCGGATCTCGATGGCCTCTCTGATCCAGCGGTGGTATTTGTTGTTTTCAGCACGTATGATCCTGGCACTGGTCCAGTCCATGATGTGATTTTTCCTCTTGCAATGGTCGGATATGGCTGATTTGAGATTTTCCTGCTCAGCTTGTTCTTTTATTGCTCTTTTATGCTCTTTAACAAGCTGAGCATTCACCCTTGTGTTGTGTTGCAAGTGAGGCAGTGTGCGAGAGTTTTTCTGTTTGTTTATATATGTTATCAATAAAATGACAAACTAACAATCGATTAAATGTTTTCAAAACATGCCATGCTACTTCTGAACACAAGAGATATCACTTGCACCCAGAGCATAGGTACTCCTGATCCAAAGGAGGCTTCTGTACACAGGTATGGTGGTACCACCTCTGACACATGTCACAGCCAATCTGTGTAAACAAGGACATGGATTGTTACTTTATTCATGACCCCTGTGGACAGCCTGGCAGCCCAGAACCAACACAGAATAAGGATCATATTGATTTGTGTACGTTTTTGTCTGCGCAAACTGTGTATCTGTGCTGTTAAATGTGAGTTTAAAGGCGACGAGGTTCAAATGACTTAGGTAAAGTTAGAAAGAAATTCACAGATTCGAAGTTCACGGCTCAACAGATCTGAAGAGAAACGCTGTAGAAAGACAAACACCACTAGTTTCTAACCTCAGGAAGGTAGACAACGAGCTACAACCTTATTTTTATCCATATGAGCCGTCCTCTGAGCTGTTTCAGTTAGGTTTCAGAATTCATCATAGTACAGAAACAGCATTAGTGAAGGTTACAAATGATCGTCTGTCTCCCTGATCCCAATTCGGATCAGGGAGACAGACATCCTCTCTACTTTTAAGATTAGGCTTAAAACTTTCCTTTTTGCTAAAGCTTATAGTTAGGGCTGGATCAGGTGACCCTGAACCATCCCTTAGTTATGCTGCTATAGACTTAGACTGCTGGGGGGTTTCCATGATGCACTGTTTCTTTCTCTTTTTGCTCTGTATGCACCACTCTGCATTTAATCATTAGTGATTGATCTCTGCTCCCCTCCACAGCATGTCTTTTTCTTGGTTCTCTCCCTCAGCCCCAACCAGTCCCAGCAGACTGCCCCTCCCTGAGCCTGGTTCTGCTGGAGGTTTCTTCCTGTTAAAAGGGAGTTTTTCCTTCCCACTGTCGCCAAGTGCTTGCTCACAGGGGGTCGTTTTGACCGTTGGGGTTTTTACGTAATTATTGTATGGCCTTGCCTTACAATATAAAGCGCCTTGGGGCAACTGTTTGTTGTGATTTGGCGCTATATAAATAAAATTGATGATGATGATGATGATGTCCTAAAAGTTCCCTGAAAAGCCTTCAGTTAATTCAAAATGCTGCAGCTAGAGTGCTAACTGGGACTAGAAGGAGAGAGCATATTTCACCCATATTGGCTTCTCTTCATTGGCTCCCTGTTAATTCCAGAATAGAATTTAAAATTCTTCTTCTTACTTGTAAGGTTTTGAATAATCAGGTCCCATCTTATCTTAGGGACCTCATAGTACCATATCACCCCAATAGAGCGCTTCGCTCTCAGACTGCTGGCTTACTTGTAGTTCCTAGGGTTTGTAAGAGTAGAATGGGAGGCAGAGCCTTCAGCTTTCAGGCTCCTCTCCTGTGGAACCAGCTCCCAATTCAGATCAGGGAGACAGACACCCTCTCTACTTTTAAGATTAAGCTTAAAACTTTCCTTTTTGCTAAAGCTTATAGTTAGGTTTGGATCGGGTGACCCTGAACCATCCCTTAGTTATGCTGCTATAGACTTAGACTGCTGGGGGGTTTCCCATGATGCACTGAGTGTTTCTTTCTCTTTTTGCTCTGTATGCACCACTCTGCATTTAATCATTAGTGATTGATCTCTGCTCCCCTCCACAGCATGTCTTTTTCCTGGTTCTCTCCCTCAGCCCCAACCAGTCCCAGCAGAAGACTGCCCCTCCCTGAGCCTGGTTCTGCTGGAGGTTTCTTCCTGTTAAAAGGGAGTTTTTCCTTCCCACTGTCGCCAAGTGCTTGCTCATAGGGGGTTGTTTTGACCGTTGGGGTTTTTCATAATTATTGTATGGCCTTGCCTTACAATATAAAGCGCCTTGGGGCAACTGTTTGTTGTGATTTGGAGCTATATAAATAAAATTGATTTGATCTACTTTTTATGTAGCATTATGATATGATGAAGAAGGCAACACACCATTCTACCACGAATATTACGCGAGGAGGAATTTCTTACCTGCGCGCGGCGTTGGCGGTGTCGTATAATTGTTTTCCAGTTTCACAGCTTTTTCTGCTGTTTCATTTATTTTGATAGACATTAACATCTGCCGTTTTTTACACCGCTCATAAACAGAGTCCCTTTTTCTTATAAGGGTGAAGGTATTCCAAGGAAAAAGGCTCGGGACAGTCCCTGTTTTCAGGCGGCGAACAGTGGTCCCGAACACATAATCATCCGATTTGAAGTGTCTACTGCAGACGAAAGTGCTCCCCGTCCTGATTGAAAAGTTTGGTCCTTCATCCCGCCGGATAGCTTGAATCCATTTCCGACAGACTTCACAGTCAACAGGGAAGGAATGAAATGACAGGTATGGCTGCTTTTGAGCACTACAAGAACAGCCCGGTATTTGTTTAAATGCTAATGTTGCTAACCTCTTACTGTTGCTACGTAACTATTTGTTTACTCATTGGCGGAAAAAGACTTCCACAATGATTGCGGATTTCCGGTCAAATATGCGTTACGCAAGTGTTGTGTGTGTGAGTGTTGTGTGCTGAAGGTGTTAGCATTTTAGATTACTGAAGAAATACACGGCTCATAACTTTCATTGTCCACACCAAAGTAAACCGTCAGGGTTACCGCCGTACAGTCCCCAAACATATCCGGACCGAGGTTAGCCTGTTAGCTGGGGGTGAGAGTAACGCACGGGTTAAGTGTGCAGTGTCGGCACAAACCATTCGGAGGGGGGGTCAGCGGCAGGTGGCGAGTATGCTGTGGCCAGTAATAATAATAATGAAAAATTACCACACATTGGGAAATTGTCCTTGTAATATGAATTAAGTTTATGGCACTTAGTTCATGTCATTCTCGAGGATTCACACCCCTTGTTATTCTTTCCTGAAACTTGTCATCAGCAAGACAAGCTTTTTTTTAATTGAACACAATAAAACAGACTATAGAAAAACCATACGTCTTCTCGTCGAGATAAAGTAAGAATTACAAAGCAAAAAGAAGAAAGCGGCACGTCTGACGTGCTGGTTGGAAATGGCTTCCGCTGACACCCCCGTCCTCCGAATGGTTTGTGCTGACACTACACACTCAACCCGTGTGTTAGTCTCGCCCAACTTTTTAGCGTCTGTCTTCGGCGATTAAGATATAAATCCAAAATCCAACATTTCTAAAGCGGTAAAATGTTCTCATCTTATTTTTTCCGCACGAATCGCATCAGACAATTTGGATTTATGTGGAGTTTTTGTTTGTTTTTTCCTGCTGTACGCGTCTTGGCCACTGAACTCTACACTACGTGGAATGGGCCCGATCGATCGCTGCACGTTGATTGGCCGTTGAGGCGTGAAGCCCGCGGAGGTACAGAAAACGCCATCTTGCTTCCCCCAAAACATCGAACGCCGATTGCAAAAGACGCTTGCAGCACACGCAGAATTTCGTTGCTGATAATATTTACGTTAATATTCACCGATTTAGCTTTGTTTTACATCTACGTGTGGGAAATGAGCTGATAGAAGTTCAAGATGCCGTCTTGCACTGCAGTTAATTGCACGAATCGTGATACTCGTAAAAATCGTCGGAGTGGACTTACATTTCACAGGTAGGTAAAGTTGGTCCCAGCCATACGCTTTCATGTTTGTTAATCAAACTGGGCCATGACGCTGACGACTATGTCATGACTTGTCCCATCACTAATTCATCCCATTTCGTTGAGACATTGGATCGAGACAGTAGATACAATGTAGATCTATATGTCAATATTGTTATCTAACGTTAATATTTAAATGTAAGAAGCAGGTGGTGGCATAAATAGTCTAGATCTAGTTTAATTTGTTCACTGACTCTCTCTGAGTGACTTGTAAAGTCAAAGATAAACTAGTCTAACGGTACAGACCTGTATGTTTGTTCTTGTATTAAAAAAGGCTGTGGCTACAGGTACGGACCTGTATCTACAGAGAGCATTCTAAAGATACAGAGGGTGTCTTACCGACCAATCAGAATGTGCAAATATGTCCGTACCCGTACCATATGCTGCAAAAGGTCCGGCAAGGCTTCAAAACTCATCCGTACATTGACCGTATCTTCAGTGAACACTGTTCTAAAGATATGGAGGGTGTCTTACCGACCAATCAGAATGAGCAAATATGTCCGTACCCGTACCATATGCGGCTAAAGGTCCGGCAAGGCTTCAAAACTCATCCGTACATTGTATCTTCAGTGAACCTCGGTCCGTACCTTTAGCAGTCCCAGAGAAGATACAGATGTACGTAGCTGTAGCCACTTCGATTTAAAAAATAAATAAATAAATAAAATGTTGAATGTAAATATGAAACATCCCAATAATTTAAAGGCAACCATGTTCTCTGATTGCTCAATGTGTCGGATTGGACTACATGTAATCTAATGCATGATGGAGTGAGTTGGAATGGAGAGGATAATATTGTGATTGTGAACTGCGTAGATCCAAGTATCTTTTAAACTTCCAGATAGCAAATTGTTGCGAGACAGCAAAGTACTAGTTGAGCTTCAATACATGACACACATTGCAATTTGTATCTCATCGTACCCCGGTAACTTGATCAAAACTAACTCCAGGATTACATTATTTGTAGGCATGTGCAAGAACGAGGCTGGTGCGGTACTTTACAATTATGAGCCTATGGTAGCTGTTTCCAGAATTTGAATGAGTTTCTTCAGTTTTGAGATGGCAAACTCAGACTTCAGAATATCATTTTCTCTAAATGATTATGCACCATATGTAGCCACTTCAATCACAAATACAGTCCGCATGTTTACCATGAAAATTCAGTAAGGTATACGAGGTCTATTAGAAAAGTATCCGACCTTATTATTTTTTTCAAAAACCATATGGATTTGAATCACGTGTGATTACATCAGACATGCTTGAACCCTCGTGGGCATGTGAAAGTTTTTTCACGCCTGTCGGTTACGTCATTCGCCTGTGGGCAGTCTTTGAGTGAGGAGTGGCCCACCCTCTCGTCGATTTTTTTTTTTTTTTTTTTTTTTTTTTTTTTTTTTTTCTTCATTGTTTAGGAATGGCTGAGAGACTGCTGCTTTGTTTGATCAAAATTTTTTCAAAACTAAGGCACAACTGAGTGGACACCATTCGATAAATTCAGCTGGTTTTCGGTAAAAATTTTAACGGCTGATGAGAGATTTTGGTCTGGTAGTGTCGCCGTAAGGACGGCCCACGTTGCCTGACGGCGATCTGCGCTTCGAGGCGGCAGCGTCTCACCGTTTCAAGTTGAAAACTTCCACATTTCAGGCTCTGTTGACCCAGTAAGTCGTCAGAGAACAGAGAACTTTCAGAAGAAGTCGGCATGAGGAGCTTATTCGGACATTCCATTGTTAACGGACATTTTGTAATAAAAGAACGTGCGGGCAGAGTCGCATGTCGGGCCGGACCCGACTGTGGGGGGTCACGACAGGAAAAACACCTCCGTTGGAAACCTTAACGGGCAAGTTGGAACATGCCCAAGCTGTTAAACAATTTCTCAGTTACTCACTTGTTGAAAGCCATCAAAGGCCGCCTGAATTTTACAAATGGTTTTCAACACGGAGGTGTTTTTCCTGTCGCGGCGCACACAGATTCGCCGAGTCGTCACGGAAACGACTCGGCGAATTTGCGCGCACGTCTTTCATTAAAAAATGTCCTTAAACAGTGGAATGTCCGCATAAAGTCCTCATGCCGGCCTCTTCTGAATCTTCTCTGTTCTCTCACGATGTCCTGGGTGAATTAAGCCTTAAATTAGGATGTTTTCAGGTCGACAACGGCGCCTGGAAGCCCTGCGCGACGTCCCGCTCCGTGGGAAGTCCTTACACCGACAGAAACACCCCATAATCTCTCATCAGCCGTTAAACTTTTCACCGTAAACCAGCTTAATTTCTCGAATAGTGTCCACTCGGATATTCCTCACAGGTCCAGAAAAAATTTTGATAAAGCAACACGCGCCGTCTCGAGCAGCGTGTGAAACAAAGGAATTCAGCCGAGAGGGCTGGACCACATCTCACTCAAGGCCTGCCCAGAGGGAAATGACGTCACCGACACGCATGAAAAAACTCGCGCATGAGGGTTCAAGCATGATTGGTGTAATCGCACGTCATTCAAATCCATATAGTTAAAAAAAATAAATAAATAAAAGTGTCAGTTTCTTATCTAATAGACCTCGTATCTTATATATTATATTCCAACATGACACACTTTGAATCTGAAAGTAAATTTTCATCTAATGTAAATAGTTGGGATTTGTCCCTTATTCTCCTTCAGATTTCCACACTGCAATGCACATCTTCTCAAGCAATGGGTCCTCAACATGCGGCGAGATAGGTGGATTCCCACAGCTAGATCCCATCTCTGTTCAAATCATTTCACCAACGAGAGCTTTGACAGGACTGGCCAGACTGTTAGATTACGACAGAATGCAGTTCCAACAATATTCAACTTTCCTGGTCATCTTCAGAAGGTATGTTGATTTGCATGTAACTTTGATTCTATAACAAATACCTTGCGACCACTGAAGGTAATTTGTTACACTATGATATTGAGGCAGGCAAAACAATAAACTGGAGGGAATGTTAAAATTTGGGACAAATTAAATTTTTTTTAAATGGGAATTTGTTAAATGGGTGCTATTAAATCAAAATAAATGTATGAAGTGGATGAAGATAATTCAACATGTGCTGAGCCTTGATGTTTATTTAAAGGGTATTTTCTCTTCTTGTAATGACTGCAATGATAACCTGTAGCTTTTAACACATGGGAGAGTACTACTGTAAGTTCATCCAGATAAGATAGAATCAAGACCATGTTACAGGTTTGTGGCACATACATTGAAATGTATATTTTCAACCATGATATGTGATGTTGATGATGGAAAAAAATAATTTAGGACAGAAAATATTCCTTGACTAATACAATTACTTTGTTTTAATCATTAATGGGATTTTGTTAAATCGGTGTTATTTTTTTTTTTACTTAACTAAAACAAAGGCATGAAATTCAACATGAACTAAGCTTTGATGTTTATTATGCCCCCACAGGCAAAGTCAGGAGGAGACATTAGCATTGCGCCTGTCCATCTGTCTTTCTGTCCCCCATCCCCCAAATTGGTTTCCATGTAATAAGTTAAAAATTTTGGACAGATTAAAAAAAAAATGTTGTGTTGTAGATGACACTGAAATCAGGGTTGGCTATTCCCAAGGAAATTCAAGTATTTCCCGCCCAGGTGGGAAATGCTTGGAAGTACTCGGGATGTATACAGAGGTACAGAGAAATACCTGAAAATATTGTGTATATAAGTGTATTTCCATGTATTTACAACTATTTCCCCTTCTTCTTCTTTGTCTTTCGGCTGTTCCCGTTAGGGGTCGCCACAGCAGGTCAATCGTTTCCATCTCACCCTGTCCTCTGTATCTTCCTCTGTCTCACCAGCCACCTGTATTTCCTCCCTCAGCACATCCATAAACTTCCTCTTTGGCCTCCGTCTTCTCCTGCCTGGTGGCTCCATCCTCAGCATCCTTCTCCCTATATACCCTGGGTCCCTCCTCTGCACATGTCCAAACCATCTCAATCTCGCCTCTGTGACTTTGTCTCCAAACCGTCCCACCTGAGCTGTCCCTCTGATATGTTCATTCCTAATCTTGTCTATTCTTGTCACTCCGAAAGAGAATCTCAACATCTTCAGCTCTGCCACCTCCAGCTCTGCCTCCTGTCTTTTTGTTAGTGCCACCGTCTCTAAGCCATACAACATAGCTGGTCTCACTACTGTTTTGTAAACTTTCCCCTTCACTCTTGCTGATATTCTTCGGTCACAAATCACCCCTGCCACCTTTCTCCACCCACTCCACCCTGCCTGCACTCTCTTCTTCACCTTTCTACCACACTCTCCATTACTTTGAACAGTTGACCCCAAATATTTAAACTCATCTACTTTCACCACTTCTACTCCTTGTAACTGCACTATTCCACTGGGCTCCCTCGCACATGTACTCAGTCTTGCTTCTACTGACTGTCATTCCCCTTTTCTCCAAAGCATATCTCCACCTCTCCAGACTTGACTCAACTTGCTCTCTACTCTCACTACAGATCACAGTGTCATCTGCAAACATCATAGTCCATGGGGACTCCTGTCTGATCTCATCCGTCAACCTGTCCATCACCACTGCGAACAACAAATGACTCAGAGCTGATCCTTGGTGTAATCCCACCTCCACCTTGAATGAGTCTGTCATTCCAACTGTGCATCTCACCGCTGTCACACTATTCTTGTACATGTCCTGCACTACCCTAACATACTTCTCTGCCACTCCAGACTTCCTCATACAATACCACAACTCTTCTCTTGGCACCCTATCATAAGCTTTTTCTAAGTCCACAAACACACAATGTAACTCTTTCTGTCTTTCTCTGTACTTCTCCAACAGTATTCTCAGAGCAAACATTGCATCTGTAGTGCTCTTTCTCAGCATGAAACCATATTGCTGCTCACAGATCTTCACCTGTTTTCTAAGCCTAGCTTCTACTACTCTTTCCCATAACTTCATGCTGTGGCTGATCAACTTTATGCCTCTGTAGTTACTGCAGCTCTGCACATCACCCTTGTTCTTGAAAGTAGGAACCAGCACACATCGTCTCCACTCCTCAGGCATCCTCTCACTTTCCAAGATTTTATTAAACAGTCTGGTTAGAAACTCCACTGCCATCTCTCCTAGACACTTCCATGCCTCCACTGGAATGTCATCTGGACCAACTGCCTTTCCACTCTTCATCCTCTTCATAGCAGCTCTCACTTCTTCCTTACTAATCTCTGGTACTTCCTGACTTACTCTCACCACATCATCCAGCCTTTTCTCTCACTCATTTTCTTCATTCCTCAGCTCTTCAAAATATTCCGTCCACCTTCTCAGCACACACTCCTCACTTGTCAGCACATTACCATGTGCATCTTTTGCCACCCTAACCTGCTGCACATCCTTTCCAGCTCTGTCCCTTTGTCTGGCCAGTCGGTCGGTACAAGTCCTTTTCTCCTTCCTTACTATTCAACTTCTTGTACAGCTCGCAATATGCCTTTTCCTTCGCTTTTGCCACTTCTCTTTTCGCCTTACACCGCATCTCCTTCTTCTCCTGTCTACTTTCTTCATCTCTCCAACTATCCCAAAACTTTTTCGCCAACTTCTTTCTCCTTATGCTTTCCTGGACCGCTTCATTCCACCACCAAGTCTCCTTGTCTTCCTTCCACATCTGCAGTACTTCTCCAGTTATCCAAAATTGCTTCCCCTCCAACCAGTGCTTCTCTCACCTGCTTGCTAAATTTCACACAACAGTCTTCCTCCTTCATCTTCCACCATCTGATCCTTTGTTGAGCTCTCACTCTTCTTTTTCTTTACCTCTAAAGTCATCCTACAAACAACCATCCTATGCTGTCTAACGACACTCTCTCCTGCCACCACCTTACAGTCTCTGATTTCTTTAGCTTGCATCTCCTATAAAGAATGTAGTCCACCTGTGTGCACCTTCCTCCACTCTTATGTTACCCTGTGCGCCTCCCTTTTCTTAAAGTAGGTATTCACCACAGCCATTTCCATCCTTTTTGCAAAATCAACTACCGTCTGTCCTTCCCCATTCCTATCCTTGATACCATATCTATCCATTACTTCCTCATCACCTCTGTTCCCTTCACCAACATGCCCATTGAAGTCTGCTCCTATCACCACTCTTTCATGCTTGGGTTCACTCTCCACCATCTCATCTAACACACTCCAGAAATCTTCTTTCTCCATCTCACAACCCACCTGTGGGGCATATGCACTGATGATATTCATCATCACTCCTTCAATTTCCAACTTCACACTCATCACCGTCAGACACTCACTTAACCTCCAACACACTTTTAACGTACTCTTCCTTTAAAATGACCCCAACACCATTTCTCCTCCTGTCCTCACCATGGTACAACAACTTATACTCACTGCCGATGCTCCTGCTCTTACTTCCCTTCCACTTGGTCTCTTGCACACACAATATGTCTACCTTTCTCCTCTCCTTTTACCAGTCATACTACCAACATTCAAAGTCCCCACTCTCATTTCCACCCTTGTAGTTTTCTTCTCCCGCTGTTTGTGGAAACATTCTCCTCCTCCTCTTCGTCGTCTTCGCCCAGCAGTAGCCCATTTTCCACCGACACCCTGTTGGGCAACAGCACTGGTGGCGGACGTTGTTAACCCGGGCCTCGACTGATCTGGTATGGAAATTCGATTCTTAGTCTGCATAGTTGGGTTGGCTTGTTTTACGCCGGATGCCCTTCCTGACGCAACCCTCCTCATTTATCCGGGCTTGGGACCGGCACTCAGAATGTACTGGCTGCACACCCCATGTGGTGCATGGGGTGTGCATTTCCCATTTTCCTAAAAAAAAAAATTATTGAGGCAGTATTTCCCACTCCGGCCAACCCTGACTAAAATACAGGTCAAATTTGAATTTGGACTCTGCATGTCTAAGGTAACATGCAAATTGGTTCTGCATGATAACATATGGACAGATTTTAAAATTATTTGGCATGTGGGTAGATGACACTAAAATATAGTTCAAGTTTGAATTGAGAACCCACAGGTCAAAGATTACGTGTTGCTTTAAGTTGTTGTGCTACATTTTCATTATGAAACCAAAATGCGCAGGATAATTATTGTACATGTATGTAGCTACGTAAAAACAAAATAATTTGACAAGAATGTTTGAGGTGATTTCATTCAATTTACTAATAACCTTCCTGCAAAAATATTCTGTTTGAAATCTAATGTACATGTAGATAATTATATCAAAAATACATTTAACTAGACTATGGGCCCTTTTACACACGTACAGTGTATGTGTGTTATGTGAAAGCATTTTTAGTGCGTCTGGGCTCAATTCTATTATGAGGCTCAAGACTTTTTTCTCTTAAACATAATTTTATTTCTATCTAATTTTATATTTCAGACCTCCAAGTGCCGGAAACCCCCAAAAGTCAGGACACCAGTCAGCCAAGAGCCAGATGTTTCACCCTCAAGCTCCACGGACCCTAACCCACTGACGCCTGACCACCCTGATACCTTCATAGATCACAGCTATGCCATCACAGACCCTCCACGAAAGTTGAAGCGGAGACTGGATGAAGCAGTAGGCAAGTTGGCAGGATGTAAGAAAAAACTGAAAGTACAGCAGCAAAAAGCACAGCGTTTGAAGCGCAAAGTTGAGAGTCTGCAAGGAATAGTTGAAACCTTACGAGATGAACACAGAATATCCACAAATTGTGCTGACATACTGGAGGGTACATTCAGTGGAGTTTCTAAGGAAGTGCTGAAAAGAATTCTCACAAAGAAAGAAGGAAAGGGCGCAACTGCATTCCCAGAAGAACTAAAAGCATTTGCCATGACTCTGCAATTTTATTCAGGGAAGGCATACAACTATGCGCACAAAACATTTGATCTTGCTTTGCCTCATCCTCACCAATTGAGAAGGTGGTACAGCAAGATAGATGGAGATCCTGGCTTTACCAGGCAAGCATTCATTGCACTTAAGGCATGGGCAGACAACAATCGTGCACAAGGGAAAGCTACAATAGTCGCTGTGATGCTGGATGAGATGGCCATACGTCGGCACATTGAATATGTGAACGGAAAGTTTCAGGGCTATGTTGATGTCGGCAGTGGAACGTGCACTCATTCTACTCCTGTAGCAAAAGATGCCTTGGTATTGATGGCGGTGTCTGTCAATGAAGGCTGGAAAATTCCGCTGGGTTACTTCCTGATCGATGGCATGATGGGAGTTGAGAGCACTGAACTCTAGGTGTCGCTTTTATTTTGAAACTTCATGAAAGTGAATAAACACAAAGCATTCTGGGAGCTTAGCTTGCAGAGGTGATGTCATAGTTGGCTATAGGTTTTTTTTTTTTCAAGATTTTTGTCCCAGGAAGAAGCTGCTGCTCCAAGAAATGCTGCAGCAAATCAAACAACTATTTCAACAGCACTGTGAAGTTAGTCTCAGGCCAACTTCACAATACATTTAGCAAGAAATTTAAACTTTTTTTTTTTTTTCCATTTCCAGGGTCATTTGTCATGTGACCTGCATAAGGTGGAAGCGCGGTGAAGTTCTCTCTCTGTGTTGGAGCAGTTTGAGTGAAATCATCTCAGTCCTGATGAGACGATTTCACTCAAACTGCCAAAAGGGTGTTGTGTAGTTGGCTGTACAGCCAGTTCAATCACAAATGTGGACCTGATACCGTTTTTCGGGATAAAGAGAGAGCAATGGCTGAGGGCTATAAAGCGGTGTGAAGTGAGAGCTGATGGATCCGTGAACCACGGAAAGTTATGGGAACCAAATTCCAAATATACATATGTATGTGGTTGTCATTTCATCACTGGTAAGTATAGCATTTCATAGAATTTTAGACATAAACATCTTGAAAGAGCACTAACAGGCAGCTGCTCTTTGTATCATGTTCGATTACCATGTCTGCATGCAGGCTAAAATGAACATATTTTATACATCTTGTGCATATGCAGACTATATTTGTGGGTCAGCAGTCGTTAATATACAAGCAATGAATGTTTGAGTTCTATTGAATGAATGAAAAAACATTATTTGTTTTATATAACAACTAAAATAGATCCTTGCCATTTCATATAAACAACAGAAAAGGGACTTTTATTTTGGTGTGCGTCACTGGTGCTTTGATGTCAACAGTCCAATATGAACTTTAAATAGGAGTCCAAAATTGTTCTCAGTCAACTTGCAAAAACAGTCAAATAGTTCAAAAACAATTCTGACGATGTAGTCCGTGAGACCGTGGACTGATTTTGTGTACAGACTGCCATCTGCTTTCCTCATTCCAGTGGAAAAATCACGTCAGAAATTTGTCCAGCTTTTCATCCTAACAGCTCTTCATGCCTCCAGATGGCTTACTGTTTTTTTTTTTTTGTCTTGTTTTTCTTTTTGAGGTTGGGCAGACTTCTGGGATTTTGATAAGTGTTGCTGTACCAGAAAGAAACCGCTGCATCAAGAAATGCTACAGCAGGTCAAATGACCATTTTGGTTGGAAATGAAATAGAACATGATTTTTATGCCTTTCCAAAGTGGAGAAGCTATGAAGTACCACAGATTGACAAGATGATGACAAGACCCCCAATAGACCATTGTCACATTGTTTGGCACATGTGCGCTGAGTACTCCACAAGTTCCTCATATGGAATGCCATGGGGTGCAAAGCATTAATGTGGACATTCATGTACCGTGTAACTACACTGAACAAAAATATAATTGGAACACTTAGAGGAAACTGTCTATACTATACTCTGTGTTCTGTGCTTGAAATTCAAATGTTTTTTTGTGTGTGTGGTGTTGTGTTTTTGTTGTTAATATTGTATGGCGCTTTGGAAGAAACACAAATTCAAGACTACAACCCCTGGCAAAAATTATGGAATCACCGGCCTCGGAGGATGTTCATTCAGTTGTTTAATTTTGTAGAAAAAAAGCAGATCACAGACATGACACAAAACTAAAGTCACTTCAAATGGCAACTTTCTGGCTTTAAGAAACACTATAAGAAATCAGGAAAAAAAATTGTGCCAGTCAGTAACGGTTACTTTTTTAGACCAAGCAGAGGGAAAGAAAATATGGAATCACTCAATTCTGAGGAAAAAATTATGGAATCATGAAAAACAAAAGAACGCTCCAACACATCACTAGTATTTTGTTGCACCACCTCTGGCTTTTATAACAGCTTGCAGTCTCTGAGGCATGGACTTAATGAGTGACAAACATTACTCTTCATCAATCTGGCTCCAACTTTCTCTGATTGCTGTTGCCAGATCAGCTTTGCAGGTTGGAGCCTTGTCATGGACCATTTTCTTCAACTTCCACCAAAGATTTTCAATTGGATTAAGATCCGGACTGTTTGCAGGCCATGACATTGACCCTATGTGTCTTTTTGCAAGTAATGTTTTCACAGTTTTTGCTCTATGGCAAGATGCATTATCATCTTGAAAAATGATTTCATCATCCCCATACATCCTTTCAATTGATGGGATAAGAAAAGTGTCCAAAATATCAACGTAAACTTGTGCATTTATTGATGATGTAATGACAGCCATCTCCCCAGTGCCTTTACCTGACATGCAGCCCCATATCATCAATGACTGGAAATTTACATGTTCTCTTCAGGCAGTCACCTTTATAAATCTCATTGGAACGGCACCAAACAAAAGTTCCAGCATCATCACCTTGCCCAATGCAGATTCGAGATTCATCACTGAATATGACTTTCATCCAGTCATCCACAGTCCACGATTGCTTTTCCTTAGCCCATTGTAACCTTGTTTTTTTCTGTTTAGGTGTTAATGATGGCTTTCATTTAGCTTTTCTGTATGTAAATCCCATTTCCTTTAGGCGGTTTCTTACAGTTCGGTCACAGACATTGACTCCAGTTTCCTCCCATTCGTTCCTCATTTGTTTTGTTGTGCATTTTAGATTTTTGAGACATATTGCTTTAAGTTTTCTGTCTTGACGCTTTGATGTCTTCCTTGGTCTACCAGTATGTTTGCCTTTAACAACCTTCCCATGTTGTTTGTATTTGGTCCAGAGTTTACACAGCTGACTGTGAACAACCAACATCTTTTGCAACATTGCGTGATGATTTACCCTCTTTTGAGAATTTGATAATCCTCTCCTTTGTTTCAATTGACATCTCTCGTGTTGGAGCCATGATTCATGTCAGTCCACTTGGTGCAACAGCTCTCCAAGGTGTGATCACTCCTTTTTAGATGCAGACTAACGAGCAGATCTGATTTGATGCAGGTGTTAGTTTTGGGGATGAAAATTTACAGGGTGATTCCATAATTTATTCCTCAGAATTGAGTGAGTCCATATTTTTTTCCTTCTGCTTGGTCTAAAAAAGTAACCCTTACTGACTGCCTCAATTTTTTTTCCTGATTTCTTAGTGTTTCTTAAAGCCAGAAAGTTGCCATTTGAAATGACTTTAGTTTTGTGTCATGTCTGTGATCTGCTTTTTTTTTCTACAAAATTAAACAACTGAATGAACATCCTCCGAGGCCGGTGATTCCATCATTTTTGCCAGGGGTTGTATAAATAATTATGAAGAACTGTTGTGTGGCTCTGTTTTTGTGATCATGCTAAGAGGGGCAGGGGTTCTACATTTAGCAACAGTGAAATTTGCTGTTCAAATGGGTCACAGCTGTTAAATATATAGAGTCATGGTGCAATGCAGACAGATTACGTGTGGAATAGAGTTCCTTTGTTAATGCATGAACTACAGTGAGCAGTCCTGTGTTTGTGTCTCTGTGCATTCTTTGGTTTCCTTCTGCCTTTCTGTTTATGTGCTCATAGAACAGCAACACATGGATTGGATGCATGAAACTGTGTAATGTTTAATTTTGTTACTTGCAGGTACAAAGTGCAATGACCCATCACCCTCAGACTACCTTCCCCCTGATTCCAAAGGCAAAAGACGTACAGGGAGGCTAAAGGGGACAAATGAAGGTGTCACTGCTACATTGACGTCAGAAGTCAAGCTCGGTGGAAACTCGTCTGCTACTCCGTCTGTACTGTATGTCTCTGTGCTACATGCACAGAGAACTGAAGGCAACCAAGGTAAGTCTTCAGCTCACCCTGACATTGTTGACAGTAGTTCTTTATGAAGATGATTGTGGTGCTAAAGCACAAACGTAAGATGTGCACAGATAAGGACTCCATGTCCGCCACAGTCCAGATGCTGCTGTCCGAGAACCGACAGCTGAAAGACATAATGTCAGCGGTGGATCTTTCTGAAGACTTAGTCAGAGACAACGATGAGAAAACTAAAGTGTACACAGGCTTAACTAGGGATGGGTATCGAGAACCGGTTCCTTTTGGGTATCGTTAAGAAATGATTCGATCCACCGACATCGATAACCTTTTTACTTAACGATTCTGTTATCGGTCCTTCAGAGTGGCCGTTGTTTTTGGGGGTGTTTGTCAGGAAAATTATAATTTCTCTACATTGATTACAGGTCCTGCAGCAGGTCTGTAATCAACTTTTCTGCAGTGCGGCTTTGCTTTGAACCTTGAACCAATCGAAGCAGTGCTTCGATCATTGCTTGGTTGATTGATTTTTTTTTTCTTTTGCTTTCCCCCACTAAAACCCTAAAGAGCATATGGCTGTGAGTATTATTTACCTTTTTTATGTTAAACCGACCTGTTATGGTCTCCTGAAACAGTTAATAGATGTATTTTATAACTTAAAAATGGGGCAGATGCTAACACGTTAGCATGTCTATGGCATTTTCAATGTTAAAGTTAGCATTAAGCAGTTGCAGCTGTCAAGCGTTGGCTGTCATAGAAGAGTCAAATGTATTACAAATTGTAACATTTTTTTAAATGTTATTTTTGTTTATATATTAATAATAATAGTAAGCACAACAATAATAGTAATAATAACTAATCTAATGATTATATACAATTTTAGAGAAAGAGACAAAAAGAACCTGAATAAAAACACAACAGAAAATATAAAACCAACTAACAATGAACATACATAAATAAATACATACATACAGAAATAAATAAGTGTTAAGTGTTTCCTGTGAACACCGAGTGACTCTTACACCTCCATTTCATCCCTGTCTTATTTAAGTTTAATGACAATTTGTTTCAGTCAAACCATATTTTCAATTTGTTAATTTCTTCAGTGATTTCCTCCAGAACTATCTGCCAGCCAGAAAACTGCTGCATCCTAGTAAGAGCAGAATACTACTGGAATGAATTTGAATAAGGAAAGTTTTTTTGTTTTTGTTTCCCCCCCCTCACCAAAATGGATGCTGCACTCATTCCAGTTTATTGTCTGGAATAGTCCCAGATTGCATTTCAGAGCTTCTATAATTCAAACATTTTTGTGCGGGTTGTGTTTGGGGGTAATTTTGGGTTTCAGCTTTTTTTGTTTTTCACCACTTTCATCCCTGAATATGTGAAATCGTGAGTCACTTTAGTGCGGATTAAAGTTACTAATTGGGACTCCTGTCATGTTGCAAGAAAAAAACGAGAATCGTCCTCCGTTCTGTTCATACAGCTCCAAACGCTGCGCGGCTCTCTGCCGAGTCAAGTTAGAATGATAGAATCCAGTCGGAATTAATAACTTCAAAGTGAAACACCATTTTGTTTATTTTTATTTATGTCCAGAGATCAAGGATACAGTGACCAATTTCATATTTATTTACTTTAAAACTCAATGAAATACATAGAAAACCTGTAAAGGCTACTTTTAGTATAAAATTTACAAGAGGTATCGCTAAGGGAATCGATAAGGAATCGGATCGATAAGCAGAATCGATAATGGCATCAATACCCATCCCTAGGTTTAACTACGAGTACATTAATTTTATTAATGGCAGTGTTTGACTTAATCCATCTCAATCTAGAAGAAAAGCCAAATGAAGCTTTGTCACCGTTTCAGCAGCTTCTACTGACACTTATGAAGCTGAGACTCTGCAGTACCTGTTATGTGTTTTCATAGTTCAGTACGCCACAGTCCAAAGAACAATTTCTGATGTCATTCATATTTTAAATGCCAAATATGTGCCTTTAATCTTATTAAGGACATAAAGGGAGCAGATTAGAAGCACAATTCCGTATGTGTTCAAAGCTGTGTTTCCAAAATGTGCTTCAGTAATCGATTTCTTTGAAGTTCTCATTGGAAAAACTAGAGTACACTGCAAGTGCTGCCATCCTGTGCACCATCCAAGACTTAACCCAGAAGGTTGACGAACAGGCTGTGCTGCTAAAAGACATTGAGAAGCGCATTGAAGACAACAAACGGGATAGACAACAAGAAGGAAATGGATACCCTGCTACCTGAAAAAGATGAACAACCAATGGAAGAAGTCATCGGGATTCTCACAAGAGTGCTGCTGATGTCGGTGGAGCGTCTGCGAGACAAAGTGGACACCGGCCATCGTCTGGGGAAAAAAGCGACCCTGCTTCCTCAGACAAGACTTCCCAGGGTTACAATCATTCAATTCGGGGCAAGAACCCTTCGAGATGAGGTTTGGAGTAGGTTGAAGGAGGCGAGAGTCTGCAGTGAGATACATATCGGATTCAAGGAAGACTGTTTACAGTAGAGACAGCGGTTTCTTAAGATGGGTGATGTTTGTTCTGAATGTTTGAACATTGTGGTGTACTTCAGGGGTCGGTGTTAGGGACCAAACTATTTATATTTTATATTCGTGATATTTGTAAGGTGTCACAGACACAGGAACTGGTGTTGTTTGCTAATGACACAAATATTTTCTGTTCTGGGGAGAATTTAAAAGAAATGGTGAAGGAAATCACTGAAGAAATGAAGAAATTGAAAATATGGTTTGACTAAAACAAATTGTCATTAAACTTAAAAAACAAAACTGTTATTTGGAAACTGTAGAACCAACGAGCAAGTACAAATACAGATAGATGGGGTGCAGATTGAAAGGGTTCATGAATATAAATTCCTGGAGTAATAATAGATGAGAAAATTAGTTGGAAACGACACATAAAATATATACAAACCAAATTATCAAGAAGCATTTTGTTAAAGCAAAACGTAATGGATCATAAAATTATTCCATCCTATACTGTTCCATTGTCTTGCCGTATTTCGATTACTGTATAGCGATTTTGGGCAATAACTATACGAGTTCAATAAAATCACTGTTTTTCAAAAAAGGGCAATATGGGTCATTCATACTGTCAGCTATCGGGCCCGTACTCACTCTCTTCTTAAAGTAGTAAAATTCCAAACAGTACAGATCTTGTACAAAGCAATAAAATGACCTTTTACCAAAAAACATACTGAAATTGTTCAGGGATTGAGAGGCAGTATATCAATTAAGTGGGAAAACAACTTTAAAATAAACAAAATTCATGCAAACAAGAAAAGATTTTGCATTTCATTATTTGGGGTGAGACTGTGGAACAGTGTGGGTGAAAGTGTACCTGTAGTGAACTTTAAAAAAATAACTACTTAAATAATCACTAGTAATACTAGTGATCCGATCCCATTAGCTAACACTGGTAATGAGTCCTCGTCAAGTAAGCTCGAGTTCTAAGTCGTTGCATTGTCAGTGACATGTTGCCTCCTGCGTGGGCTGTTCGAGCCCTGGTAGTCGGGTGATTCTTTAACTACGGGCACTATTGGCCTTGTAAATGTAATTTCCACCACACCATTGCCTTACAATATAAAGCGCCTTGGGGCAACTGTTTGTTGTGATTTGGCGCTATATACATGTGCTCTGATGTCACTGTTTATCTCCATAGAAACTACCCAAACAATCTTTCATACAAACTGTTTTTAAAGGGACATTACAGTGTTGTGGTGGAAATTACGGCAATAGTGTGGGACAACTACATTTTGTTTAAAAAAAATCACAACAGTTGTATGACATTGAATACCCCAATTATGTTTTGATTATTTTACTGATATTTTATTCAGAGATATTTTAAAACATTAGAAAAAAAGTTTCTTTACCATTCATTTTTATAATTGAAGATCAAAAGTCTGGGTGTGGGACAAGCACAAAATGGCAATATTTGCATATAATGATGCTGAAAAAAGGTGAAAAAGTCATCATAGACAACTAGAACAAATTTCTTAACACACTTTCATTGTAAAGATAACTATAAAAGTGTGAAATTTCCCCTTTTTTCTGTTTTTCATACAGTATGATCAAAGGACATAATAAGTGCCCGTAGTCTAAGAATCACCCAGTCGATTCTTTTTTTTTGGGGGGGGGGGGAGATTGGCTGGGCTGCAGTGGACTTGTTGACAGTTGATCTATTTCTTTTTGTCTCTTTCTCTAAAATTGTATATAATAATCATTAGATTATTAATATATAAACAAAAATAAATTTAAGAAATATTACAATTTGAAAACAAATGCACCCGAATGTGATGACAGCTGCAACTGCTTAATACTAACTTTTAACATTGAAAATGCCATAGACATGCTAACGTGTTAGCATCGGGATCCGGATCGTGATCCGACTCACCACTAAAATTTAATCACTTGTTCCTCTTGTCATTTCCAACCACTCCACAAAATTTCAACAAAAATAAATTTAAGAAATATTACAATTTGAAAACAAATGCACCCGAACGTGAAGACAGCTGCAACTGCTTAATGCTAACTTTTAACATTGAAAATGCCATAGACATGCTGACACGTTAGCATCGGGATCCGGATCACCACTAAAATTTAATCACTTGTTCCTCTTGTCATTTCCAACCACTCCACAAAATTTCATCAAAATCCATTCAAAACTTTTTGAGTTATCCTGCTTACAGACAGACAAACAAGCAAACGCGACCGAAAACATAACCTCCTTGGCGGAGGTAATAATGGAGACATGCTGCATAACAGAAAAAGTTTCTTTCTACAAAATTGGTTTGACAAAAATATCTTCAGTTTCACAACTAATCACCAGGGGCGTCGGACTGGGGGGGTAAAGGGTACTATGTACCCAGGGCCCAGAGCATGGGGGGGCACAAAAAACTGTCATTAAATACATTTTTGTGTTGCATGTTATTAATGTCCATACAATTCATGTTGTAAAAGAATATAATTAGAATAAATGTATAAATGCTGCAAAACATAATTCTGCTCTAACAATAATATTGAAAGATCTCTGAGGGCCCTTCCACCCCTGCACAGTTGTACAATGGTTTAGTCCAGGCGCACAGGCGACCCCCCCCACACACACACACACACACACACACCCCAAACGGGATCTCACAGAAAGAGGTGTTTAGTAGTGCTGAAACAATGAATCGATTTAATCGATTATTAAAATAGTTGTCAACTAATTTAGTCATCAATTAGTTGTTAAATAACTTTATTTATTATTTATTTGTAATAAAATGTTTCGTTTCTTCCATATAAATCAACCGTTTCTGCAGCATGGCTTTGCTTTGAACCTTGAACCAATCGAAGCAGTGATTCGCAGATTGAAGCAGTACTTCGATCTGCGAATCACTGCTTCGATCTGGTGTTTTGTTGATTCAGTGTTTAATTTCACTTAATCTTAATTTTTCCCCACTAAAACCCCAGTGAGTAACATTTACCTTTTTATGTTAATCTGACCTGTTATGGTCTTCTGAAACAGTTGATAGATGTATTTTATAACTTAAAAACGGGACCGATGCAAACGCGTTAGCATGTTTATGGCGTTTTCAATGTTGAAGTTAGCATTAAGCTGTTGCAGCTGTCAGCACATTTGTTTTCTGTATAATAATTCATGGCTCAGTGTTTGTTGTCGTAAAAGAGTCAAATGTATTACAAATTGTAATTTTATTAATTTATTTGTATTTATATATCAATAATAATAATAATAATAATAATAGAAACAACTACAATAATAGTAATAAGTAATAATGCCACAATATAGTTTTATAGAAACGGACAAAAAGAATCTGATAAACCAAAACAGAAAATTTAAACCAACTAACAATGAACATAAATAAATACAGAAATAAGTGTTTCCTGTGAACACCTAGTGACTCTTAAACCTCCACTTCATCCCTGTTTTATTAAGTTTAATGACAATTTATTTCGGTCAAACCACATCTAAGCTGTGTTTTTACACAAGAAAAAAATTAAATGCAGTAAACTGCACATTTGTGTCTTTTTTTCATGAAAATATCTTATTAAATATAACACATTACACTTTCGTCAGGCCTTTAAAATACTTTCGTGGACTCTTGCTGTAATATGTTGTCAGTGGTTGAGATAGTTGCTGTAGGCATCTAAACCTGATGGAAGTCTGTTTGTGGTGTGTTGGTGATGTATGTATGTGCAAAATAAAACAAAACACTACTCCAGGTATGTTTTTGACGAGAATATAACATCATAACTTTGTTACAAGGTCAAATGTTGATGTTGTGTGACAAATGCCTTTTAATAATAACTCAAAGAAATAATGGCAAAACTCACATGTAGGTAAAAAACCAAAACAATTAATTGAAAAAATAATCGACCTATGAACTGATTAGTAAAATAATCGTTAGTTGCAACCCTAATGTTTAGGCTGAAATAAATTTTTTATTGCTGCATCTTGGCCAGGGCTCCCTTGAAAAAGAGGTTTTTAATCTCAATGGGACTTCCCTGGTAAAATAAAGGTTAAATGAAAAAAAAAAATGTCTTGCCTAAAAAATCAAAGTCCGGATTTCAAAAAAGAAGAGCAAAAATGACAGGGAAAGAATACTAAATGAGGGAAAGCAGCTGCTAACTAAATTCTTTGAAAAGAGAGGTGAGCTTGAAAGCTAGCTATATTGAGTTGGGGGGTCTGGGGGACCAAATTGCACCATTTTTCTAGAAAATGGTGCAATTTGGTCCCCCAGACCCCCAACTCAATATTGCTCCCCCAACTTTAAAAAGGGTTCTGACTCCCAGGTGTGATCTAAGGTATACATGATTTAGGCCTGGTTTGACTACGCATTAGAAATTTGGTGTTTGCGTTAATAAAAAAAGAACATAACAGTGGGGTGGGGGGGGTCTTCAATATGGCTAGTACCCAGGGTCGGACTGGGAACAAATTTCGGCCCTGGCATTTTTCCTCTGGACCAGCCCACTATTGGCCCAACGAATCCACCCCCAAACACGCACACCCACCCGTCCATACCGAACCCCCAATGAACAAATACTATACACCTAAACACCATGAACACACACCTAAACACACACTTTCACTGTCATTTCACCTTGATCATAGTACAAAACACGGACCCGGCGCCACGAGGGGACGTCCTGATAACATTAAAGGCAATTACATATTTTGACGAAATTACAAGTTTAAATGACTATATATATATAAAACATCATGAGGTTTATGTCACAGAAATCCTACTTTACAATCACACTGCAGTCATTGTTAAATTATTTCCTTTTGCATTTATAATAAACATTTGTATTTATTTAGTGTTTGTTTTTCTGGTTGAAATAAGATATAAATAATCTACCAGACTTAAAAAAATATACAAGTTTCCATGTTATTTTGTCTAAAAATAAATGTCTGAGGTTAGAAATTATCTAATCTGAAATAACAGGTGGTTTTAATACAGATGAAAGGTTTCTAAAGAACCATTTATTGATTTATTTAGCTATTTTAATTACAAGTGTTCTAAACTTTTTTTTTAACAGTAATCAGAAATTTTGACACAATTTTAACAACAAAAAAACATTTCCAATGATTTTTCTTCAGAAAACTGCTCTATAAATGAGCAGTCCTGTCACACGTTAATGTTTTGTACAGATCAGTGGTTTCTGCACCAATCGGATTGGTCCAATCCATTTTGTACAGATCAGTGGTTTCTGCCACGAGTATTCCGTGTTTTGGCCCGACACGTCGTTCCTATTGGACAATGTCAAGATACATCACAGCTCAGAGTGTCGAAAGTTGGCGCACCTCATCTCGACAGAACACCGGCTCTGTGTGGTATGCAAGAGATCACTTGACCGACCGTCTATACGTTCAAATAATAATTTAAAAAAATACTGTCATCACTCTTCATTCTTAGTCAGTCTCTTACAACGGTGCAGCATAAATACACGAGCTTTCCAGGAGCGCACGTCTCCTCCGGTGCGCACTATTTTTTTGGGGGGGGGGGGGCGCCCCCTGTGATAAACTCATCGCCCCCTTAATATATATATATATATATATATTTTTTTTTTTTCTGGCGCCAGGTCTGACAAAACGGAAGCAAATGCACACAAGCAGAAAAAAGTTTTTGTGTGTGTGTGTGTGAGAGAGAGGGGTAATGTGTAACCACTGCTAGGATTCACACAGCAGCAAATTAAGGAGCTGAAGTCCGTAGCTGTTGCATTTAAAGATTAACAAAACTAAAGCACAGTTAATTAAGATAAAAGAAACGATTCCAACCTTGTATCAGTAGAAGAGCAGAGAGAAGTCCAGGCGCCGAGGACTCAATCCATTCACAGGGGCAGGAGCGACCGCCTGCTCTTCCTGCAATCTGATTGGCCACCCTGTATGCTTCTCCATTGTCATTGGCTGTTGGTCATGTCAATCATTGTGCTCGATGTAAGTCTCCGTTGTGTGATCAAACGGAAACAAAACTGAAACGTAGAATAAGACTGTGCCGTGTATGAAACACTACAGAACTTTTATTTTGACACAAATTCAGGAAGTGGCTCTGTAGCTGCGCCGATTAAATGCTGTAGCTTCACTGATCACGGACTTTCCTCGCGTTGACAGCAGCGCGCGGTTCGAGAACACTGTATATTTCCATAATCTCTATAAATATGGGAGGGCCGGCCCACACACGTCTAAACGTGCAGCGGCCCACCGGACAAATGGCCAAAATCACAGATTATCAGTCCGAGCCTGCTAGTACCTAGGGCCCAGCATTTGGTGCTATGCCCTTGCTAATCACTACCAATGGACACTTATTGAGTCATCAAGAATTCAGCTGGAGTGATGATGTTATGCAGAAATGTCTCTCCTGCAGCCAATGTTCTGTTGTCAATCCATGCGAAACTTACTGTGGGGAAATATGCTTTGCATCTCGCAGCAGTGGCAACAGAGCAATACGTGCATTATTTCAGATAGATACGGCAACAAAGCCTTATGTAATTTCATACTGGAATACATTTGTTGTTGAAGTTCCATGGGAAAAGATCTGGTTACTCCCCCAAAAATATTTGGTTACAAATGAAATCAAAGAGATCTCCTTTTAAAATTCTCCATAAAATTTATCCCGAGAAACATTTTATGCTTAAATTCAAAATGGATATTTAACTGTTCTTTTGTTCTGATCAGCCTGAAACGGTTCCCCACTTATTTTGGTCCTGCACCTACACAAAAAAGTTTTGGCAAGATTGTACTAGATTTTTTTTTTGTGCAATAAAATATATGGGGATTTCTGTTTGAAATACAAACATATTATATTTGGTGTGTTTAAATGTAATGTTGTTGTCCCTTCGGCTGCTCCCGTTTATTGTCGTGGTTGCCACAGGGGATCATGAAAAAGCATTTGTCATTAACTTAATTTTTATTCTTGGAAAATTCAGTAAATGTAAATTCTCCAATCAAAAGCAAATCTTCCAGTTATTCAACAAAGTATTTGAATTATATCTGCTTTCAGTTGTCTCTTCCAAAAATCAAAAGGCCTTAAAACTATTAATACCTGCAATGCTTTTTCACTGATTGACAGTGAGTGACAGGCTGATATGGAATATCTGTGCATGAAAGACTCAACTTAAGATGATGTACTGGTGTTGCAGTTTTTTTTTTTTTTTTTTTTTTTTTTTTTTTTTTAATAGCCCAGTTGCTTTTGAGTTGATGTGCCTTTACTTAAGTGTGTGACAACATTTGAAGGGCGTCATGGCCAATCATTCATCCTGTTCTCTGGCCCTGTGACTTGCAGGTCTTTTATGGTGCCCAGCATTTACTTTGTGTAAGTTTGATAGTTTTCCCCTGTTGTATATTGGATATAGAAACGTTGTACACTTGGAATTCAAGCAATTTCTGTTGCTGTGAGAAATGTGTAGAGGTACCCTTGAATTGTATTGATAAAGTGTAAAATTGTTCAATTAAAAAGAAAAAAGAAAAACTAAACAATTGGGCCGGATACTGGCCTCCATTTTGGAGTGAGATTTCCCACTCAATGACCAATAGGAGAGCAGCGCTCACGCCCCATCAAAGTGGGGCTGACGTCAGTGTCTCGACCGTCAACCAATCACAGACTAGGAGAGATCAGTATCTGGCCCAATTCAGTCCGCCTTTTATATTTGCGCATGCGTCATTTCGGACCACAGCAGCTCGTCTGAGACGGAGTCTCTTCACCCAAAGCAAACAAATGGATTAAAGGGATTATTAACCATCAGCTGATAAAGGTAAACCCTCTTAAATCATTCTAAAATCAGTTTTAAGCAGAAACGAGGCGAAATTCCGTGATGCTTTGAAATGTCCGACGCGCGGTGAACGCATCAGCTAGCAGCTCGTCCAGCGCTCTGATCGCTTCGGCCGCTCTCTGATGAAATAATGCTAAATTTATGTGGAAATAATTGTTGTACTAAAGCTTCAGATATCTGTTGCTGAGATAGATGATGAGTGGTGAGCAGTTTGAAGCAGAAACGAGGTGTTAATCCGTGAACCGCGTCATCGGGGGGGGACCGATTTTTAGGGGGACCGTTCGGTCGGCGACCCCCCCCCCCCCCCCCCCCGTTTAATTATTTTATTTTATTTTTTTCGGGCTGTTGCCGGGCTATGGGAACCATAGACACTATAAAGGGTAGACGCCGCATTGTTGTAATTCTATCACAGGGTTACAGTGAAGATTTGTTTCTATATTGTTTATTTTTAATTTTTATCCTATAATAAAGTTGCTTTTTTATTTTCTCTGTTGTGTAAAGTGCTATATAAATAGAATGTATTATAATAAGGTGTAGATAGCTCTGTATACAGTTAGTTCTATTTTAGGGCTTTTAGCTGGAAAACTTTTACAAGCAAATTTGTACATGTGTAAATATGGTTTGGGGTACGTCGTGTTCTTTTGTTAATTTGACAATTTACATTTTATTCTCTCTGCTTTGTACGGCCTTTCTCTCTCTGTCCTGATAGGAAGTATGTTGATGCGATATGTGATTTATGTTATCATTTTCTGATAAACTTTAATATTTATGTATGAATGATAATGATACTCTGTATATGATTCGTGTATATATTATGCTTTTCTCTGATGTATAATGTTTATTATATACATATGTGTGTGTGTGTTCTGATTTATATATATTTTCATTTTCTCTGATGTATAACATAACTATTATGTTTTATATGGAATTATAATGTAGTCAGTATTTGGTTTATAGATAAATATTTATACATAGCCTAATCATATATTGTCTCTTCAAATTCCTACAATAGTTGATTTTACTGCCACTATCTGCTTCTCTATCATATATTAGTGTGTATTTATGTATAATGTATGTGTTTACAGTGTTTGCAAAATACCTGTCTGCAGTCTAGGCTATATCATAGTATTGGTACTGTTCATCCCGCAGTGAATATTAAAATACAACAAACCATTTGTCCTGTATCTTAGCTACATGTGTGACATTTACAGAAAAAAACTGCTTGAAAATTAGTTTAGTATTCAGAGAGTTTGAATGGATTGAATGCGCTGTGCCTGTCAAACAGCACTGAGTGGAGCGGGTTGGACGACCGGTCTAAGATGGCAACCCCACGGCTCGTCAGCGCCAATAGGCAGCAGCGGCTGATGCGGCGTCTACCCATTATAATGTCTATGATGGTGACTGGTCAGGTGTCGTCCGCCAGTGAATCAAAACCTTCCTATCTCCTAGACTATTATTTTTGTTCTTTGGATAATGTAAGATTGATCCCTCCTAATCTATGCCATGATTAGCCATTTTATTTATTTTCTTTCTTTTATTACTTTGATACTTTATTTCCTTCTATTCTCACTTACTCATATCTCACTGGAACAAATACTCAATTCTAAAAATTGTCATTCTTTAATCAAAGTTTATACAAGTTTTGTGGAATCATCAGCAAGCTATATATATATATATATATATATATATATTTTAATAGTTGCACTAAAAGAATAAAACACCACTTAACTAGCTATAGGAGAGTTAGTTTTCCCTGCATTGACATTTATTACACACAGCTTTATGAGCTTCAGCATAATATAAGTAATAAAGGTTGTAGCAACAACACCTAAAGCTCCAAAACTATGCACAAGTAGACCTAATAAATGTCTTAAAATAGTTCGTCCAACACAAAACACGTTGCTACACATGTTGAGTTAATAAGCTGCTTCTTCTCCTCATCTTTGCCTATATGCTGGACTAGAGAGAACTCATCAAATTCTTAATTACTTCCAGTTTCAGTCGCACTCACAGGTGGAATGTTCGTTCGTAGCTGCATATGACGGTGTTTTTTTAACAAAATTACAAAGAATAAAGTTGCGTGCGCCTCATTAAAGATCAATAGAAAAGAGCGTTCAGGAGCAGTTTGTGCGGAGGTAATTTTATAACATTTTTTTTGGGGGGGGGGGGGGTTGTTCTGTGGTTGGCAATAAGCCTCCCGCTACAAGAGTTTTTACAGGTGGTGCATGGTTGCCTTATGCTTTCTATAATAATGCCAGTCATTTGCTGCGTTTTTAACCGTACCAGTCGTTTCCTGAAGGGTTCAGGGATACATTTCCTTAGGATTCCTAATTGGGAACTGAAAAGATCTTCATGGATTAATGCAATTCGACTTAAGAAATGGGTGCCTTCGGCTCACTCACGTGTTTGTGGTATCCACTTCCTGTTGGGTAAGACGCGAGTAAATTTAAATAATTTCTTTTGTTCTATAGTTCCTTATTTTACTGCTCAGAAAAGTCAGGAATAATTTTCTTTTTTTTTTTTTTGGCATGGTGCTACGTTGCATCTGATTAGGAACATGACCGCAACCAAGGGAATTTGTTTTCAGCGGCTCTCCCATTGCTAGCCAATGAGGGGGACACTTCGGGCTGCATGCGCAGTAAATGCCCAGTTGTCCGTGGGAGTCCACAAAGTTCCTTACTTTCTGATACAGGCACTGAAACTAAATATCTGCGTACAGTTCAGACTTATCGTCTATCAACTCAGTAAACAAATCCAATTTTTTTTTTCTCAATCCATGTAGGGGTATCGAGTGATAATCCAACCAACCCAGCCTATGTTCCTCACCTGAGGATGGGTTACGACGAGGAACAGGCTCTGGAAAATTCATTGAAGAAGAAAGCAAGAAGCGTACTTCAAAAAGTTAGAAGCAGAAGGCGAGAAGTGGTGGAAAAACCTGAGGGGAGCAGCACTGCATTATTGGAGGAGGAAGATTGTTCTCAGGTGGAAACTTTTGGATTTGGACCACTGGAAACTGAAAAACTGGAGACCGAAAGCCCTGAAACTGCTGAAAGTAGCGGTATGCTAAATAATGCTGTTTACCAGGTTTTTTGGTGTTGCGTTTTTACACTCTTTGGCCATGTCAGGCACTGACAGTAGGGATGTCCCGATCTTTTTTTTTTTTGGGCCCCGATCCAATTCCGAGTCATCTGATTTTGAGTATCTGCCGATACCGAGTCCCGATCTGATACTTTAAAAAACTGAATGAACAATGAACAAATGCTAAATATATAATATTTTCATTTTAATCACCTTATTTTATTATTTATCACTTAAACAGTGCACTTCTCCTTGAGGTAGCTTGAACAGTCAAGTAATAATCTACCAGACTTAAAAAAATGTACAAATTTCCATGTTATTTTATTTGTCTAAAAATAAATGTCCAAGGTTCCTTATGTTAAACAAGAAATTATCTAATCTGAAATAACAGGTGGTTTTAATTTACAGATAAAGGGTTTCTAAAGAACCATTTATTGATTTAGCTACAGTGAGGAAAATAAGTATTTGAACACCCTGCGATTTTGCAAGTTCTCCCACTTAGGAATCATGGAGGGGTCTGAAATTTTCATCTTAGGTGCATGTCCATTGTGAGAGACATAATCCCCCCCCCCCCCCCCCCCCCCCAAAAAAAAAATCCGGAAATCACAATGTATGATTTTTTTTTTATAATTTATTTGTATGTTACTGCTGCAAATAAGTATTTGAACACCTGCCAATCAGCAGAAATTCTGGCCCTCAAAGACCTGTTAGTCCGCCTCTAAAAGTCCACCTCCACTCCACTTATTATTTCAAATTAGAAGCACCTATTTGAGGCCTTTCGCTGCATAAAGACACCTGTCCACCCCACACAATCAGTAAGACTCCAACTACTAACATGGCTAAGACAAAAGAGCTGTCCAAAGACACCAGAGACAAAATTGTAGACCTTCACAAGGCTGGAAAGGGCTACAGGGCAACTGCCAAGCAGCTTGGTGAAAAAAGATCAACTGCTGGAGCAATTATTAGAAAATGGAAGAAGCTAAACATGACTGTCAATCTCCCTCGGACTGGGGCTCCATGCAAGATCCCACCTCGTGGCGTATCAGTGATCCTAAGAAAGGTGAGGAATCAGCCCAGAACTGCACGGGAGGAGCTGGTCAATGACCTGAAGAGAGCTGGCACCAACCACTGTTTCCAAGGTTACTGTGGGTAATACACTAAGACGTCATGGGTTAAAATCATGCATGGCACGGAAGGTTCCCCTGCTTAAATCAGCACACATCCAGAGGAGTCATGGGAGAAAGTTATATGGTCAGATGAGACCAAAATACAACTTTTTTTTTTTCTTAATTCCACTCACCGTGTTTGGAGGAAGAAGAATGCTGAGTACCATCTCAAAAACACTGTCCCTACTGTGAAGCATGGGGGTGGAAGGATCATGCTTTGGGACAGGACGACTGCAGTGTATTAAGGAGAGGATGACCGGGGCCCATGTATTGTGAGATTTTGGGGAACAACCTCCTTCCCTCAGTTACAGCATTGAAGATGGGTCGTGGATGGGTCTTCCAACATGACAATGACTCGAAGCACACAGCCCGGATAACCAAGGAGTGGCTCCGTAAGAAGCATATTAAGGTTCTGGAGTGGCCTAGCCAGTCTCCAGCTCAGTAACCTGGCTGATCTAGAGAAGATCTGTATGGAGGAGTGGACCAAAATCCCTGCTGCAGTGTGTGCAAACCTGGTGAAAAAACTACAGGAAACATTTGACATCTGTAATTGCAAACAAAGGCTACTGTACAAAATATTAACATTGATTTTTCACAGGTGTTCAAATACTTATTTGCAGCAGTAACATACAAATAAATTATTAAAAAAAATCATATATTGTGATTTCTGGATTTTTTTTTTTTTTTTTTTTTTTTAGATTATGTCTTTCACAGTGGACATGCACCTAAGATGAAAATTTCAGACCCCTCCATGATTTCTAAGTGGGAGAACTTGCAAAATTGCAGGGTGTTCAAATACTTATTTTCCTCACTGTATTTTAATTACAAGTGTTCTAAACTTTTTTTAAACAGTAATCAGAAATTTTGAGGTAACAAACAACAGAAAACACTTCCAAGGATTTTTCTTCAGAAAACTGCTCTATAAATGAGCAGTCCTGTGACACGTTTCTGTTTTGTACAGATCAGTGGTTTCTGCACTGATCTGTTTTGTAGATCTGCAATAATGAGCTTGAAATAGCGCTGATCAAAATAATGAGGATAAAATCGATATCGGATTCCTGATCAGGATGCAACATCTGATTTCGATCAAGTCTGAAACCATGTGATCGGGCCCGATTTCCGATCACGTGATCGGATCGGGACATCCCTAACTGACAGTACAACAAGTCTACAAAGACCTTCATTGTAGGTTAGCTTAGAGAAATACCTTGCTTTTGTGGTACTATCTAGGTTTCACACATATTCAGAGACTGCCGAATCGCTTCCTGAACTGGAAGACGCCATACTTTCTCTCTTTCGTGGTATCAAATTACACTGGTTCTTGCCAACCACGTCAATGTGCATTCTTGGATGTCATCTTGCATGACATCAATGTTTCTAAACAGGAAGTATCGCTATGCAGTCTATGGGTCTGACTGGGCGGTTCTCTAAAAATGGAGATCATCTTATTCTGGTTTGCACAACTGCCCAGAATCCCTAAATGGTTAACACAATATTATTTTCTTAAAGTCTATTATTAAAACTAACAGTCTGCATTCCAGGCACTTTTTACCCCTATTTTATATACATACCGAGTCATAAATGATTACTATCCAAATCCTCTCTAACTGATCCCGGATAAGCAGTTGAAGACGTATGTATTACTATCCAAATACTTGTGATTGTAACTGCAGACTCATACAGCTGAACACCATCTATCACAAGGCAACATGCTTTAAATTTCTGAAACACACACTGGGCGAAGCAGAAATGATAATTTCTTGTTCAGCGTTTGGCTTCACCATTCGCCACAGATTTCCTTCAAACCAGGAAAGATGAGCTAAATGTGTAGCCGCTGTGAACTGGGAAAACTCGCAGTTGTACTGTAACCACTGCTGACCTACAAATATAGTTGCAGTATTTTGTTTTCTTAAGTTTATTTTTGTAACATTTTCTCTTTGCAGGAGAGGAAATTAATCCTGATTATGTTCCATCTATGTTACCTACAACGTCCAAGTCTACAGCCACGTTAGAAACCAAGATCAGCAGATTCAACAGCCAAAGCAGATGGGTGAACAGAAAAGGTAAATTGATGTACTTGTAAATAAATTATTACTAGCGTGTTGCCTGTGGGGATGCACGGCTCTAGATTGGGTAGTGTTTATAAAATAGGTAGCTGATATTTTTCAAGGGTGTTAATAAATTGTGTAAATTTTCTATAATGAGTTAGAATGGTGTGTGAGTCCAGAATGTTTTTAGAATCTTAGACCTTAACAGTTTTTAGATGAAGAACTCAACCCTTTCATTTCCTGTTAATTACATCCATCCATCCATTTTCTTCTGCTTTATCTGGAGTCGGGTCGCAGGGGCAGCAGTTCAAGCAAAGCCGCCCAGACCTCCCGATCCACACACACCTCCCCCACCTCCTCCGGGGGAACCCCAAGGCGTTCCCAAGCCAGCCGAGAGATATAGTCCCTCCAGTGTGTCCTGGGTCTTCCCCGGGGCCTCCTCCCGATGGGACGTGCCCGCAACACCTCTCCAGCGAGGCATCCAGGGGGCATCTGGAAAAGATGCCCGAGCCACCTCAACTGACTCCTTTCGACGTGGAGGAGCAGCGGCTCGACTCCGAGCTCCTCACCCTATCTCTAAGGGAGCGCCCAGCCACCCTGCGGAGGAAACTCATCTCGGCCGCTTGTACTCGCGATCTCGTTCTTTCGGTCATGAGCCAAATCTCATGACCATAGGTGAGGATCGGAACGTAGATCGATCGGTAAATCGAGAGCTTTGCCCCCTACTCAGATCTCTCTTCACCACGACGGTCCTACTCAGATCTCTCTTCACCGCGACGGTCCGATACAGCGACTGCATCACTGCAGATGCTGCACCGATCCATCTATCGAGCTCACGCTCCATCTGTCCCAAGGACACTCCACCGACCTGAAGAGGGCAAAGCACCTTTTTCCAGTCGAAAACCATGGCCTCGGATTTGGAGGTGTTAATTTTCATCCTGGACGCCTCACACTTGGCTGCAAATCGCCCCAGTGCACGCTGAAGGTCCTGATTTGACGAAGCCAACAGAACCACATAGTCCGCAAACAGCAGAGACGAGATTCTGTGGTTCCCAAACCAGACCCCCTCTACACCCTGGCTGCACCTAAAAATTCTGTCCATAAAAATAATGAACAGAACCGGTGACAAAGGGCAGCCCTGGCAGAGGCCAGTGTGCACTGGAAACAGGTTTGAGTTATGTAATTAACCTGTTTCCTGTTAATTACATTTTTTTTTTTTTTTATGTCAATTTGCTGCCTGGCACCTTGCTGTCAGAACAGGTGCACAGAGGGCTGAGCAAGAATGACAGCGGCATCAGAGGGATTTTTTTCCTTACCAGTGTCACCTGTGTACTTGCGCTAGGGGTTGGTAAGGTTAGACCATACTTGTGGCAGCGTTGTTGTGATTTGGTGAAATACAGTAGTGTTCAGAATTATAGTAGTGCTATGTGATTAAAAAGATTAATCCAGGTTTTTATATTTCTTATTGTTACATGGGAAACAAGGTACCAGTAGATTCTGACAAATCCAACAAGACCAAGCATTCATGATATGCACACTCATAAGGCTATGAAATTGGGCTATTAGTAAAAAAAAAAAAAAAAAGTAGAAAAGGGGGTGTTCACAATAATAGTAGTGTGGCATTCAGTCAGTGAGTTCGTCAATTTTGTGGAACAAACACTTTTCTCTTTGAAAGCCTGAGGAAAATAAGACGTTCAAGTAGTTTGATTAAAAAGTTGATTGGAGAGGGGAAAACCTATACGCAGGTGCAAAAAATTATAGGCTGTTCATCTACAATGATCTCCAATGCTTTAAAATGGACAAAAAAAAAACAGAGATGCGTGGAAGAAAACAGAAAACAACCATCAAAATGGATAGAAGAATAACCAGAATGGCAAAGGCTCACCCATTGATCAGCTCCAGGATGATCAAAGACAGTCTGGAGTTACCTGTAAGTGCTGTGACAGTTAGAAGACGCTTGTGTGAAGCTAATTTATTTGCAAGAATCCCCTGCAAAGTCCCCCTGTTAAATAAAAGACGTGCAGAAGAGGTTACAATTTACCAAAGAACACATCAACTGGCCTAAAGAGAAATGGAGGAATATTTTGTGGACTGATGAGCGCTCTCCCCCCTTCTCTCTCTCTCTCTCTGTGTGTGTCTAATCAGAGCTGTGACTCTTTAAAATAAATGCACATGCACCAACATGCACTCTCTGCATGTTGGTGCGCCCATCAAACGCCCTGATCGATCAGTCTGATCAAAGCTGAAAAGAGCTGTGACTAAAATAAACGCGCACTCTCTGCATTAAAAAAAAATAATAATAATAATAATGTTAAATGACTCTGTTTTTGAGCCGCACCACACCCTGCAGTAGAGAACAGAACGCACTTCCACAGAGGCAGAAAGTAGCACTGAAACTGGTGCAGCATGGCACACGCGACTGTTTGCACACATTAAAACGCGAACACACGCAGCTGCAAGTATGAACGAACACTGTTAAAGGCTGAGTACGCGCGTATTTTGGGCATATTTAAATGAAACACAACGCCGCAGAGAGCAGCTCTACGAATACGCCACTGTGACAGGCCCTTAATAGCCCAATTTCATAGCCTTAAGAGTGTGCATATCATGAATGCTTGGTCTTGTTGGATTTGTGAGAATCTACTGAATCTACTGGTACCTTGTTTCCCATGTAACAATAAGAAATATACTCAAAACCTGGATTAATCTTGTTAGACACATAGCACTACTATTATTCTGAACACTACTGTATAAATTAAAATTGAACTGAAAAAGTGTAAAAAACAAACTGAACGCTACACCATCATCTCCCACAAACGGACGGATGCCAGGAGGATTTCCTCAGTAATCGTACATTAAGTGGACCTACTGACAGCTACTAAAAGTGCTAACACTGTTAGCATCCATACAACTTTAAATAAGACAAGAGTGTCACTTAGCACAGCTCAATATTACAGCACAGATGTCTTACATGATCTGTTAGGACGTTTCACAGCGCAACAAGCCATATTATTCCAAGTGTTTGTAATAAAATACTCCAATCAGACACATCAGCAGCGAGTGGCTCAGGTACAGTCAAAGGAGTGGCCGTCACTGGACCCAGCTGCTGTCACTCAGAGCAACCAGTAAGATGATTGGAAAAAATTCACCCCGGTGCAGTTGTCATGGAGGAGGAAACTTATCTATAGAGACTAAACAGATTTTTGTACCAGGCTGAAAAAATGTATTTGTACACAAAGGCTGTACATTTTAAAATTGGTTTCTGTGGGAGTGTGCTCTGTTTTGGAGCAAAGCCTGAAATGGCCAGTCAAGGAACTGCACTTCCTGGTTGCAGTGATGCAGCTGAACTTGACCTCTCAGGCTTTTGGAAATTTGCAATGAGGTCACAGCTGTTAATTATATAGCGTTGTGGTGCAATGCAAACAGATTACATTTGGAATAGAGTTCCTTTGTCAATGCATGAAGTACAGTGAGAAGTCCTGTGTTTGTTTCTCTGTGCATTCTTTGGTTTCCTTCAGCCTTTCTGTTTATGTGCCCATAGAACAGTGACACATGGATTGGATGCATGAAACTGTAACATGTTTAATTTTGTTACTTGCAGGTAAAAAGAACAACAATCCATCATCTCCAGACTACTTTTCCTCTGTTTCCAAAGGCAAAAGACATATGAAGAGGTTAAAGGGGACAAATGAAGGTGTCACTGCCACAAAGAAGTCAAAAGTCGAGCTCTGTGGAAACTTGTCTGCTACTCCGTCTGTGCTGTACGTCTCTGTGCCACGTACACAGGGAAGTGAAGGCAACCAAGTTACGTCTTCAGTTCACGCGGACATTGTTGAAGTAGTTATTTATGAAGACGATTGTGGTGCTGAAGCACAGACGTGCACAGATAAGAACTCCGTGTCCACCACAGTCCAGATGCTGCTGTCCGAGAACCAACAGCTGAGAGACATGATGTCAGCGGTGGATCTTTCTGAAGTCTCGTTCAGAGACAACGATGAGAAAACTAAAGTGTACACAGGCTTAACTACGTTCACTTTATTAATGGCGGTGTTTGACTTGATCCGTCCCAATCTAGAAGAAAAACCAAATGAAGCTTTGACACCGTTTCAGCAGCTTCTACTGACACTTATGAAGCTGAGACTTGGCATTCCTCTGCAGTACCTGTCGTATGCTTTCAAAGTTCAGGACGCCACAGTCCAAAGAACGTTCTCTGATGTCATTCATATTTTAAATGTCAAATTTGTGCCTTTAATCTTATTCTGGCCAGAAAGGGAGCAGATTAGAAGGACAATGCCGTATGTGTTCAAAGCTGCGTTTCCAAAATGTGCTTCAATAATCGATTGCTTTGAAGTTCTCATTGAAAAACCTGCAGCTTCACATGCAAAGTCCCTTCAGCATCCACATGACAAAAGTCACAACAGCATGAAGTATTTAATTTCTGTGACGCCTCAAGGCTTCGTGAGCTTTGTGTCTCAGGGCTGGGCCGGTTGTACAAGCAATAGACTTCTGACAGAGCGTTGTGGATACCTGAGGAACCTTGAGGCTGGAGATACTGTGCTCGCACATCGAGACTTCTCCATAGAGGATGTTGTTGCGATACATGGTGCGGAATTACAAATCCCAGATTTTACAGAAACCAAAGGACTCTCGTACAGAGAAATTCTGGAGACGAGACACAAAGCTTCTGTGAGAAAACACATTGAAAGAATGATTGGTAACGTGAGACAAAACTACCCAATTTTACAAAGTACTGTTCCTATTGATTTTTTGCAAACCAATCAGTCAGGACTAACGATGGTTGATAAAATCGTTCGAGTAGCCTGCGGGCTTTGTAATATATGTGAGTCAGTTGTGCCTTTTGATTAAGTGTAATACAAAAAAAACAGACTGAGAATCCCCCTGCTGGTGACTTGTACTGTGGAATTGATTGGTTTTGTGTTGGCTTCATCACTTTGGCAGATAAATTAGAAGATATTCATTGAAGCATGCCTGATCCCCCCCCCCCTTCTGGTACTGTATTTGGAAGTTTAAAACCCAAGTATGTTCCCGAGCTAACCGTGGGATTTTAGTAAATGAAGAGAATGCAGTTAATGTATAAAACTCATATCTTAAGTGGTCATGTGTACAGTATGACACATTTCTGCACACACCCAGTGGTCGTACCGTGTATGTGGCCCTTCAGCACTGACAGAACCCAGTAGTATCAGCAGTAGTGTTGGGAATCTGTCCTGTCATCCTCGCTCAGCACTCGCACGTTTTATCGAGCTGGCTCGAGCTTTTCTTGAGATAACATGAATTGTTAGGTGTTGTCATATTGTGGCGGATGCAATGTCTAAAACTATTAAATATAAGTTAGGGGAGGTGATGGTCTAGTGGTTAAGGTGTTGAGCTTGAGACCAGAAGATCCTCAGTTTAAATCCCCCCGACTGAAAAATCACTAAGGGTCCTTGGGCAAGGTCTTTAATCCCCTATTGCTCCCGGTGTGTAGTGAGGGCCTTGTATGGCAGCACCCTGACATCGGGGTAAATGTGAGGCATTATTGTAAAGCGCTTTGAGTGTCTGATGCAGATGGAAAAGCGCTATATAAATGCAGTCCATTTACCATAATCCTATAATAAACCACATTTCTTACCTCCAGACAAAGAGTAGGACAATAGTACCACCTGGAGGATACCCCAACCCATGCAGGTGACCTGTGCATCAGACAGCAGCTATGACTGTCATTTTATGTCACACTTATTTTTCTCCTTTGACAAAAATTTGATCAGATTTATTCATTTATTACAGCGCACATTTAATTTGGGCTTCTTCGTGTCTGTGTGCACGCGATGAGCACCTTTTTTATTTGACTCACTCGCACCTGTTGAATGTTTTATAATACAACCCCAATTCCAATGAAGTTTGGACATTGTGTAAAATGTAAATTATATATATTATATTATAATGATTTTCAAATCCTCTTCAACCTATATTCAATTGAATACACCGCAAAGACAAGATATGTAATGATCAAACTGATAAACTTTGTTTTTGTGCAAATATTTGCTCATTTTGAAATGGATTGGAATTGGGGTTGTATATGCACTTAAGACGTTATCCTCAAATATTCCTTTAGTATAATCCAGATCACAGAGCTCCATTTGGTCGAGGAGCGCTTGGTTAAAAGCAGAAAGGAGCCTAAGAGCAGTTGTGACTTCAATTGTTGAAATGGTTTATAAAAAATGTTTCTGGCTTTTATTTTTTTTATGTCTGTGACATTGTTCTCAGTCACAAAGTCCAGTAAAAGTTCATGTTAATTATATAATGTTATCAGTATGATGTCAAAATGTCAACAGATCATTTCTCTGTATGGCCGTGTTGTGCGGGCAGGTCACGCGAATAAACCAGAATTGCACATTTGGCTCCTGAGATATTTTGATGTCGGCAAACTAACCTAAAATTAAAATGAAATGCAAAGTTTTACCTCGGCCAACACAGTTTGTTTGTGAACAGCCTGGAGCCCACATTTTCAGATATTATGAAGTTTTTACTGAAGATTCATATCCTGATAGGCAAGAACTGATTGAGTTTTCAAGGTCATAGGTCAAAGTCAGGAAAAATCTTGGAAAAAACCCTATCTTTAACATTGAACGAATATTCAAAAATATATAACTGTCAAAAAATTTCAAATTTCTTTCATATGTGACAGTGTTATGTAGGATGGTCTCCATTATCGACTGACAAAGTTTGATATAGATCTGATCCAGATTACAGATTTTGGGGCCGTTCAATTTAACATTGAAAACCCCATTTAATGTACATTTTACTTTAGAGCTTTGCGGAATTAAACATGCCCCAATCACACTCATTTGAAAGTGAGGTGCAGACTGGCACTATCACCTCACAAAGTTTGATATGGATCTGATCTGGATTGTGGATTTTGTGGACATTTGAATTTCATATTGAAAAGCCGATTTGATGTACATTTTGCATTATATCTCAATCAAAAGTGCCTCAATCACTCTAATTTTTTCTGTTATGGATTTAACTACACCACCAAAACTGGATGGAGGTTCCAATTTTATGCCTGTTTGTGTTCCAGTTATCAGTCGGAAACCAAGTGCTAAAAAGCAATGACTAATTGTGCACAGCAGAGATAACCAATGTTCTGTGAAAATTATCTGAAAAAGAATTCAGAAACCAAAAGTTGAAAAAACAAAACCTGACACCACCACAAAAAAAAAGTGCATGAACTAAATGCATCCTCTGACATTTGATCGCATCTAATTTAACTTATGAAAAGCTGCTTCTAACAGGACTTTGCCCTTGAATTTTTTTTACAAGGTAAATATTTCTGAAATTGGAAACTAGTGTTGGCAGAGGTTTGCACTCTGAGCACGGTGCTTTAGTTTTTTTTTTTTTATTATTGACTAGAGCACTGGATATTATAATCAGCACAGCCCTCTGCTGTGAATGTGGGTGGGGCACCAGAATTTCTCCACTTAATTTAATAATTGCACCACTCGAGTGTATCTACACATGGCTGAGATCGATAAACTGCTCCAGCTTCAGTGAGATTGACCCACCCTTAATATATCACATTATCTTCATTCCCAGAGATGCAGCAGAGCTGTAAACAAGGTTTGGAATGATAGAATATTATTCCAAACCTTCTCCCCCCTCGCCCAATTAATGGGAGGGGATAAATCATGCCGAAGTATCCTACTGGGATACAGAACTTTGTAGATTTAATGTTAAATTTCCACAATAAACTGACAGTCCTTTATCCTGTTAAAGGTTTATTTGAAAGAAATCAGTATCATTTGTCAAAACTCTCAGATATCCAACATGTTTGTTTAAAACAATGTTACAATTCTGTAATTGCAAAGTTTGCATTTTAACCCAAGTCTGACCTTAAAATAAAATGCATACAAACGCCATCTATTTCTGTCCAACCACATGTATGTAAGACCTCAGGGATGGCAGTGCTTGTTACGCTGAACTTTCTGACACTCCAGACACTGCCAGTTTGGTCTCGGTTTTTTCATTCCGAGACAGTTGAGGTGAAACATCTTTATTTGACAGCTATCGTTATGACATTTGAGGAGACCACCTACAGCTAATTTACGACAGTAGCAAATTGTGTCTGCATCTTGTCTGGCGCGAGAAAACCACTTGGAGAGCAGCTCGGGAAGAACACAGTGGATGTAGAACTTTGAGCTCTCTTCCACGCAGTTGGTCCAAAAGTCATTGTTGGGTGTGATTCTCTCCATGTACACAGATCCTTGACGCCACACAACGAGGTCGCAGAAGTTCTTTTCAGTGATGTGCAGCTGAGCCTGTATTTGGTAATAATACGCGTGGTCCGTCTTCAGTATGAGTGCACCGGTGTGATCTTGAGTGTAGCAGGAAACGTTGGTGTCACTCGGATCTTCCATTGATATTGTTGCACAGACCTCACATTTGATCTCAACCAGTCCGTCACCGCAGCACGCACAGGATACGCACCCATCCGGAGCCGCCCCCATGTAGGGATACCGAGGATTGATGATTAGGCCCATATCATTACGTATGACCGCCTGCCGATGGTTGCACATGTGTAATTGCTCGTACACCACTTTGGCTGTCGACTGGTGTGCGCAGCCCCATTCTGTTGCTTTGGTGTAAACCGGGAGCATTTCTGGATAACACACAGCCATGATCAAAGTCTGCGTGGGGTTCGTGTAGTCTGATCGGCAGACGCATTTAAATGCGGATGCTAGAATTCTCCCTGCACATAGTCTAACCCAGTGTTTCCGCTCCATTTTTCCTTTCGTCTTAGCTTTCACGAGCCTCACCTGATCAGGTGTTAGAATCATATCCTGGAAAGCATATGTGCAGCTTTCCAACAGTTCAGGGAAGGACAGTTTGGAGTTATCATCTGAGTATAGATCGGTCAGGGGCGCCGGCAGTCCCAGAGAGGCTGATCGTTTGAACTGCTCGCAGTATTCCGGTATCACAGACAGAATGACATTTTTGGCACCCGATTGTGCCAGACTTCGGTAGAACGAGTTCGATTCCTCTGCGGAAGCAGCTGTTAGCGGTGTTGATCCTTCATCTTTGACCAAAACAGTCTGACAGTTTAACGGCAACGCGCAGGTTTCCTGCCGTACTCGTACCCAGGCATCAACTGCAAAAAGAGTGGCTCCAACATGTGAACAGGCTTGAACCCGGTCCGTCATACAGGTGCAGTGACCTGAAAGAACGACTCCATTGGACTGACAGATCACCCAAACGTCCAGCGGCCTCTCTTCATGGGTCATCGTGCTGGTAACGACAAACTTGTCATCCTTTGTGTACACCATGACAGATCTGACCCATCCAGCAGAAAAGTACTTGTAAGCCTTGAGGCTCTGGTACGGCTTCAGGACTTTCCCGCTGTAACCTAAAATAAACGGACAGTTGGAACAAGTCGAATCTACAATATAGTCAAAGGATTTAAGAAGATGAATGCTAAAATGTGTTAATCACATCAAGGTAACTTAACTTTTTTGCCCCCTACAGGTGTTTATGCACTCTTAAGGTGGAATGGATGATCTCAGTTAGATGTGACAGTGTCACGTGTTACGATTACCCCGTACCAGATTTCTATATTCACCATCTGTGCAAGCGAGAAAAACGAAGTTTGTTCTGTACTGAGTTTACTCTTTCTGTGCGCAGGCCAAAATCTGGTTTACAGGCAAGTTATTTTTCTCCATAAATTGAAGCCAGCTCTGTCCTTTCCACACACAGAAAATGTAAACTCAGTACAGAACAAACTTCCGTTTTTTATTTCTTTTTTGGGGGCATGCACAGATAGAGAGTATACAAATCTGGTACAGGGGTAATCTCAGTATTCAGGGTTTTCATGTATCCCATAATCCCTTGCGCGCCAGAGAGTCGCTGCAGTCAAACAACATATAGAGAATCCACACGATGACAACTTTAAATGAATATTATACGACAAAAATGTTAATTTTTTTTTTTTGCTTTTTGTCACGTTAACAAGAGACTGCTGCATGATACCCTGAAAACTTGCTAAAACAATTATAACAAATAATCCGTGTCTGCTACGTTTAATCTGCATGCAATTTAATAAACGCAAACCGAATTTCAGACATATTATATATATTAGTCTGGAACAAAGAGGACAAACAGTGTTGTAAAGAACAATAATCAAGACGTTAAAGAGCAAACTTCACTTTCCTCCAGAACGACATGATCAGGAAGCGATTGTAGCTCACAGCAGCTCCCATTGAAAATTACGAAGAGACAGACTGTGATTCTCCCATGTTTACATAAAACAAACGCAATAACATCTATGAACGCAGAGAATATATTCACAAGAGTTTTAGGCACAATATAAAAATAGTTTTATGTTGTGATGTTAATGCTGTTGTCCGTGTGCAGCGGTTAAAGTGCAGCGTGATCAGAGCATCTCAATGCAGTTCTCAGTGTTACTGAGATCTCGCAGCGCGACGAACTCTCCAAGGTTTTGCGGGATTTGAAACCTGAAAAGCCTCAATGGGACAACGGAAATCAGCATTAGTCTCTGTAACAATTTAAAAACTTTTCATTGCATCATACTGTTAGTCATGTAACACTTGAAGAGCGTGTAGTTTACCAGGTACGTTGAGGAGATAGTGGTAAATATCGGGATAGCTGAGATCAGGTAATTCTTGCATTTGGCAGTCCTTTATCGGTTTGAGCTCAGACAGACAAAGACAATAAGGATCTTGCCCCAAAACAGCAATCTTTGCATCGTAGCAAGCCTTAGCTTCATCTTCTAAACTTTGATGGTATTCTGACAGCGCAGACATTATTACATTAAAAGCATGAAGCACAAAAAAATCAACACCACACAAACTCCTGCACTGATCACCAAAAATGGCGCCGCCGTAAAAAAAAAAAAAGCCACTGAAATCCTAAAACCATAGAGACCATCTAAACACTAGAGAGGACACGGTAGAGACCGGTCAGGCCGCCATCTTGTGTAGGTATTGTGTAGCGTTCCAGTTTATCTCAAACAGGCCGTTTTGGTTTCTGCTTTTTACATACAAAGAAAATCAGTAATGGAGTACAGCTTGAAGTTCTTATTCACTTCCACATAGTGTAGAAAGGAGCAAAATGTTGTTTCTCACAGCCCAAGGAGCTAGCACAGAATATATATAAATGTTTTTTTTAAAAAAGAAAACACATCTGACACATAAACAAACACACAATTTAGCAGGTATGAAAACCTCCAAGACATTTTAAACATTTTAAGCCAGAAAAACAGCAATAACTTTGATAATTTTCTGACATAGACATCTGCAAGCAAATTTTTGACTATAATTTTCTAGATTAGATACTATAAACATGCTTTCTTAGTGCACAAAATGTGAGCCCATAACATATTTATATAGTTATGATGCCAGTCGTGCCGTGACATCAGCCTGTCACATCAGAGGCTTATTTGATTTGATATAATTCATTATTATTTGTCTTTGTATAAAAAAGATACAGTAGCATAATAAAAGGATAAATGCACAAAAGTGAAAGTACTTATTTCCATTGTAGTCCTTGAGAACGGGGATACAAGATCAAAACATAGAACACAAAATAGATTAGACAGTGACATACTAATACAAACTATAATAAGAGTAGACGTTTTATGCACTTATTTAAAATAGTTTAGGGGTTTCATTTATTGTTGTGTATGTTGTTTTGTGGAATAATTATTAAGGAATATGAAAAAACAACAGATGTTGCACTATTATTTAATTATATGCAAAATCATAGCAGTGTGATCAGTCTAAAAGCAATCCTAAAACAGACGGAAATGAAGATGTTTATTATTATTATTATTATTATCACAGCCTGTCAGCCTGAAATACCGCAGGTTTAAACGATAGTGTCGTTCTATTTTATATGTCTATGATGGAACGCCACTGACACCTCCCTCTTAACACGCATGCGCGGTAATCTGAAAGCCGCCATATATTATGATGCAAATTTAGTTTCTTCATCATCGAAATAGGGTTGACGAGGAGAGTTACAGCAAAAGTTCGTTCGAGTTTCCCTGAGACGAAAGTTGGGTGGAGTGAACTTTCTTGCCTTCGCATGCGTGCTCTTTTGTTTTGTTGTCTTTGCTGCAGAGATTTACGACAGTGTTGCGGTTTACGGTCTTTCCGCAGGACGACAGATAGATAAACAAAAAAATTGCGAGTCTTTCTGCGAGAAAGTGGAAACCAAAAAAAAAGGTAAATGAGAACTCTTCACCGAGGGAAAAGTTTAAAAATCGACCTGTCGCTTTTTTTTTTTTTTTTTTTAGCCGTCGCTGTTAATTCGTATTTATGTAGTCAAAATTAGCCACTTAGTGGCTAAAATTAGTCACTGTTCTTTGTTTTGTCGGTTGTTAATCTTTCATTTAAAGTGTTATTTTATTATATTCAGGATATTTTCTGTGTATGCCTCTTTAAGAAAACGCACGAGATGCTAGTCGCACGAGTGAGCGAACTTTAGCAGTAAATTTTAGCATTGTATACTTTGAGCAATAGTCGGCCTAGTAAAACTTGTTAGGACACATTTTGGATTTCACTTTGTCCTGACGTCAGCTTAATCCTGCCGCACATGATAAATGTGAGATTTCAGAGGAGTGAAACCTTAGAAAGACCAGTTTTTACTCTGTCTGGTGTCGTCCACAATGGATATTCTTCCATGACCGGAAGAGGACTTATTGTGGTTGTTTTTCCGGAACACGCTGTGATTGGTCGAGCGCGATGACGTCATCACGTGATCCACACTTTAGGGGGTCACTGGGATTTTAATGTTATTTTTATTTTTATTTTTGCTACTCCCTACCTTTCCCCTAACCCCCCCAGACGACCCCTGCGTCACTCTCCCATTCCCTAACCGTAACTCACCCAGATCCCCCACAGCACCCCAGACCCCTTCATATGCCTCCCGTGCTCCTGTCACAGTGTGTTTCAGTGATTCTCGCACAAATGGTTCAAAACAAGTCCAAAACCAACCCTCGCCTCTTTATACAAAGTTTGAAGTGCATTGGCAGAAGTGTTGCTGAGTTAATGTCCAGAAACCATTTTCTGATAGTGTCATCAGGCGCTACAAGGTGGTCTACACCTGTCCTGCCCAAAACTAAGTTATGTACCAAGTTTGAAGTCAATCAATTGAGGCATTATAGACTTCTCATGAGGGAACCATTTTCAGATGGTGTCCATTATTAAACCACATGTTGCATGTTCAACATGCTGGTCAACAACACAGCATCAAAGTATTTGTGATTATAAGTCTATTCGTGCACATGTGGTGACAGTTAGTGGTCGCTGACATAGTTTATTGCTAATTAACCCTCTGGTTTGGCGAGGCAGCAGGTGCATTTCCAGAAAACCTTTTACTCTGCATTTCTTGCTGAGTGACATCACTCCAAGCAAAGAGAGTCTGTCAGATTTAGGATCCAGATGTGTGCTGCATCTGCTGTCTGTGGAGCAGGACACTGTTTTAATCTGATTGTAACTGCTGCCATGAACGCGTACATGTTTTAACCTGGCTGGTGTATACGTGTATCTGAAACTCTGCCACAACGCTGTTTTTTACAAGCTGCCTGAAAATGCAGCTTACATTGGAAAAGTAAAGAATACATTATTTTCCGGAGATGGGGAATTGGACTAGGTTGCAGATGTGCATGAGCGTTGCACGTGCCTCCTGGTTCAGTGCTCTGTACACACTTCACCCCCAACTCTTTTAAATGTTTTTTTTTTTATACCTCAACTGCATCAAAAATAACACAGTTATCACTTTAAAAAACGAGTCATCATGACACAACATCACACTTATTTAAACTTTGCACTTAATCCGCGGTTGCCTTCTTAACGTTAGCGGCAGTTTGTCCGCATGCTATTCAACAGCGCACTGGGACGTTTGCTCAGAGTGACATAAACACTGTTGGAATCATTTGGAAAAAATGAGCAGTTTGTTTTCGTCAGTCTCCACAGCTGATTGTTTTGATTGGCACATGCTTACAGACTGTTTAAAGAACTGCACAAGTTAATGTCTGTATATCATCACATGACCTCTAATCACCAAAATTGGTGTTATTAGGAGTTCTGTGTAACATGTCCTTTAATACCATCCTTCCCCTCCCCCATATCAATATACATACCAAGTTTGAAGTTGATTGGTTAAAGCATTGTTGAGTTATCATGCACAAACCATTTTTGGTTGCCACGCTTGTCCCAAATCCAGGCTGTTTTTATTTTGGTTGTTGTCAATCTTTTGGATCTCTCTTAGAATTTTAAGATAAACGTTTGTGGTTGCGTGATTTTGGTCCATGGTTAGATGTGCATTCAGTTTAAATAACAGACATGTCTTTGTAGACTTGACAGATTAAAGACTGATTTGTTTGGATTTGGTGCCACCATCGTGGGATGTAATCACAGAAAACACCACATAATCTGACTGGGACTAGATATTTTTGTTATTCTCTTCTGTTTTTTTCTTCTTCTTCATGTGTTCTTGCCACCTGAAGCAGAAGTCAACATGCTTCTCCAAAATCGAGCTGTCATTGCATTTGGATTTCGCATGTTTTCGACTCATGTGATGAGACGAAATTTGACGGATGCAGCGAAGCCCAGCTTAGGTAAAAATAACACAAACTTTCATCTGTATCTTATGTAATTTTCAACAATCTGTAATTTAAGTTTTTGTATCTCTTCACAATGATAGTTCAGGAGTTTGTCTACACTGCACTACACGATGAGCAGTTTTGATCGAGTTGCTGTTGTGATATCAGCACTAAGATCCAGGCATTCGGTGCCTTGCTCGACACAGACATCAGAAGTGTATCTATGTGCAGTGAAAATATAAAACTTGTAGAGAGAGATTCACTTTTCACAGCAGTCACATTCATGTTTCTGGGACCTTGATCTTTGAGATTACTAGGAAGAGCTTTAGAAGTTGCAGTGTCCCAGGACAAAGGCGTTTGGTGACGCTGATGTCTTTATACATATGCTGCCTTGTGCGAGTAAGTTAGAACTCGTACATTCAATCCGCTTAATACATAAAACATATAAAACATACCTACTGTTTTACAAATAAAAAATCACATTGTTATATGTGACAGTGAGTTATAATTATTCCAGAGGGACTATGTTGTTGTTAAATAGATAAGCCAACTTAGATTTAACATAAAATCATACATTTCATATTCCAGTCTTCTATCTATTTCTTAGGGCCTCCATAGCTCAAAAACCAATAAAGGTAGAAGCCTAAAATTTTCCACGTGTGTTATTGGGCCCAGTAGCAATATTTCCAGAAAGTATGAAGCAAGTCTGAGATGGTCAGACAGTAGCACATTATCAAACCACAACTGCCACTGCAACAAAATCAGCCACACCTGCTTTGGTTGACGGTGTTAATATCAGCTTGTTAGTCATTTGCAGTCATTAAAGCTCCTACAAATGTGTATTTTCTGTGTTTTTTTTTTTTTTTTGTAGATATGTCTGAATTTCGAAAAGCCTTTGCAAAAGCCAAACACATAGCGATCATCACAGGGGCGGGTGTGAGCGCTGAAAGTGGAGTACCAACCTTCAGGGGGGACAATGAGAAGTGGAGGACGTGGACGTCTCAGGTAATTCATCAGACACACACATCGCCGCAATAGTTACTTAGTCCTAGCGTCTTATTCAGGGAGAAGTTTTGTCTTTGTTTTCCAGCTGAGGGGTGTAATCCATCTTCACAGCTCAGTAGATTTATCTTGGCAGCAACATCCAGTTGGAGAAATGGTGTTTCTTGTCTAATTTTGATTTGTATGTATTGTGGGCTGAGGTACAGATTAGAGATTATTCTTCATTGTGTATTTCGTTGCGGGTGGTAATTTGTCTAATTCTTGATAACTGCATCTTCCAATTGTTCCCATTTCTGAATATGTCCCTCCTGCTGATGCTTCCCCAGGACTTGGCTACCTCAGAGGCCTTCTCTCGCTACCCATCTCGTGTGTGGGAGTTTTACCATTACAGGCGGGAGCTGGCTCTGGGTAAAATACCCAACGCCGCCCATGTGGCTATAGCTGAGTGCGAGGCCCGGCTGAGGAAGCAGGGACGCTCCGTAGCTGTCATCACTCTATGCCTGGATGACCTGCACCGAAAGGCTGGGTCCAAACATGTGCTCAGGGTTCACGGTGAGTTGCAGAGTTAGGCCATGCCTACAAATGACCATGACTTGGACTTACTAATATTGCAACAGTGTGTTGGATTTAGGGGAGTTCATTAGCATAAACCTGTTCATTAGTGTATAATTACCTGCAACAACAAATCGATCTGTTAGCCTTTCATATATACGTGGGAGCAGCCCTGCTCACAGAGGCAGCCATGTTGGTACAGTAGCCCAAAAGGCACATACTTTCTCTCTTTCACATTTTGCAGTGCAGCTGGAAGACTAAAAGAAAAGAAGTGGTTATTCTCCTCCTTGTTCCTTTCTACTGTCTACTGGTTGGTAGCACAGGCTGACAAGTTTGAGAAGCATAATTTTTGTGAAATAGAGGCCCAACGTTTTGCTTATCACAGGGGAAGGCAAGGGAGCATGAAACCCCCCATCGCCCCATCAAAAATGTGAAAGGAAACAATAGTGTAAGTGGGGAAGACATAATGCAGTCTGCAACCTCACCACTAGATGACATTAAATCCTGCATACTGTGGCTTTAAAGGCAGATGTCAGAACTTCTCAGTAATTTTGGCACCTGGTTTCAAAATAGAGCTTTATTAGTCTTTTGATGAAAATATTTTAGTTTAGCCATATGTTAGTCTTTTCATTATCATTAGTTTTAGTCTTGTTTAAGCGGTTGAATATTAATTAATTCATTCTAGTTTTCCACCTTGAAGCTTGGTTAGTTTTTTTTTTTTTTACACGTCTCCTTGATTTGTGTTTATTTAATCTTCACTGTGTATGATACTCAAGCGGTGAGCTTCAATGGAAGAAGAAAAAGTTGCAGTTAGTTAACTGACCACTTGAGTCTAGCTCCAAAAGTGATCAGATTCCCATTCAATTCCATGTTAAAATGTCCACCTTTAGAGCAGAAATAAACATGTTTACGGCCAGGTATAAAATCATTTTTTGGTCTTTATAGAGTTTCCTCCCCCGTGACAAGTGTACAGATGGTGAATTTTTTTTTGTTTCGATCTTAAATGCTTCGATCTTAAATATGATCAGTCTATCTTTATTAGTTGGCTATGTACCACAGGCTTTTAAGGTGGCAGTAATTAAACCATTACTTAAAAGCCGTCACTTGACCCAGCTATCTTAGCTAATTATAGGCCAATCTCCAACCTTCCTTTTCTCTCAGAAATTCTTGAAAGGGTAGTTGTAAAACAGCTAACTGATCATCTGTAGAGGAATGGTCTATTTGAAGAGTTTCAGTCAGGTTTCAGAATTCATCATAGTACAGAAACAGCATTAGTGAAGGTTACAAATGATCTTCTTATGGCCTCAGACAGTGGACTCATCTCTGTGCTCGTCCTGTTAGACCTCAGTGCAGCTTTTGATACTGCTGACCATAAAATTTTATTACAGAGATTAGAGCATGCCATAGGTATTAAAGGCACTGCGCTGCAGTGGTTTGAATCATATTTATCTAATAGATTACAATTTGTTCATGTAAATGGGGAATCTTCTTCACAGACTAAGGTTAATTATGGAGTTCCACAAGGTTCTGTGCCAGGACCGATTTTATTCATTTTATACATGCTTCCCTTAGGCAGTATTATTAGACAGCATTGCTTAAATTTTCATTGTTACGCAGATGATACCCAGCTTTATCTATCCATGAAGCCAGAGGACACACACCAATTAGCTAAACTGCAGGAATGTCTTTCAGACATAAAGACATGGATGACCTCTAATTTCCTGCTTTTAAATTCAGGTAAAACTGAACTTGTACTTGGCCCCACAAATCTTAGAAACATGGTGTCTAACCAGATCCTTACTCTGGATGGCATTACCCTGACCTCCAGTAATACTGTGAGAAATCTTGGAGTCATTTTTGATCAGGATATGTCCTTCAATGCGCATATTAAGCAAATATGTAGGACTGCTTTTTTGCATTTGCGCAATATCTCTAAAATTAGAAAGCTCTTGTCTCAGAGTGATGCTGAAAAGCTAATTCATGCATTTATTTCCTCTAGGCTGGACTATTGTAATTCATTATTATCAGGTTGTCCTAAAAGTTCCCTGAAAAGCCTTCAGTTAATTCAAAATCCTGATTCTCTCCCCTCAGCCCCAACCAGTCCCAGCAGAAGACTGCCCCTCCCTGAGCCTGGTTCTGCTGGAGGTTTCTTCCTGTTAAAAGGGAGTTTTTCCTTCCTACTGTCGCCAAGTGCTTGCTCACAGGGGGTCATTTTGACCATTGGGGTTTTTCTGTAATTATTGTATGGCTTTTACCTTACAATATAAAGCACCTTGGGGCAACTGTTTGATTTGGCGCTATATAAATAAAATTGATTTGATTTGATTTTGTTTAACTTCTCAGTTCAAGACGTTTTAAGCCATAATGTTATGTATAATTGTGGGCGTGGTCGCTTTGAGTGACAACGGCTGAACCAAGTTCCGCTGAGTTGTGGAGTTGCTGTGTCTTGTCATTTAGAGTTTTTTATTACAAACACCTGGGATAATATGAGTTGTGTGATGACGCGTCCTAGCATCATCATCTAAGATGTCTCTGCTCTCAGTTGTATGCTAATGGAGTTAGCACTTTTAGCAGCTATAGGTAGCCTGATCCATTAGGTGCCTTTAATGCACGATTGGCAAAGCTTCTGGGGAAAACCTGGTCTTGTTAGGAGAGACGGCATCCATCCCACTTTGGATGGAGCAGCTCTCATTTCTAGAAATCTGGCCAATTTTCTTAAATCCTCCAAACCGTGACTATCCAGGGTTGGGACCAGGAAGCAGAGCTGTAGTCTTACACACCTCTCTGCAGCTTCTCTCCCCCTGCCATCCCCTCATTACCCCATCCCCGTAGAGACGGTGCCTGCTCCCAGACCACCAATAACCAGCAAAAATCTATTTAAGCATAAAAATTCAAAAAGAAAAAATAATATAGCACCTTCAACTGCACCACAGACTAAAACAGTTAAATGTGGTCTATTAAACATTAGGTCTCTCTCTTCTAAGTCCCTGTTGGTAAATGATATAATAATTGATCAACATATTGATTTATTCTGCCTTACAGAAACCTGGTTACAGCAAGATGAATATGTTAGTTTAAATGAGTCAACACCCCCGAGTCACACTAACTGCCAGAATGCTCGTAGCACGGGCCGGGGCGGAGGATTAGCAGCAATCTTCCATTCCAGCTTATTAATTAATCAAAAACGCAGACAGAGCTTTAATTCATTTGAAAGCTTGACTCTTAGTCTTGTCCATCCAAATTGGAAGTCCCAAAAACCAGTTTTATTTGTTATTATCTATCGTCCACCTGGTCGTTACTGTGAGTTTCTCTGTGAATTTTCAGACCTTCTGTCTGACTTAGTGCTTAGCTCAGATAAGATAATTATAGTGGGCGATTTTAACATCCACACAGATGCTGAGAATGACAGCCTCAACACTGCATTTAATCTATTATTAGACTCTATTGGCTTTGCTCAAAAAGTAAATGAGTCCACCCACCACTTTAATCATATCTTAGATCTTGTTCTGACTTATGGTATGGAAATAGAAGACTTAACAGTATTCCCTGAAAACTCCCTTCTGTCTGATCATTTCTTAATAACATTTACATTTACTCTGATGGACTACCCAGCAGTGGGGAATAAGTTTCATTACACTAGAAGTCTTTCAGAAAGCGCTGTAACTAGGTTTAAGGATATGATTCCTTCTTTATGTTCTCTAATGCCATATACCAACACAGTGCAGAGTAGCTACCTAAACTCTGTAAGTGAGATAGAGTATCTCGTCAATAGTTTTACATCCTCATTGAAGATAACTTTGGATGCTGTAGCTCCTCTGAAAAAGAGAGCTTTAAATCAGAAGTGCCTGACTCCGTGGTATAACTCACAAACTCGTAGCTTAAAGCAGATAACCCGTAAGTTGGAGAGGAAATGGCGTCTCACTAATTTAGAAGATCTTCACTTAGCCTGGAAAAAGAGTCTGTTGCTCTATAAAAAAGCCCTCCGTAAAGCTAGGACATCTTTCTACTGATCACTAATTGAAGAAAATAAGAACAACCCCAGGTTTCTTTTCAGCACTGTAGCCAGGCTGACAAAGAGTCAGAGCTCTATTGAGCTGAGTATTCCATTAACTTTAACTAGTAATGACTTCATGACTTTCTTTGCTAACAAAATTTTAACTATTAGAGAAAAAATTACTCATAACCATCCCAAAGACGTATCGTTATCTTTGGCTGCTTTCAGTGATGCCGGTATTTGGTTAGACTCTTTCTCTCCGATTGTTCTGTCTGAGTTATTTTCATTAGTTACTTCATCCAAACCATCAACATGTTTATTAGACCCCATTCCTACCAGGCTGCTCAAGGAAGCCCTACCATTATTTAATGCTTTGATCTTAAATATGATCAATCTATCTTTGTTAGTTGGCTATGTACCACAGGCTTTTAAGGTGGCAGTAATTAAACCATTACTTAAAAAGCCATCACTTGACCCAGCTATCTTAGCTAATTATAGGCCAATCTCCAGCCTTCCTTTTCTCTCAAAAATTCTTGAAAGGGTAGTTGTAAAACAGCTAACTGATCATCTGCAGAGGAATGGTCTATTTGAAGAGTTTCAGTCAGGTTTTAGAATTCATCATAGTACAGAAACAGCATTAGTGAAGGTTACAAATGATCTTCTTATGGCCTCGGACAGTGGACTCATCTCTGTGCTTGTTCTGTTAGACCTCAGTGCTGCTTTTGATACTGTTGACCATAAAATTTTATTACAGAGATTAGAGCATGCCATAGGCATTAAAGGCACTGCGCTGCGGTGGTTTGAATCATATTTGTCTAATAGATTACAATTTGTTCATGTAAATGGGGAATCTTCTTCACAGACTAAAGTTAATTATGGAGTTCCACAAGGTTCTGTGCTAGGACCAATTTTATTCACTTTATACATGCTTCCCTTAGGTAGTATTATTAGACGGTATTGCTTAAATTTTCATCGTTACGCAGATGATACCCAGCTTTATCTATCCATGAAGCCAGAGGACACACACCAATTAGCTAAACTGCAGGATTGTCTTGCAGACATAAAGACATGGATGACCTCTAATTTCCTGCTTTTAAACTCAGATAAAACTGAAGTTATTGTACTTGGCCCCACAAATCTTAGGAACATGGTGTCTAACCAGATCCTTACTCTGGATGGCATTACCCTGACCTCTAGTAATACTGTGAGAAATCTTGGAGTCATTTTTGATCAGGATATGTCATTCAAAGCGCATATTAAACAAATATGTAGGACTGCTTTTTTGCATTTACGCAATATCTCTAAAATCAGAAAGGTCTTGTCTCAGAGTGATGCTGAAAAACTAATTCATGCATTTATTTCCTCTAGGCTGGACTATTGTAATTCATTATTATCAGGTTGTCCTAAAAGTTCCCTAAAAAGCCTTCAGTTAATTCAAAATGCTGCAGCTAGAGTACTGACAGGGACTAGAAGGAGAGAGCATATCTCACCCATATTGGCCTCTCTTCATTGGCTTCCTGTTAATTCTAGAATAGAATTTAAAATTCTTCTTCTTACTTATAAGGTTTTGAATAATCAGGTCCCATCTTATTTTAGGGACCTCGTAGTACCATATCACCCCAATAGAGCGCTTCGCTCTCAGACTGCAGGCTTACTTGTAGTTCCTAGGGTTTGTAAGAGTAGAATGGGAGGCAGAGCCTTCAGCTTTCAGGCTCCTCTCCTGTGGAACCAGCTCCCAATTCAGATCAGGGAGACAGACACCCTCTCTACTTTTAAGATTAGGCTTAAAACTTTCCTTTTTGCTAAAGCTTATAGTTAGGGCTGGATCAGGTGACCCTGAACCATCCCTTAGTTATGCTGCTATAGACGTAGACTGCTGGGGGGTTCCCATGATGCACTGTTTCTTTCTCTTTTTGCTCTGTATGCACCACTCTGCATTTAATCATTAGTGATCGATCTCTGCTCCCCTCCACAGCATGTCTTTTTCCTGGTTCTCTCCCTCAGCCCCAACCAGTCCCAGCAGAGGACTGCCCCTCCCTGAGCCTGGTTCTGCTGGAGGTTTCTTCCTGTTAAAAGGGAGTTTTTCCTTCCCACTGTAGCCAAGTGCTTGCTCACAGGGGGTCATTTTGACCGTTGGGGTTTTACATAATTATTGTATGGCCTTGCCTTACAATATAAAGCGCCTTGGGGCAACTGTTTGTTGTGATTTGGCGCTATATAAAAAAATTGATTGATTGATTGATTGATTACTGAGAAAATATGCAGCTCATAATTTTTAATGTCCGCACCGAAGTAAATCCTTAGGAGAACCACCATGCAGTCCCCAAAAATATGATTTAATAAACACCTAAACTTAGGTTAGTCTGTCAGCTTAGCTGATTCACATTCAAAGAGAGGGGCGTGTTCAGGCTTCTTTCGTCACACACTTTGAGCCACCCAAGCTTCATCTCTTCATCCATTAATGAGCTCATTGTGATGTAGCCAAAGTCAGTGCTGCCACTACTGCCAACCTGGCGACGCCCAGATATGGGCTTCATATGGGCTGTTCTGGATCTCCATATGAAACCTACAGGTGACATCATGCAAACGTTGTCCAGTATATAAACAGTCGATGAAAATACTGTATTTCCTTGAGCCCCATGTTTGTTCAGTTTAAACTTGCCCGTAGTTCACAGGAGGAACACGGACATGGACAACATGTAATAGAATATTAATCCCCAGAAAGGCTGGTAAGGAGCAGATAATGTAATGCAGTCATAATGTTCCATACTGAAATGTGAAAACTTTATATATTCAGAATGGGGAAAAAAAAAACCTTTGTCTGTTTGTCCATAATTACTGTTTTAGTGGAGTTTTTTATTGTTGTTTGAGGATTTGTGTTTTTTTTGTGTGTGTCATTATACTGAAAATGGTCATCAAACAGTAGTTTTTTCATTTTAGGTTTCATTAATAAAATTTACACATCTTTAAAGCAGCCGAAAGCTAACAGGCTATCTGGTAAAATGTGTGAATAATGTTTCTGAAATTATTTTCCACTGCACTCAGATGCCACTCTGTTACGGACAAACGTGTATTTGAGAAAATGCCCACCTTTTGTGTATATGCTGTACAGCTAATATTGGTGCTGTTCTGTATATTAAATCTGTTTCTGTTGTACTTGGAACACTTTTTATTTCGATGTTGTACTCGAGGCGTGACTATGTGACTAATTAGCATCGACGGAGCCGCGGCTTCTCGGGAACGTCTGCTCTCACACACAGATTTTGCACGGAGGGATTCGTTCATGTTATTGCAGGATGTCTGTATATATGAGGATGTACTTTGTGCACCTGCAGGCAGTCTGTTGGAGACGCGGTGTGTGAGTTGTGGCGAGGTGACCGCAAACCATCAAAGCCCCATATGTGCTGCCCTGAAGGACAAAGGGTGAGTAGATAAATGTGCAGCATATGAAAGTCTGATCTTTTCACTCTTATGGAGGTAAAATGCTGTTGGAATCTGCTTTTTTAACCCCTCTCCTGATACACAGCTCGCCTCACCCAGATGCCTCCGATGCTCAGATCCCCGTGGATAAACTGCCGAGGTCAGATCCTAAAACATTGTAAAACTACCTGCTGAGCTGTTGGCAGTGAGGAAAACCTGCGCTGTCTTACTCACCCCTGGTCTAGACCTTGCTGATGTCTATCGACTTGTGTTGTAATCTGGCGCTGTATGAATAAACGGAATTAGTTGAAATTTGATTTGAGAGTGGCAGTAATTATAGCACTTTTCATTCTGTGCTGCTGCCTTGTCAAGGTGCGGTGAGAGCGACTGCAGGGGTCTGCTGAGGCCCAACGTGGTTTTCTTTGGGGAGACTCTGGACTCTCATGTCCTGACCAAGGTGGAAAAAGAGCTTGATAGCTGTGACCTTTGTCTGGTGGTGAGTTAAGCTCTTTGCTCATGTGACTGATGTTTTGTTAGGAACAGGAACCTGAGACCGTAGCGTGAGACACATAGCAACACAGGCTTCATTATTATGTTTGTGGTACAGCATGTTCAGTTTGCTCATGTTCATGCACACCCCACATGGGTCGCCAGTCTGTCTCAAGGTCACATATTACAGTCACTCCCAGACGCACAACTATGGACAATATAAAGTTTCCAGTCCACCAAAACCGCATGTCTTTGGATGTGCGAGGAAGCCGGAGCAACTGGAGGGAACGCATGCAGACACAGGGAGAACACGAAAACTCCACACAGAAAGGCCACATGCTGTGAGGCAACAGTACTAACCACTAAGCCCCCGTACTGCAACATTAGTGGTAATGAAACTGATTGTAACTGTCTTCTAACACTGAATATTTGATATAAACCGGTATTTTAGTGTATACAAGTAAGTTGGCCATGAAGGTCAGGGACTCATCTTTAAGTTGATATTTGACTGTCAGCCCATCTTATTTTTGAGAAAAGTTAACTTTTCAAAGGAATAAACAGTTCAGACCTTGCCGCACATTTGAACCTCTTTTGCTGCCATCTAGTGGCTGATGTGAGCATTTCAGGATTTCTGGTGCATTTCCTACTTGAAACCCAAAATTAAGTTAAAGGCATTTACTGTATAAATGTCAGAAGTGCACATTTTTTTTCACAGTATTAATGCATAAAAATTTCGATTTTTAGAGTTGTACGATTCTTGAGTTTTAAGACATGAAAGTTTTCCGGAAAGAGAATTTTTCCCGGCAAGACATACAGTTGTGATTAAGAGGCAGCTGTATGTATCTGTGTATGTTTGAGAAATCACCACCAGGGGCATTCATGTCATGCAGAAGTACACACCATTATGTATACTGTACTGTGACCAGCTAACAAGCTAGTAATTGCGGGAGCAAAATGTTGCCTACAGTGTCAAACAGGGGCTGATATTTATATTAAACACAACAGGAAAGTAAAACCGTAGTTGCAGAATGGATAGAACATACGGCTCGGGATGATTAAAAACGTTTAGTCATTACTGCAGATTTGTGATGGCTGACTCGAAACAGTGCTCCAGAACCTTTTTATAACTTCTGCAACATCTGTATTTCAAAACATTGTTCAGGAGCCTGTAACAGAGGGAAGACATCAGGTGACATCACATTGAAACATACATTTTGAAGTGTTCCTGTTCAGTAGCCCCTTCTGGTGTTGGAATATAATAAAACGTGAACGTATGGCTGCACTTGGTGCATATCCTGTACATGCATGAGCACAAATTGTGCTTGTGCTGGATGTAGACGTATAACTTACAGAACGTATAACTTACAGTCGTGTGAACTGAGCGCTCTTATTTTCTTGTGCACACAGTGGACATGGAGTAGTTACATGACACGTGATTTATTTAGAATGTGCCAACTCGCAAATGGAATATAGTGCTGTTACATAGATGTAAAAATAATACTAGTGCACTTACAGGGGTTTTTTTGTTTTTTTTTTTTTTTTTCTTGATTGTTTTTTTGCTCTCATAGGTGGGTACATCCTCAATTGTTTATCCTTCAGCCATGTTTGGACCACAAGTTGCATCCAGGGGGATCCCAGTGGCGGAGTTCAATACTCAAACAACACCGAAAACAGAATACTTCACGTAAGTTATACATCAGAAGTAAATACTGAAAAATATGAGGATACCACCTGCTGGGTTCAAATTGTGACGCTGATGTCCGCCGAGTGTCTCCACTGCACGATACCGACATTCAGCACAGATCATACAAAAAGACACTTACAGGTGCACTGTTAAAGAAGAGTTTATGGAAACAGCCATGTGTGTGTGTGTGTGTGTTTTTTTTTTTTTTTTTTTAATAGAATGTGCATACGGCTGCAGCTGGAGAATTCTTTAGTCCTCAGCAATGAAGGACATTTTTAAAAATTCAGTGTTGGAAATTTTTCATGGGAATTACTGGATTTCCAGGTGTGGGTCCCTCCGCTATTTATAACGGGCATTATCACTTTGACATAGCTTGTTTGATTACACCTGGTAAATTGCTAAACTATATGTGACACGCCCTCTCGTGTTCAATGCAAAGAAATGCATTTCATTGCAGAGCCAACAGCGGCCATCAGAGCCAACAGCGCCATCTAGTTGTATGGAATATGTGCACGAAGTGCTAGAAAACCAAAAAACAAGAAGCAACAAATTAGTGATATTGTTGCCAAACATAACTTGTATTCACAGTGGGTTAAACTCGCTGCGCTAGTTTCTTTTTCTTCTGCAATTACGCAGTTTGACTGTCGACAGAACTGAATTGAATTGAAGGAACTAGCTTCTTAGCTTTCCAAAGCTAGATTCCTGGCACACTGCACAAAAAGTCTTTTGGAAATCCACTGCAAAATTTAAATTTATTTTTAAGCATACTCATGACAAATTCTGGGCTGGGGCGGGGGTTCGGGGGGTGGGACAAAGAAACAAAAACATAAGGAGGAGCTTCGCGATCACAGAAGCTTCCATAGAAATGAACACAAAAATGGCTGTCACAGAGGTTTATGGAAAGGAGTTATCCGTCCTTTTAAGAGTTAAAGTTTTGCAAACCAGGAATGTCTCCTTGTTTGTGTGTGATGTCATACAGGTACCATTTCCAGGGTCCATGTGGAACCACTATGCCTCCAGCTTTGGCTCAGCATGAGTCAGAGATGATTTAAGAGCCGAGGGCCCGACGTTACAGAAACGGAGCAGCGTCACCTTCTTCTACAGCAGAAAGCATTCCAAAGCTCCAGTCATTCATAAAACTTTCTTCAAATAATGTTGCCTTTTTACAGACACTTTAGCTCCTGGTGCTAGTTAGACAGAGGGGTGAACTATTGGGCCCACATATATTTAGACATCAACACATTGTCTGTGAGTTTATACGTCTGTCACAACGTATTAGAGTTGATAAGTAACACATCTGTGGTTGCCCGTTTTTAAGTGGAGCTGAAGTGTTTGGACATTTGTTTTACAGTTGAATGTGTGTTATTACAAAAAGCCACAAATAATACACAGTAGACACTTGATTCTTACACCACTGGTACCACCTAATATAGGGGTCACCAACCGTGTTCTGGAGGTCACTTGCCTTGCATGTGTTCCAGCTCTTTCTGCTCCACCAATGCCAATATCTTTGTAGGAGAATGAAGGTCCAAGGTCGTAGGGTCGTGTGCTTCCTGTGTTACTCTGTGGTTGTGAGACTTGGACACTAACCAGTGACCTAAGGTGACGAATAGATGGTTTTGGGACGAGGTCTCTTAGGAGGATTCTTGGGTACTGCCGGAGGGACTTAAAGGAACGATGACTTTGGGAGACTCAAATGAGGAGTATCACTTGCATGGTTGGGTTAGGGCTTCGACATGTTGACCATGTGGTGCCTTTCTCTGGGCATGATTCAGCAGACAGGACAGGTGTAGGAGACCAAGTGGGCATCCTAGTTTTGCCTGGTTGCAGCAAATTGATGGCTACTTTCAAGAGGTTGAGTTGAACCAATTTTTTTTTTTTTTTGCTTTGTTGGCCAAAATCAAGGATCCAGTGTGGTTGTGGTGATATGTGACACTAGCGCGTCCTCCCAGGCTTGACTTGCCCCTTGATACTGACACCATTGGTACACCCTATGAGTAGATGGAGTACCCCATCTACTCATAGGGGGTAATCTACTCATAAAGGCTTTCTGCTTGTTAATGAGGATGGTGTGGGTTTAAAATTTGTTGCTAAAAGTCATTTATCTGCAGATTTGTCCATAATTTGACAGATTAACACACACAGCTCTGAAACAGTGTAGCAGCGACGTGTATTTGGTCATTTGAAAAGGTGGCACGTGGTGCTGAAAATGCTGTTTGCCTCAACGTCGGGTAACTTGAGGATACAGCTGTCACTCAGTCAGCACAACACGCTAATATTCACGGTTTGCTTTCAACTCTAACATGTTGTGACAAGCAGCTAATATAACGAGCTTTGTCCGTGTCTAAATATATGGAATTTACTGCGTAATTTAACTTTTGATGAATTTGAGATGCTAATCTCACAATTTGCAAAGTGAACTAAACTGGAAGCCTGATTGTTTTTTTTTTTTGTTTGTTTGTTTTGGTTTTTTTTTTTACATCTGTGCTGCTGATTTATGAACTGAGTCTCAAATATGATGCAGGAAACACAAATGATATGTTAGTCCTGTTTCTTCAGGCATCACAGAGTATTGTTCCTGATTGTTTTTGTTTTTTGTTAAGGCAGCGGATATTCTTCTGTGACCGGAAAAGAACTTGCTTTGGCTATTTGCCAAGGAACACGTGATTGGTCGAGCGCGAATGAGTTTTTAATATTTTTGTGGCGCAAAGTAATTCCTCTTCTGGTCACAGAAGAATATCTGCTTCATTTTGTTCAAGGTGATGCTGGCAATATGTTGGATCTTTGTGTACTGCCAAAATAATCCTACTGGTGCCATTAGCAAATATTTTCTCTCTGTCTCTGGGGTTCAGAATAATAATCTTGTGCCTTTTGTACTGTTTACACAACCTTGAACAAATATTTGCTTTAAAGCTTTTAGGAGTGGATTTCAACAAAAGTTACAAAAATTTACTTTGCCAAGTTTGCAGTTGACCAAGAACAGAATGGAGAAAGGAATTTAAAAATCCTACATATGTATAATTTTCTTCTCATGCTGTTTTTTTCTATTATGATTATTATTACGCTATCGTGGATACGTCAAGCTCACATTACATATTTGATACAGCCGATGTCAATTTCAGAATATATATATATTTTAATTGTTGATACAAATGGTTTAAAGTCATGATTCATTGGCTAAAATGTTTGTAATCATGTTACATGATGCCTGAAAATGTGCAAAAACTGCCAAGAATGAAAAGACTGAAGCATTAGATGAGTGTTAGCTGGTTTTTATCTTCTTTTGTGTGGTGTGTCTCCAACATGAACAGCAGATGGCAGCATTTGTCTTGTACCTCACTTATAAATTATGGGGAAAAATGTTAACTTTAAGGGACAGAGAAAGCAAAATCAGGTCCGTTTAGAATCTCCTCTTAGTATGCATTAATGAGGTGTGTGTGTGTGTGTGTTAAATCTTTCCTTTTGCCTTTAACATTTCTGCCTTATGATGTCACAAAGATCGCATGGCCTTCTGTGTTGGTAAACAGGTGGTGTTTGTGCAGTTAACCGTTTATCCAAGTATCAGCTATTAGGGGGTGCTAGAAACAGTTTGGCTTCAGTTCGTCTTGGCTGTTGAGTCAACAGTTTAGGTTATGACTTGTGGAATTATTTAAATCCAGATTGAAAACTCAAATGTTCTCCCTGTTTTGTACATGGACTAGTTTGTCTTAAATCAGTGTCTTTCGCTCTAAAGACTCATTCTTACCACCATTAGGGGAGTGCGAAGTTGAGGACTCCTGCAGGTGAACACATTAGCATTATGTCAGTTAATTTGCTGTTACGTTACAGTAAACATTTCACTATTACAGCCCAGAGCTCAAAACGTTGCAGCCTGAGAAAACCCCTTCATCAGCTTGACAACACACACTGAAAATTCTCATAAGACAATCAAATAATAATAATAAATAAATAAATAAAAACTGCAAATTCTCACAAGACAATCAAATAATAAAAGAAGTTCTCACAATACAACCAAATAAAATATTGGCAAATTCTCACCATGCGATTAAATTACAATAGCTGCAAATTCTCATAATGTGACCAAAAAAAAAAAAACCTGCAAATTTTCCACCACGAGATTAAATGAAAAAGCTGCAAATTCTCAGAATGTAACATAAAAGAATACTGCAAATTTTCACCACGCAATCAAATAAAAAAGCTCTGCTAAATCTCAAAATGTGACCAATGTTTTTTAAAAAGCTCTGCAAATTCCCACAACCAATTAAAAAAATAAATAAATAAACCTCTGCCCTCTGCAAATTCTCATGACAACCTAATTGAAAAATGTTGCAAATCCTTTCAAATTTGCAATTTTTAAATTTGCATGTGCTGTGAAAACATGCTAATGGTTATTCAGTTTGGTTGTGTTTTGAGAATTTTCAGTGCATTTGTTGTCAAACTTGATGTCTTTATTTGCATATGTTGTGTCTATTTGCATGTTTTCTGAAGTTGCAGTGTGAAGAGTCCTCTGGACCAGTGAATGTCCCGGCTGATTGATTAAGGAGAAGTTACTGATGAAGACCCAGACCATCAGCGTGATCGGGATTCCTCTGCTGATTGGGACGCTGGGATGAATGTTCCCATCTGTGACTGATCCAGCATTAATGACTGATTCATCAAACCACAGTCTGTTTACTGCTTCACTGATTGGGTCGTTGTGACCACTGAACTCTTGTGTGGTTGATTAACTGCAACATTTCCACCTTTTACTTGCTTACTTGTGCTTTAATTTATGTTATTTTGTCATTGATAGTATGGCCACGGCAGATGGTCACCCCACTGATTCTGGTCTGCTCAAGGCTTCTTCCTACCATCAAAAACACCTGAGTTTTTTTTTCTAAACACTGTTGCAAGCGTGTTTTCTCAGGGGTTCGATGTGTAGTCTTTGGGCTCTGTGTAAATAACTTGAATGATTTAAATTTTGTGACAGAGCTGACTAGTGTAGTTGTAAGCATCCAATTCAAATCCACCAGCGACTGGACCTCCATGTGTTGATGATCACCGTCATCTCCATGACTATATTTTCATATTTCCTCATCTCGTACCTTCAGACTGCGTTAAGGCCACCTGCTGTTGATCATCAGGAGAACAAGTACGTTAAGAAAAATCAGCTCGGTGATACAAACAAGATGACTCATGAAGTCAGGTGAAGGGATGTGAAAGTGGGGAAGCTTCTCACTGGATCCTGAAGCCTCCAAGTTACCTCACAAACACCTTAGGTAAGTTTTGACATCAGGCATAAGTTAATTCTAATTGTGGCCACCAGAGGGCTGGTTTTCTGAAACACTAAGCAAATGACAATGACTTTGCATGTCATGGTGAAACTACACAAAGTCACCTGTGAAGACCTTCCGATGTTAGGTACAAGTCCTTTCTTGCTGTGGCCTCCAGGGGTCAGATGCTCTGAAACACTGTCAAGTCTGGGAGACTACCACACCAAGGAACCACCTTGGGTCTTGATTGGCAACTGTCCAGGCAACATTGTGTACATACTTTGTTAAAAACATGCTGACTCAAGGTCAGACTTGATATGCAAGGGTACCTCACTCAAGAAGACTTCGAAATAGTTCAGTGTTGGGTTTCTAATTGTGGCCACCAGCAGGCAGAGTTTCTGAAATGTCTCTTTTTAAAATTTGTTGAAAGGACTCGGGCACATCATGCACTTCGATGCATGTGATCCAGCGTGCAGGTACCAGAGTGCCGAGGACCCTGGCAACTGGAAAAAACCAAGGGGTCACCAAGTTCTCACCTCACTACCGTAAGTGGAGATGGACTGGCATTCTGCTTTGGTGGTTGCCATCCAGGATCCAGGACAGCATCATATGTAGTGGATGCGGTGTTGCACGGCACCAGCACATGCTCTCTGACCTGACCTGACCTTTGCAGGTCATATATATTCCCCTGACCTGTTTTCTGTGGACCAGCTGTTTGTATTGGAGAGCAGACCCAAAGATTTCATCAGGTTAGTTGTTGGGTTCATATCCCATACACTCACTTTAATAATCACACACACGGTGCTGACAACACACACTAATCCCAATCGGCAACCTTTCACTGAACTCTGCTTTTAACTGACTTGGCAGCAATGACAAAGGTTTACAGCTAATCCTTCTGTTGCCACGAGAACCACCAGGATTTAAATGTCACCAGCCGCTGTGCTCTCGTATCTTCTATGCAGGACCGCCGGGAACTTCGTCACTTTTATGGCTTAACGTTGCCTGCACCACGGCGTGACAAAGTATTGGTGCATCTTGTCGATGTTGTGGTCGTTTTGTACAGAGTCGTGTGCATCACAAATGTAACACCAACCAAAACCACTGTCCACGTCACATGATGAAAATATGGAGTCATCTTATGCTTCTAGGAGATTTCGGTTTTCTTTCTTTTGTCTGCGGAATGTCTTTTTGGTGTCTTTAGGTATTGGTGTTGTTTCTTTTTGTCACTGGGACATTATATGTCGTGTTTTCTGTGGTCTAGCTCAGTTTGCGGCGGTGTCTTGTAGCGTTGCTACAATAATGACGGCAAAGAGGCAAGTGTGTCTACTACAATGTTGACTGGATTTGTCTAAATCTTGACAATTTATGAAAATGGAAACCACCCCCACCCTCCCCCCTTTAATGTAGACCTGCAATAATTAATCAACTATGTATCCTATTTTGATAATCTATTAATTCTTTTGAAGTTTGTCCAAAGCAGACTAGATAACTTTAGTTGTACCGTCCTCATTGTCACCAACCTTCGTATACGTATGCACGATGCATCGTGACCCCATGAAGTCCAGTGGTTTGGCAGGTCATAAGGTCAAACATCAAGGTCACTGGAGTAAATTTTTCAATAATCTTCTGAGTCCAATCACTTCTTTTTGAACTGCCCCAGGTCACCAAACTTGGTGTGCATGTGTGAGGTACATTGACTTCAAGAAGCCTTTTGGATTTGGGATCAAAGGTCAAACTCATTGAACTGTACCTTGTAAAAGTCTTTCAGAAAAGTGTCACTTGTCAACTGACATTTTTCACCTTATTCTGAAATTTTATGTATTAAACAATTAAGATTTATCCAAAGTGAAGTAATCATGAGAACATTTTACAATAAGGTACATTAATTTTAGTTAGTCATAATAAACATGAACTAACACAATTAAGGGTTAACTGTTTTACTCATCATTTATTAATAGTTTCCATGTTAACAATATATAAATTTGGGCAGCACGGTGGATTAGTGGTTAGCACTGTTGCCTCACAGCGAGAAGGTTGTGAGTTAAATTCCCGTGGCCTTTCTGTGTGGAGTTTGCATGTTCTCCCTGTGTTTGCATGGGTTTCATCCGGGTGCTCCGGTTTCCTCCCACATCCAAAGACATGCGGGTTAGGTGGATTGGAATCTTTAAAAATTGTCTGTAGGTGTGTGTGTGGGTGTGTCTGTGTTTGTTTGTCTGTTTGTGGCCATGCGACAGACTGGTGTCCTGTCCTGGGTGTACCCCGCCTCGCGATCTATGGCTGCTGGGATGGGCTCCAGCCCCCCGCGACCCTTAATTGGACTAGGCTAGATGAGTGACAATATATACATTTATATATTAATTAATAAATTATGAAGATACTGAACAGCATTAACACAACATTACTAAACACAGTCATCTTGTTATTCGCTGTTAATGCTTGTTAATGCACCCTAGTTGCACAGTAGTTCAGGCTTAATTAACTGTTAATGATTAGTAATGTACCTTATTTACATCTTGGTAATGCTTAATTAACTGTTAGTTAATACTTATTAATGCATCTTAGTTACATAATATTTCAGGCTTAATTAGCTGTTAGTTAATGATTACTAATGTGCCTTAGTTACACCTTAGTTAATACTTAATTAACTGTTAATGCTTATTAATGCACATTTAGTTACACAATAGTTTAGGCTTAATTAACTGTTTGTTAATGATTACTAATGTGCCTTAGTTACACCTTAGTTAATGCTTATTAATGCTTAATTAACTGTTAGCTAATGCTTATTAATGCACCTTTACTTACACAATAGTTCAGGCTCAATTAACTGTTAGTTAATGCTTATTATTGCACCTTATTGTAAATTGTTACCATAATTGTTAGTTGCCTTACTGCACTGTATTCAATTAATGGCACTGAGTGTAAAAGAATAACTAAATACGGAAAATCTGCATTTGAAACAACTAAAGTGTAGTTTATATAAAGCATGTACTTTATAGAAATATCACCAAATGTACTATAAATAACAACAGCTATAATTGTAAATGCCTTACATCAGGTTAATGATTAAATCTAATCTGTAAAAAAGGTTAGATCACCTTTCTGGGCTGGTTTACTGCCTGATTTACCGAGTGGTTATGCTGATGCTTCTGTGTGGTGGTTGTTGTTGTTGCAAAAGGCCAAGATCGAGAATCAGGTGCACACTAATCTTCTCTGACCCAGCACTAATTAGGATCAAAGCAAGCAGCCACTTTCTCCTGGTTATTGATCAGTGCCCGCCTCCCCGAGAGAAGCATTTAGCTCCTATAAGAACAGCACAGAACATACAAGGGCGGGAACGCTCCCCCGTGACTACTAAATCTGACTTCTCTTTGCAATGTGAGATCCATTTCCTGTTCCGCATCAGGCTTTTACGTCATCAGTCTTTTTAGCGGTACATTTTAAGTGTCCTGGCCTGACCTGTCCTTCAGCTGCTCTTTTGTTTTCACTCGGGTCGCCACAGCAAATCTGGGGTGGATCTGCATGTTGATTTGGCACAGTTTTTACACCGGATGCCCTTCCTGCTGCAACTCTACATTGCATGAAGAATTGGCAGGGGTGGGGTTTGAACCAGGAGCCTTCCGCACTGAAACCAAGCACACCCACCACTTGGTCAGTTGTGTGATTAATCTGCAGTGTGGGTATCTATATTTTTGTGGTGTTAGGATTCAGATTTTGTCTGTCTGTTCAATTCTAAAAGCATCAGGAACAAACGCTCACCTGAAGCCCATCATATCAAAATTCAGAGATAGTTTTTCTGGAACCATCCGGTGAACTTCCTTCATATTGTTATGTATCACTGCTGTGATGTAACAGCATGACATAAAAGTATTTGGAAACTGGGCACACATTGAACAAAAATATACATATATCACAGTATCAAGTATTCATTCCTTCTTTTTCTGTACCTGCTTATTCCAGCTGGGTCACAGGGGAGCTGGACTGCCCCCTACTGGTTGTATATCAGTAATAGGTCTCAACACATTTATAGCTAAACTGCCCTTGAACCATCAAATGTGACCTTCTGCAGGCCCTGATGCATTATGTAGGAATATGGTGGTTTTACTTGATAGCGCCATCATGTGGCAATTTGGTTGAATTACACAGGCTACATCAGTCACTAACTTTTACTACATCTAAGATCAAATCATTGTTCCAGCATCTACCTGTTTGTTTGAGACGTCTACTTCATGTCCTCGCTTCACCGTATTATCTGGTTTCACACCAATAAGCAAGGTTGTTGGTTCAAGTCTGGGAAACCCTGCTTGAAACAATAAATGAAACCACTGTTTTTAAAGATAATTTATTATTCTGAAGCTCTTCAAAATAACTGAACTAAACACAGTGATTCAAACAGAAAATAAAATGATTTGTTCAGAAAATGATTCATTGTTTCAAAACAATCCAAGCACAACATTAAATGATTTAGAATGTTATGTTTTTAAATAACTGAAACAACAGAACAGCTCAAGTGTTTCATAATTACAAAATCACATAAGTTGCTTCAGAAAACCGGTCACTGTTTCACAACATGAAGCACAAAGTGAAGTGCTTCAGAAATTGACATTTTGAAATGTCTGAAACAATGGAGCGTATCAAAATTCTTTAAAGTTGCTTCAGAAAATCATTCACTGTTTCAAAATAGTTGAAGCACGGCATAAAATGCTTCAGAAAATTCTCTCTTGAAATGTCTAAATCAATAATAAAAATAATTCAGTATTTCACAATTACAAAGAGCAGTTGCTTCACAAAATGATTCACTGTTTCAAAGCACTTGAAGCACAAAAAAGCTTCCAAATGTTGCATTTTGAAATGAAACAGTAAATCAATTCAGTGTTTCACATTTCCAAAAACACAGAACAATTGCTTCAAAAAATAATTCAGTACTTTGAAATGCCTAAAACCCAAAACAAACAATTTCAGGAATTGAATAGTAAAACATTGATTAACACAAGTATTGCCAAACTACGTTAAGTATTATGACTGTGTCATTTAGGATGGTGGGTGTCGCCTCAGACACCCACAAAATAAATTCCTGTTGACATTACTGGTTGACACCATGATACATCACTCGCCCACCCCTTCCACCCCAGTCTGGAGCTGCTCCTGATTAGAAGCACTTCAGCGAACAGGTACTACAGTTTGAGTTTGTACACTGTTTTTGTGTTTTTATGCCGCCATTTCTCACGTCCCGCGCAGAGGGATGCGGGGTCACGTGATGTATTCTGGGTGAAAATCCATGACAGTGGGAGGAGACAAGGCACATGGACTCGCACGTCGCTTCTCCCAGATTACTTGAAGTATCAGAGGCTGTAAGAGGATTTAATGCACTTCAATCACATGCACCTCCTGGCTATTGATCCATCTTAAGCTTGCACACAGACGTGAAACAAACACAGTGACGCTTCTCCTCATTACAAAAAACAAACAAAAAAAATGCTTTGACCTTATTTTTGTCGTCTTTCTTGTTGTTTCCAGAATTCAACACACAAAAGTTAAAAATAACACTGTTCCTAAATTCATAGAATTCTCAGTGGGGAAAAAAGCGCTGTAAATACTTTCTGGGTCCACTCTATTTGGCTCTGACATTTTAACACTCCAGTTTTGGTTTCTGTGTAGGCTCTCAGTTGTCCAGGTGGTTTCCATAGTAGGGAAGATTGAATCTTCGACTGGACTGGGTTGCTTGACGCGAGGACGTTTCGCTTCAAATCGCAGAAGCTTCCTGTAACGAACACTACATAGGTGAGACTAAGCAACCTTTACACAAAAGGCTATACCAGCACCGCAGAGAGGGCGCCAGTGGACCTCAGTTTGCAGTTCATCTCCACCTTAAAGACACTAACCACACATTTGAGGACAAGGAAGTTAAAATCTTAGCCAGAGAAAAGAAATGGTTTGAGACAGGGGTGAAAGAGGCATTCTATGTGAAACAGTTGAAACCCAGCCTTAACTGGGGAGGGGGTCTGAGACATGCTTTGTCCCCTGTTTACAATGGGGTACTCAGGTCTAATCAGTTTCAGTCTTTCGTTCATGGTAATGAGTCATTCACGCCATCAGGAGAGGTGTCAGTCCCATCGTTAGGAGGGACAGCCACCCTGTCATTAGGAGGGTGCTAACTAGAGTGCTAATAGGTGCTAATTAAAGCAATTGTTTAGTCACTAGCCTATAGCAGTCTGCCTCTCGGTAGGAAGGGTCTGGTTAGGTTTAAAACTCCAGCTTTTGTGGCTTCTGTTTGTTCTCTACACGGGTCAGACAGAAGTCAGACTTCCAGAGCAAGAATTTTAGATGAGGAAGCTTCTGCGATTTGAAGCGAAACGTCCTCACGTCAAGCAACCCAGTCCAGTCGAAGATTCAAGCTTCTCTACTACTCCAGTTTTTGCTTTGTAGTCAGCAGCAGCCTTTTGAATGAAGCCACTTTAAAATAACACTATAAGAGTTCAAATCAACAGTGAAATATCTGACTGACATTTTAACACTCCAGTTTTTGCTTTGTAGTACATAAAATTTTACATTAAATTAGTATTGTTGTTTACGCAGTCTGGTTTTGTCTGTGTTTTGAAATGCAGCTTTCTGTAAATATAACCTGCCAGCTGTTGGGCTGATTAGCAATGCTAATGTGAGTGGAAGACGGGGACAACAGCAAAGGTTGCAATCAGCGAGCTGTCATGTGATCAAAGAAAATGTCACGCACATTGTTTTGTAAAAGTGAGACGGTTTCTTTCACGTTTGGTGATTATAGGTGCCATTCGTTCTGTGCTGTCAGGATTTGGTTCCTGCTGCTGTCTTGTTGGGGAATGAAATGTGTCCATTAAAAGGGGACAGGTTGGACGCTTTGTGCTACAGCTGTTGTACCATCACTGTGGAACCGATCATCAGTGTTAGGGGGCCCCATGATAAGGATCAAGGATCAAGGAAATTTTATTGTCATATGCACAGAACAGAAGAACTTTCCTGCACAATGAAATGTGGCTACTGCATTTAACCCATCCTATTTGCCAGTAGGAGCAGAGGTCGCCATTAGGCACCCGGGGACCAGCTCCAGATGTACATCCCTGCCTTGGTCAACAGCAGGGCTGAGCAAACCAACACCGACCCATAACAAACAACACACATAACACACAACACATAGGCCGGCCCGGTACATAAAACATATATATGAAGCAAAACACGACGGAAAAGGAGAAGAAAAAAAACCCTCATAGCCGCTGCATTACACAGCGGCAATGAGGAAAAAAAAAAAATCCCATCAGCACAAAAAACAATAATCACAGAGACAAAACAAGGACACAGGACGACAACCGAGATTTGAAAGGACCAGTTTATCAGAACACTCCGGAAGGGAGCCAGTTTCGGCGCCGTCGACGGCCTTGTTCGACAGTCTGGGGGGGAAGGAAACAGCCCTGCGCAGGCTGAGAAAGTCCTGGACAGTCCACAGTTCACGTCAGAGCTGGAGAAGCTGAGGGGAGGGGGGAAGACCAGGGAGCGAGGCATAAGAGTGTTGTTCTTCTGAGGAGGTATCTTATCACAGCGACCTTGAAGTGCAGCTGTATTTGGGGAAGCCAAATGAATAGCCAGATTAACAGACGCCTGAAAGATTCCACAGTTCTGAGAACAGAGTGGCTCCCAATGCATCTGAAATGTAGAATGTGGTCTTCACAGACGGTCATAGCGGATTTCCAGGACTGCAATCTTCCTAGAGATGTCATCCAATGCACGGTTAACCCCCGCCAACTGCGCAGCCACTGCCTTCCCAATCGAATCAATCGTATAGGGCAGCTTGGAACGACCAATCAAAGCTGCTTCCACTTTCTTGATTTTCCTGTAAACCAGCAAGTGCCCCGCTCCACACATCAGAAAGCCGGTCACCACCAAGCCGAATATGTACACATCTTCAACGTCCTCCACAGAAAGCATGTAAAGGCACATGACCTGCCATCTCCTCCACGAGTCCATCACGTAACCCATCACATGCGTCCCAGCAGGACAGGTCGGGTCCTCCGCTCCCGAAGATCTTGTAGAAAAAATAGTGTCAATTGCGTTCAGAGACCACTTTAACAGATCCATTTTTGTCGTTTCCAGAAGAGCAAAGCTGCAGCCTCACAGACAACACGCCACAAAAGCAGGAAAGATGAGGAGGGAGGGAGAAGAGAAAAGTGCGTCCGTCTCGGTCGAGTGCAAGCTGGCAAAAAAAAAAAAAAGAATAAGAAATCCTACTGCCACTCCCCCATAGCTGACCACTAGGCCTACAGAAAATTTTGATACTTTTTAATGTAAAACTATGCAGAAAGAAAATTTTGATACTGTTTTACATAAAACATTACATTTTATTGATATTTTTGACTATCATTCCCGTATTTGTGAAAAGAAAAAAAAAATGACAGTTACTTGGTAGGGGACGCACTGAAAATACAATGAAATTCATTTAGATTCAATTATTTGCTGCAAGACTGATATTTTATATTCCAAAAACCCATCTCTTTCTTTAAATACTTTAACATAAAATTATCTTAAAATGAAATCCAATTATGATCTGTGGAGAAACAAATGAAATTTCAGCAAAAAATACCATCTATTTATTGTAACTTGAACATTATCATCTACAGAAGATGCAACAAGCAAACAATAAAAATAAATATTATTATTATTATTATTATTATGATATATAAAATCAGCAGCAGATGTTAAACTAAGTAAAGTAGGCTCACACATAAACAAAACAGCAGGACTTCACATGGCATATTGTATTGTATGAATGATGTGAAATGTTCTCTGTTCCTACTGCAAAACGGGGTGAGACTCCCAAACTACTGACCAAACATATTTCAGTGATAGCTAATGCTTTTTAAACCATTAAAATCGTTCTGAAATAAATATAGACTATAGGCTTTTTTTAAATTCTTTAATGTTTTATTTTTCTCCGTAATATGGTTGACAGATGGCTGCTGCTTTTGATGTGTCTGTTCGGATCATGAGTCATTTTTTGAGCAGAGCAGTTTGCCTGAGTAATTTGCCTAAATGTTTGCCTACATTGCTTATTTAATTAAAACAACCATGTAGAAATCCAGAGTTTTCTTCAGAAATATGAGCTAATATGGGGAGAAAAGTGAGCTAGCTTTTAAACTATGGACAAAGTTAGGAACAAGCAACAGGCTAACATTCCAGAACTTTACATCACATAAACCACTAATAGACCCACCTTCCCTATGACAGAACTGGGTGATATACTGCTGACCCTTCACTTTGTTCTCCTGTATGAGCTTTTTTCTTTTCCTTTATTGCTCTGACTTCTGAGGTACATCCTGCAGCCTCTGCCTCCACTCACTGTCTGTGAAAAGTTAGCTTCCTCTGCAGCTATTTGAAGGAGCAGGTGGACTGAACCATTTTACGCAAATACAGGGGAGGGGGAGCATTGAGAAATGTTTCCAAAACAAATAAACTTAGTGTTACCAATACATTGTGAATAAAAAAAATATATGTGATTATAAGTCTATCACTGAGTGTCATATTATTTTGTCAGCATTATAATTGTATTAGAGGCGTCTCTGGGTCCCTGTCAATCATGGGCCCCTAGAATCCTTCTCCTTATTCTCCCCTTTTCAGCGTCCCTGATGATCATACATAAATATGAGCATTATAACTGCAAGAGTATAATAAAATTACTAACTGGTTAGCAGCATGACTTACCCAGTGAACGCATATTAACAAAATGCTGGATGTTATTTGCTTGCAAGCAAGCATAGCTGGCTCATTTTCAAGCTAGCTACATGCTAACTGGCTAAGCTTGCTAGCTAGTGAAGATGCTAGTCAGTTTGATGATTGAATTTATTTAATAAAATTCAATGCACATACTATGCATGAAATATACATATGTATACACATTGGAAATCAAAATTAGAGATCAATTCATGAACACTTTTTTTTTTTCAGAAATCTTCATTGCTCAACATTTGATGGAATTTTTGTTGTGGCTATACTGTGTTACTACAACAGTGTTTTACAAAATAACCAAAAAAAAAAAAAAAAAGCTTTTATTTTGCAGAAAACAATGATCAAACTTAGAGAACAGCAATGATTAAAGCACAGAGAAAGATTACAAATAAATTTCCTAAAGCTTACAACAGTCAGTGATTATTAGGAAGTGCAGAGGCCGTCGCTTTGAATGACTTCAGCACATTTGTGGCTGCAGGACAATGCTGGTCCCTCACACTGCTCGGAAATTAAACTTGCTTTCTTCACAAAAGTAACCTTTGGACTAGTTCACCTCTGCCCACCCAACGTGCTCCTCATGCAGCAAAGGTTGGTCCATCCTTTAGATTCTTTCTGCTAATGAAAGGCTTGGTCACTGCACTGTGGGCTTTCAGTCCAAGTGCTCCTAAACGTCGCGATACCGTATGACGAGACAAATCATTACCCCGTTCAGCGTTGAACTCGCGAGCAATTCCAGCTGTGGCGTTGAATCCGTTGCCCATTGAGATTCTTCGCATTATCCTGTCCTCTGTGGCATTTGTCTTTGGTGAATGACCAGCCTTCTCAGGTGTCTTGAATGAGTTTGTGATGTTGTAAAGATGCATTCTAGAAATTGCACATTTGGATTGATCAGCTTCTCTTGCTATGGCTGATAGGGTCATCCCTTCGACCTTTATCTGGACAACCTTCTGCCAGAGGGTTTCACTCGTAGAACATTTCACTATCTTAAAAACTCAGTGAAAACTGGAAAGTTAGGCTGCCAGTTAAATTGGGTTTGTCAGATGATTAAGGAAAGTAGCACCAGGTGCAAGACTAACTGGGAGGTATCTGAACGTGTTCTTTAATTTTGATCAGTGTTCTTTTTCAGATATCTAATTTAAATTTTTACCCAAGGCTAAAACATGGCCATCGGGTATTGTGAAGACTGCATTCGTCCTTCCACCCGTGTTCTGTCTGTCCGTCTGTCTTTGCTCAGCATAACTCCAGTCCTATTGCTGCCAGCGTCTTCAAATTCACAGGGAACATTCTTGGGACACAGACCTTGGATAAGTTCAAAGATGGCTAACCTTGACCTATTTTAAGAGGTCACATTCTGTTTCCTACTTTTATGCTCATATGGCCGAGGGTATTTTAGAATTCCATTATGTTTTCATACTGTGCTTCAGAACATATGTAACTCATTAAATTTGCTTAAAATACTGCTCTTTTACTCCTGTTTGGATAATTTCAAATATGACTAAGCAATGACCTTCAGATTGAGGAAATTGTAGGTTGTTCTCTAATTTGTGTGTGTGTGTGTGTATATATATATATATATATATATATATATATATATATATATATATATATATATATATATATATATATATATATATATATATATATATATATATATATATATATATATATATATATATATATATATAAAATGTATGTATGTATGTGGTCCACACATAAAGGAAGTGAGTGTATTTATCCAGTAGAAGAGATGATTTTTTTTTATAAATTGTTGGTTGCACTGAGGTTTTACATTTTCTCAACTTTCTTTTAAGGATATACGTAATAACATAAAAACTGATTTGTTTTGCGTTTATTTGTCAATGACATCATCCTTGGAATGATGAGTGCACATTGCATGTATTATTTCCAAATCACAGATTCGGGGATCCCGCTGTGGAATCAATAAATGTTATCTTATCTTATCAACATCTACAATAACATGCTGAATGTGTTTCCTGAGAGCAGCGGAATCATTCTTTACGGTGTTGGTTGTTTTTCTTTTTCTTTTTGCCTGAGTCCACTTTAGATTTGGTAATTATGTATGAATTATATTTTCAGCCCTGATGAATGAAGTTCTGTAGGTTCTTCCTCCAGGCTGGATTTGAATCCATTTATTTATTTTTGTGTGTGTGAAATATTGCTGACTTGCAGGCAGATTTGATTTATATTTCACAAGTGAAGGAAAAAGAAACTGATGCATCGCCAGGTATTATGCATCAAATGCACATGTTTGCACAGAGATGTTAATCTTTTGTGTATATTTTTTGTGCACTTCTACACTGAAGTGAAACTTGAAGGGAAAAAGTGTTTTTGCTCAGCAGGTTTTAATTAAGGCTGATATCGGCTGAATGGCAGCATGCATTATGCATCCCTCTTGCATCTGTTTTGTTTACTTCATTTTCTGGTGTTGAGCAGATGCATCTGTGAGAATAAAATCACACCAGGTCACCAGTGGGGTTTGCAAACTGCTGGCATATCATTACTGATGATCACCTGAAGACAGCACGTGAAAAGTGCCATTTATATAAACTAGGTAATGGTACCAGAGGGCCTGAAGATGGGAAGGGATACAGTAGGCTGAGATTGGACCTCAATGACCTTGACCTTCACTCAAATGATTGGTGTCTGGTTGACCTCGCCAAGGTGATTCTGGAAGTCACCCGTATGCACCACTTTTGGTCCAGATCAGGTTGAAAATGGAAGCCCATGACACTTGTCAAAGTAAATTCTTCAACGCCATTTCAGGGTCAACCATTATTGACATACCAAGTTTGGGAGGAGTTGGTCAACAAACAGGCAAAGATGGTTGACATTTGGCAAATTTAACCAGGGAAATTCCAGGACGTGTGCGTCACATTTGGAGCAAATCTGACTCAAAATGTCAACATCACTCCCATTTATCTCATACAACAACTTGTATGAACAGTTCAAGTCTGGTTCCCGCCCCCTTCATAGCACAGAAACTGCACTCGCAAAGGTCTTTACTGACCTCCTCATGGTAGCTAATTCTGGTTTACTCATCCTTCTTGACCTGGGTGCGGCTTTTGACGCCATTTGTCACATCACCGTCCTCAATATACTCATATTATCCTCCTTTGGCATTACCCACACATCATTAGACTGGTTTAAATCCTATCTCTCAGGTTGCACTCAGTTGATTCAGCTGAAAACCTTCGCATCACAGCCCTCCACTGTCACTTCAGGTGTGCCCCAGGGCTCTGTCCTCTTCTCTTCATCATTTGTCTCCTTCCCCTCTGCAAAACTTTCCACAAATACATCAATTTCCACTGCTACGTTGATAACACTCAGCTCTACTTTCTAGGTTGTCTTGAAATTTTCTCACATTTAACAGTGATAAAACAGAGGTTCACCTCATTGGTACAAAATTAACACTATCCAAAACAGACAGTTTTTCCTCCAGTTATTGACAGCTTCTCTGTCTCCCCCTCCCCACAGGTTAAGAGTCTGGGTGACATCTTCGATGGTACTCTGTCTTTCCAGTCTTACGTCAATAGCATCACCCGGTCTTCATATTCCCACCTACGAAACATTAACCCCCACATACACACACACACACACCACTGCTATCCTTGTTCACAGCTTTGTTAGTTCTCGCCTGGACTATGGCAATTCCTTCCTCTTTGATCTCTCTCACAAATACCTCCATGAGCTTCATTTGGTTCAGAATTCATCTGAATTCATCACCAGAACCACCTCCATCCACCACATAACCCCGGTCCTGCTGCAGCTCCACTGGCTCCCAGTTAAGTCCAGTATTTATTTCAAAATCCTCTTGTTAACATTCAAGCCATCCAGCATTCAGCTGCTCTGCCCCCCACCTCTGGAACTCATTACCACCTGTGCTCAGAAATGTAAATTCTCCCACTCTTCAAGTCCAAACTCAAAATTTGACTTTTTTCTCTCTCTGATCAATTGCACTGCCTAATTTTAACCTGTTTTTACTTCTCCTGTAGTTTTATATCTGTTTTTACTGTTGTTTTATTTGTCTTTATTCATTGCGTGGTGTCCGTGAGTGCTTAGAAAGGCACATATAAGTAAAATGCATTATTATGATTAGTATTGCTACTATTATTATTATTATTATTGGGCTCAAATGTCAAAACATAGGTTTTGACATTTGAGCCCAATAACCTTGATCCCAATGTTTGATATTTGGCAAAATCTACCTTGCTCTGCAATTTAGAACTCATTTCTCAAACTCATTTCCATATGCATGACAATTTTCAATTCAGTTTATCCATCCATTTTCTTCCGCTTTATCCGGAGTCGGGTCGCGGGGGCAGCAGCTCAAGCAAAGCCGCCCTGACCTCCCGATCCACACCCAGCTCCTCCGGAGGAACCCCAAGGCGTTCCCAAGCAAACCGAGAGATGTAGTCCCTCCAGCATGTCCTGGGTCATCCCCGGGGCCTCCTCCCAGTGGGACGCGCCCGGAACACCTCTCCAGCGGGGCGTCCAGGGGGCATCCGGAAAAGATGCCCGAGCCACCTCAACTGACTCCTTTCGACGTGGAGGAGCAGCAGCTCGACTCCGAGCTCCTCTCGAGTGACCGAGCTCCTCACCCTATCTCTAAGGGGAGCACCCAGCCACCCTGCGGAGGAAACTCATCTCGGCCGCTTGTACTCGCGATCTCGTTCTTTCGGTCATGAGCCAAATCTCATGACCATAGGTGAGGATTGGAACGTAGATCGATCGGTAAATCAAGAGTTTTGCCCCCCTACTCAGATCTCTCTTCACCACGACGGTCCGATACAGCGACCGCATCACTGCACATGCTGCACCGATCCGTCTATCGATCTCACTCTCCATCCGTCCCTCACTCTTGAACAAGACCACGAGATACTTAAACTCCTCCACTTGAGGCAAGGACACTCCACCGACCTGAAGAGGGCAAAACACCTTTTTCCGGTCGAGAACCATGGCCTCGGATTTGGAGGTGCTGATTTTCATCCCGGACGCTTCACACTCGGCTGCAAACCGCCCCAGTGCACGCTGAAGGTCCTGATTTGACGAAGCCAACAGAACCACATTGTCCACAAACAGCAGAGATGAGATTCTGTGGTTCCCAAACCAGACCCCCTCTACATCCTGGCTGCGCCTAGAAATTCTGTCCATAAAAATAATGAACAGAACCGGTGACAAAGGGCAGCCCTGGCGGAGGCCAACGTGCACTGGAAACAGGTTTGACTTACTACCGGCAATGCGAACCAAGCTCCTGCTGCGGTCGTACAGGGACCGGATAGCCCTTAGCAAAGGACCCCGGACCCCGTACTCCCGGAGCACTCCCCACAGGGTGCCCCGAGGGACACGGTCCAATGCCTTCTCCAGATCCACAAAACACATGTGGACTGGTTGGGCGAACTCCCATGAGCCCTCGAGCACCTGCTGGAGCGTGTAGAGCTGGTCCAGTGTGCCGCGACCAGGACGAAAACCACACTGCTCCTCCTGAATCCGAGGTTCGACCATCGGTCGAATTCTCCTCTCCAGTACTCTGGAATAGACCTTACCGGGGAGGCTGAGGAGTGTGATCCCCTATAGTTGGAACACACCCTCCGGTCCCCCTTCTTAAACAGAGGGACCACCACAACGGTCTGCCAATCCAGAGGCACTGTCCCCGATCGCCACGCGATGTTGCAGAGGCATGTCAGCCAAGACAGCCCCACAACATCCAGAGACTTAAGGTACTCGGGACGGATTTCATCCACCCCAGGAGCCTTGCCACCGAGGAGCTTTCCAACCACCTCGGTGACTTCGGCCTGGGTAATGGATGAGTCTGCCTCCGAGTCCCCAGTCTCTGCTTCCTCTTCGGAAGACGTGACGATGGGATTGAGGAGATCCTCGAAGTACTCCTTCCACCGCCCGACAACATCCCCAGTCAGGGTCAACAGCACCCCACCCGCAACGTAAACAGTGCTGGTGGAGAGCTGGTTCCGCCTCCTGAGGCGTCGGACGGTTTGCCAGAATCTCTTCGAGGCCGACCGATAGTCCTCCTCCATAGCCTCCCCGAACTCCTCCCAGACCCGAGTTTTTGCCTCTGCGACCGCACGGGCTGTGGCATGCTTGGCCTGCCGGTACCTGTCAGCTACCTCTGGGGTCCCACCCACCAACAAAGATAAGTAGGACTCCTTCTTCAGCTTGATGGCATCCCTTCCGGTGTCCACCACCGGGTTCGGGGATTGCCGCCGCGACAGGCACCAGAGACCTTGCGACTACAGCTACGAGCAGCCGCATCGACAATGGAGGTGGAGAACATGGTCCACTCGGACTCCATGTCTCCAACCTCCCCCGGGATCTGGGAGAAGCTCTCCTGGAGGTGGGAGTTGAAGACCTCGCTGACAGGGGGTTCCACCAGTCGTTCCCAGCAGACCCTCACGATACGTTTGGGCCTGCCAGGTCTTACCGGCTTCCTACCCTCCCAGCGGATCCATCTCACCACCAGGTGGTGATCAGTCGACAGCTCTGCCCCTCTCTTCACTCGAGTGTCCGAGACACGTGGCCGAAGGTCAGATGATACGACTACAAAGTCGATCATCGACCTCCGGCTCAGGGTGTCCTGGTGCCACGTGCACTTATGGACTCCCTTGTGCTCGAACATTGTGTTCGTGATGGACAAACTGTGACTAGCACAGAAGTCCAACAACTGAACACCACTCGGGTTCAGATCGGGGAGGCCGTGCTTCCCGATCACCCCCCTCCAGGTCTCACTGTTGCCGCCCACGTGGGCGTCGAAATCCCCCAGGAGAACAATGGAGTCCCCAGTCGGAGCGCTATCTAGTACCCCTCCCAGGGACTCCAGGAAGGTCGGGTACTCTGCACTGCTGCTCGGCCCGTAGGCCGAGACAACGGTGAGAGACCTGTCCCCGACCCGAAGGCGTAGGGACGCGACCCTCTCGTTCACCGGAGTGAACTCCAACACTTGGCGACTGAGCTGTGGAGCAATAAGCAATGCGACCCCAGCTCTCCGCCTCTCCCCGTGGGCGACACCAGAAAAATGAAGCGTCCAGCCCCTCTCCAGGAGTTGGGTACCAGAGCCCAAGCTGTGCGTAGAGGTGAGCCCGACTATCTTTAGTCGGTATCTCTCAACCTCCCGCACAAGCTCAGGCTCCTTCCCCCCCTAGCAAGGTGACATTCCACGTCCCAACAGTCAGGGGCTTTGAGCATGGACCGGGTCGCCAGGCCACCCGCCCTCGACCGCCACCCAATCCTCTCTGCACCCGACCCCCATGGCTTCCTCTGCAGGTGGTGAACCCACAGGAGGGCGGGCCCACGTCACTCTTTCGGGCTGAGCCCGGCCGGGCCCCATGGACTAAGGCCCAACTACCAGGCGCTCGCGTGCGAGCCCCAACCCCAGGCCTGGCTCCATGGTGGGACCCCGGCTCCGCCATACCGGGCGACGTCACGGTCCTTGATCTTTTACTGGTCATGGAGGTTCTGAACTGCCCTTAGTCTGACCCGTCACCTAGGACCTGTTTGCCTTGGGAGACCCTACAGGGAGCACAAAGCCCCCGACAACATAGCTCCTAGGATCATCCGGGTACGCAAACTCCCCCACCACGATAAGGTGGCAGCTAGAGGGGGAGTTCAATTTAATTCAATTTATTTATATAGTGACAAATCACAACAAAGCTTTCCCAAGGTGCTTCACACGGGTAAGAGCTAACCTTACCAGCCCCCTTGAGCAAGCACAAAGGCGACAGTGGTATGGAAAAACTCCCTCTGGCATTTTTGAGGAAGAAACCTCAAGCAGACCAGACTCAGAGGGGCGACCCACTGTTTGGGCTTGTCCAACAGTTACAAAGTTACAAGCGGTTACAAACAAAGATTATAATTGTGCAAAGTCCATCTTAAAGCCAAACCCACAGGCTTCAAGGTCTAGAGTTGGATGGGATGATTCAGAATCCTCGGCAGGGTAACAGGCTATTCTTGACCAGAGTTTTAGTATGTGCCATCAGCTGCGCCAGTCCCGTATCCCCGCCTCCAGCAGTGGCACTTCTGGCCGTCATTGTGATTCTGTGGCACTCCAGTTTATATCCCATCATGTGGCACAGGTCACACACTGTCCATTCGTTCAGCATGGGGCTCTCACACTGCTCAGCAGCAATACCTCAGACAGAGAGAAAAAGAGCAGAATCAGTCGGAGAGAACTAATGGCACCTAGGGCCTGAGTTTCAATAGCAATAAATCAACCAAGAAGAAGAGAGGGTATGAATGTGGGCGCTAACAGCTAATCCTATGCTTCACTAACAAACCCAAAGTATTGATATAATGAGACTGAGACCTGCTCCATTTTTAATAACACAAAGAGGAGAGGAAAAAAAGGGTTAGACGCTACACACACATGTTAGCTATATGAAAGGGAAAATAAATGAGTCTTTAATCTGGACTTGAATATCTCCACAGAATCTGACTGTTTTATCTCAGCAAGCACGCTGGTTTCATAGAAGAGGTGCACAATAAGAGAATATTCTGTGGCCTGCTGAGGACACATAGTAATCTTGCATCCTGAGAACACAGAGCTCAGGCTGGTACATAAGGTTTAATTAGGTCGGTTAGGTAGGGAGACCTGTAGTCCGTGAATGATTTTATAAGTTCTCAATAAAACCTTAAAATCAGACCTCACAGATACAGAACCCAATGAAGCGAGGCCAAGGTCGGGGTAATGTGGTCAAACGTTCTACTTCTAGTCTGGATTCTAGCAGTGTGGTGCAAATCACAGTGGAAAAAACTTAAATTTTGAGGTTTATGTAAAGAAGCGGCAGAGCTAACAGGTAACTCTGAGATTTAAAATAGCTGCAGAGGGCTCATGATGCTGAGTCATCACGCTCAAATAATAAATGTGTCAAATATTTAATCAGCTGATTTCTATCAGGGATGTGAAAGACCCTCACATGAATATGTTCTCCCTCTTGCATGCAAGTGTTTTTACTCTCACATTCACATATTATCACTTTTGCATACATTTTCATTTTCATATATTAATTTTTACTTTTGTATATTCAGGCACATTTAATATAAAGAATATATATGTATACATGAAAAGAATGTATGTGAGAGATAATGAACCTATGTACACTCAACAAAAATATAAACGCAACACTTTTGGTTTTGCTCCCATTTTGTATGAGATGAACTCAAAGATCTAAAATTTTTTCCACATACACAATATCACCATTTCCCTCAAATATTGTTCACAAACCAGTCTAAATCTGTGATAGTGAACACTTCTCCTTTGCTGAGATAATCCATCCCACCTCACAGGTGTGCCATATCAAGATGCTGATTAGACACCATGATTAGTGCACAGGTGTGCCTTAGACTGCCCACAATAAAAGGCCACTCTGAAAGGTGCAGTTTTATCACACAGCACAATGCCACAGATGTCGCAAGATTTGAGGGAGCGTGCAATTGGCATGCTGACAGCAGGAATGTCAACCAGAGCTGTTGCTCGTGTATTGAATGTTCATTTCTCTACCTTAAGCCGTCTCCAAAGGCGTTTCAGAGAATTTGGCAGTACATCCAACCAGCCTCACAACCGCAGACCACGTGTAACCACACCAGCCCAGGACCTCCACATCCAGCATGTTCACCTCCAAGATCGTCTGAGACCAGCCACTCAGACAGCTGCTGAAACAATCGGTTTGCATAACCAAAGAATTTCTGCACAAACTGTCAGAAACTGTCTCAGGGAAGCTCATCTGCATGCTCGTCGTCCTCATCGGGGTCTCGACCTGACTCCAGTTCGTCGTCGTAACCGACTTGAGTGGGCAAATGCTCACATTCGCTGGCGTTTGGCACGTTGGAGAGGTGTTCTCTTCACGGATGAATCCTGGTTCACACTGTTCAGGACAGATGGCAGACAGCGTGTGTGGCGTCGTGTGGGTGAGTGGTTTTCTGATGTCAGTGTTGTGGATCGAGTGGCCCATGGTGGCGGTGGGGTTATGGTATGGGCAGGCGTCTGTTATGGACGAAGAACACAGGTGCATTTTATTGATGGCATTTTGAATGCACAGAGATACCGTGATGAGATCCTGAGGCCCACTGTTGTGCCATACATCCAAGAACATCACCTCATGTTGCAGCAGGATAATGCACGGCCCCATGTTGCAAGCATCTGTACACAGTTCTTGGAAGCTGAAAATGTCCCAGTTCTTGCATGGCCGGCATACTCACCTGACATGTCACCCATTGAGCATGTTTGGGATGCTCTGGACCAGCGTATACGACAGCGTGTACCAGTTCCTGCCAATATCCAGCAACTTCGCACAGCCATTGAAGATGAGTGGACCAACATTCCACAGGCCACAATTGACAACCTGATCAACTCTATGCGAAGGAGATGTGTTGCACTGCATGAGGCAAATGGTGGTCACACCAGATACTGACTGGTATCCCCCCCCCAATAAAACAAAACTGCACCTTTCAGAGTGGCCTTTTATTGTGGACAGTCTAAGGCACACCTGTGCACTAATCATGGTGTCTAATCAGCATCTTGATATGGCACACCTGTGAGGTGGGATGGATTATCTCAGCAAAGGAGAAGTGCTCACTATCACAGATTTAGACTGGTTTGTGAACAATATTTGAGGGAAATGGTGATATTGTGTATGTGGAAAAAGTTTTAGATCTTTGAGTTCATCTCATACAAAATGGGAGCAAAACCAAAAGTGTTGCGTTTATATTTTTGTTGAGTGTATATAAATGTATGTATGAGGTCTGTTAGAAAAGTATCCGACCTTTTTATTTTTTTCAAAAACCATATGGATTTAAATCACGTGTGATTGCATCAGCCAAGCTTGAACCTTCGTGCGCATGCGTGAGTTTTTTCACGTCTGTCGGTTGCGTCATTCGCCTGTGAGCAGGCCTTGTGTGAGCAGTGGTCCACCCCTTCTCATTGGATTTTTATTGCGAATAAATGTCTGAACGATTTGGAGCTTTGCTGCATCAATTTTTTCCAGAAACTGTGAGAGACCTCCAGGTGGAGACCATTCTGAAAATTCAGATGGCTTTCAGGGCCGATTTTATAGGGATTACACAGATTAAGGAGTGCGGTGCCACATGGCGGTGCCGCATGGCGCAAAGCCACACCGTGATGAAGCCTCACAGGACATGTTCTGGCATGTCCAGCTCATCCACAGTTTCTCGGATAGTCACACGACTGAAAAGCCACCAAAAGCCGTCTGAAAACCACCTCAAAGCCGTCCTGCGAGACCAACACGGAGGTGGTTTTGTGCCGTGCCATGAACGGCTCCGTGGCGCATCCCTCCACTTCTCTTTCCATGAAAAAAAACTCCTGTAACAGTGGAATGTGCCGAAAAAGTGCTGATGTCCACGTCTCCTGCCATTTTTGTGTAAGTCAGACGACGTCCCGGATCAACAAAGCCTTCACGTTGGAAATTATCTGGTTGTTTCAGCCTGTCGATCGGCACTCGGAGTGCGCCGCGCTCTCAGCAGCTCTCTTTAAACCGGCTGGAGCACTCCTTAATCTGTGTAATCCCATAAAATCGGCCCTGAAAGCCATCTGAATTTTCCGAATGGTGTCCACCTGGTGGTCTCTCACAGTTTTTGGAAAAAATTGATGCAGCAAAGCTCCAAATCATTCAGACATTTATTCGCAATAAAAATCAGACGAGAGGGGTGGACCACTCCTCACTCAAAGCCTGCTCACAGGCGAATGATGCAACCGACAGGCGTGAAAAAACTCACGCATGCGCAGGAAGGTTCAAACTTGGCTGATGCAATCACACGTGATTCAAATCCATATGGTTTTTGAAAAAATAAAAAGGTTGGATACTTTTCTAACAGACCTCGTATGTGTGACATATCTGTATATGTGAGAATTAAAGTGTGTGTGAGAAAAGAGAGTGTGTATTTGTATGTGAGGAAGCAAATGCATGTTTATGTCAATGTAAATACTCCATGTACTGTATGTGAGAGGAGTATTATTTACATATCTGAAAGAATGTATGTAAGTTAAGCATACAAGAGTGACAATATATGAAAAGGATATACAGTATACGTGAGAGAAAGTGCACACAAATATGAGTGTGATATTAGACAGTATGTATAGCGGGATCATAAGTATTTGGACAGTGAGAAGTTTGTAATTTTGCATCTGTACAATGGCTGTAATTCCTAAATTGTTAATGTGACATTTTCATTAAACCCTTTAATTTGAAGCAGAACATCTGCACGACAAGCACATCTTAATTTTTTCATTGCAGGTCCATTGTGGTGGTGTACAAAGGTGAAATTACAGAAACTTATTTTTGTGTTGTTAGTACTGCCGTTGCGTTGTGGAGCTTTGCAAAGCATTTCTGTGATAATTTACTGCAGGAACAGTATCACTCATTTGTGTTTTTTTTTTAAATTTGCAAGACATTTTGATGCAACAATCTGTTGTTGAATCGATGCAGGTGTTTTGTACAGTATTTGTAAGTGTTGCTAGTGTTTTATTAATTTGGAAGTGATGTGGAGCCTAGTGGCTGACATAAGAAATTATATATGAATGTAAGCAAGGTTAATATTCACAGCATGTATTAATGAGAAAATATGCATATGTGAGAAAATGCTTACAGTAGTGTTCAGAATAATAGTAGTGCTATGTGACTAAAAAGATTAATCCAGGTTTTGAGTATATTTCTTATTGTTACATGGGAAACAAGGTACCAGTAGATTCAGTAGATTCTCACAAATCCAACAAGACCAAGGAGTCATGATATGCACACTCTTAAGGCTATGAAATTGGGCTATTAGTAAAAAAAAAAAAAGTAGAAAGCTCCAGGATGATCAAAGACAGTCTGGAGTTACCTGTAAGTGCTGTGACAGTTAGAAGACGCCTGTGTGAAGCTAATTTATTTGCAAGAATCCCCTGCTAAGTCCCTCTGTTAAATAATAGACGTGCAGAAGAGGTTACAATTTGCCAAAAACACATCAACTGGCTGAAAGAGAAATGGAGGAATATTTTGTGGACTGATGAGAGTAAAATTGTTCTTTTTGGGTCCAAGGGCAGCAGACAGTTTGTGAGACGACCCCCAAACTCTGAATTCAAGCCACAGTTCACAGTGAAGACAGTGAAGCATGGTGGCGCAAGCATCATGATATGGGCATGTTTCTCCTACTATGGTGTTGGGCCTATATATCACATACCAGGTATCATGGATCAGTTTGGATATGTCAGAATACTTGAAGAGGTCATGTTGCCTTATGCTGAAGAGGACATGCCCTTGAAATGGGTGTTTCAACAAGACAATGACCCCAAGCACACTAGTAAACAAGCAAAATCTTGGTTCCAAACCAACAAAATTAATGTTTTGGAGTGGCCTGCCCAATCCCTGGGCCTAATTCCAATTGAGAACTTGTGGGGTGACATCAAAAAAGCTGTTTCTGAAGCAATACCAAGAAATGTGAATGAATTGTGGAATGTTTTTAAAGAATCTTGGAGTGGAATAACAGCTTAAAGGTGCCACAAGTTGGTTGACTCCATGCCTCGCAGATGTGAAGAAATCATGAAAAACTGTGGTTATACAACTAAATACTAGTTTAGTGATTCACAGGATTGCTAAAAAAGCAGTTTGAACATAATAGTTTTGAGTTTGTAGCGTCAACAGCAGATGCTACTATTATTGTGAACACCCTCTTTTCTACTTTTTTTTTTTTTTACTAATAGTCCAATTTCATAGCCTTAAGAGTGTGCATATCATGAATGCTTGGTCTTGTTGGATTTGTGAGAATCTACTGAATTTACTGGTACCTTGTTTCCCATGTAACAATAAGAAATATACTCAAAACCTGGATTAATCTTTTTAGTCACATAGCACTACTATTATTCTGAACACTACTGTATGTGTGTGATATTGAAAGTTTGTGTGCAAAAGAGAGGGAACACATCTATTGAATCCATGTATGTGAGAGGGAGAACAGATGGATATGTGAGAGAACACACACACTGTTCTGTATGTGGGAGTGACAGAAAGTAGAGAAGAACTAGAGCAGTGCAAACCTCTGCCAACACTAGTTTCCAATTCCACAAATTTTTACCTAGGAAAAAATTTCAAGGTCAAAGTCCTGTTAGAAGTGACTTTTCATAAGCTAAAATATACTACAAAATATAAATCACAAGGGCTTTTCAGTGTTAAAATTAAATATCAGCTAAAACTGCCATTCGGATCAGATGCAGATTGGAGTTAGTCTATTCATTAGGAGGGCCAGTTTGCACCTCATAATCACAAATGAGAGTGATTGAGGGACTTTTGATTGAAATATAATGCAAAATGTGCATCAAATGGGCTTTTCAATATTAAATTCAAATGCCTCCAAAATCCACAATCCGGGTCAAACTTTGTCAGTTGATAGTGAGTGCAAGTCTGCACCTCACTTTCAAATATGAGAGTGAATGGAGCACGTTTGATTAAGATATAATGTAAAAATATACATTAAATCGGGTTTTCAATGATAAATTAAAATGGCCACAAAATGTGTAATCTGGATCAGATCCATAATCAAACTTTGTCAGTCAATAAAGGATACTATCCTACATAACGCTCTCAAATATTAAAGAAATCTGATCTTTTGTGACAGAGTTATGAAGTTTTGTCAATTCATTCAATGTTAAATATAGGGATTTTTCCAAAATTATTCTTGACTTTACCCTTTGACATATGACCTTGAAAATTCAATCAGTTCTTGCCTATTAGAATATGAATCTTCAGTAAAAATTTCAAAACAGTATATGAAAAATTGTGGGGTCCAGGATGTTCACAAACAAATAGGGGTGAAAACATAATGTCCTCCAACTTCGTTGTCAGAGGTACTAACAACACACAGCATGTGTATGTGTACGCATACTCCCAGAACATTTCTGACGCTCACGGGTTTCATGTCTTGCAGTATGAGTGGCTTTGGTGCAATAAAAGAGCAAAAGACAGAAATAGAAAGGCCAGTGGAGGAGGTGAAGACAGTTTTTAAGTAAAGAGGTGGTGCACAGCAGAAAGCAGCCTGCTGTCTCCTTGTCTGATGCCCTTGCAGTGCAGCTTTGTGGTGTGAACTCCCATAAGACCTCTCTTTGTTCTCAGACGCGGAGGACTGGCGGAGTGTGACCGTGCGCTTACACCTGAAACCAACACGAAAAAAGAAAAACACGACCCTGCTCTCAAACGCAGTCCTCTGGCTCACCAGCAGGCCGAAGCATCCTGCACAATCCTGAACGTTTCCACACAAATGGAAGGAAGCCAACTGCCTATCATGCTGCGAGTAATCAAAAGGTAGGGGCGGGTGGGGGCAGATCCAGCATGGCCATTTAAATAATCACTTTGCCACAAGCATCAAAAGAATGTGAAACATTTCCCAAAACTGAATCGGCAGCATTCTTTGAGATGAATTCGGGGGCTGTTACATATTGATGAATGCGATGACACCAAATTACTGTGGATTGATCGCACTTCAGTGTAAGTAAGTCCCTTTGGCTGCTCACTTGTTTGCACTCAGGGTTGTCACAGAATATCAGAGGTGGATCTGCATGTTGATTTGGCACAAGTTTGACAATGGATGCTCTTCCTGATCAACTCTGCATTTCATGGAGAAATATGGCGGGGGGTGGGGTTTGAACCGGGAACCTTTCCACACTGAAACCAAGCGCACAAACCCCTTGGCTGCCACCCCTGCCTTAATAATCGCACTTCAGTGAACAGATGCTAATGCTTTGTTGTTTCTGAACATCACCTCTGAGAACCATTCAAACTCACTGCAACACTGTTCTGCTCCACTACTGCAGGAAAACACTCAAATGCTCCTCTTGTGCAAAACCTTTTCTTATAGGAACATACAATCGGCGTTTCAAGGTAAACATCCTCCAATATGTGACATTTCTGATCATGTGCATGCGGCTGTAAGCAAAATGCATCACTCAAACAGCTCAGTGTAGATTTCTGTGACATATGTCACGGAATAGATGGAATTGACAGATCCCAGATAACGAGTGCATAATTGCCCGGGCATTCCAAACTTTAAAATATTGGAGTGGAGACAGTTTTGTGAGTGATTTACTAAAACTAATTGGGCAAGATAGCAGGTGGTCATGTGACATAGACAGCAGTATGTAAATGAGGATTTTGTATGTATTAATGGTTGTAAGGGCAAAATTAAATTCAATCAGCTCTGCCATATAACTGAGAATGTTCACGTGCTGGTCAAAAAAACGCCCCTCCGAGTTCAAACATTTATTTCCATCCACCACATTTAAGCAAACAGGTGAATAATTATGCTGCGTTCTGCTGGTGGAATGCACATAGGTGACTGTGCACATAGACAGTGGTGCGCTCCACTGCTGCACACACACACAGGCTCCAATGTGTGTGTTTATTTGTGTGACACTTCAATGTCAGTAATGATCTTGAGTCACACCAAAATGCACTATGGTCCACTTGTTACACGTGAAGACAGTTACATTCTTAAATTAACAAGCACAATGTAAACTGCTAAATCTTTAAATAGGCTCAGCCTTTACAATGATTTTTTTTTTTAAATGGTCTGCATTCATATATCACTTTTCTATGTATATCAGAAGCTCAAAGCACTTTACAATGATGCCTCACATTCACCCATTCACACTGATGTCAGGGTGCTGCCATGCAAGGCGCTTCCTACACACCAGGAGCAACGTGGGGATTAAGGACCTTGCCCAAGGGACCGTAGTGATTGTCCGGCCAGATTGGGGTTTGAACCGAGGATCCTCTGGTTTGAAGCCCACTGCTTAGCCACTAGACCATCACCTCTCCGTAAAAGTCTGTGTATGAGGAGGTGGCGGCAAGGTCTCAAATATGCAAAATACAGATGCTATCTACACCTGCTAAATGTCCTTTTGGGCTTAGTGAATCGTGCTGCGTGTGTAAACTTTACCTATTTACCTACCAAAGCATGTTATTTTGCACATTTAAAAGAGACTGTCCTCAGTTCACTCTGTAAGTAAATGAGCATACACTTTTTTTGTGTGTGTGCGATTGTGTTTGTGCACATTTTTACACATACAAATCTTTAGTAAATCAGGCCCAATGCATCCTTGCGCTGATTGATTTTGATTGTCACGCCTTCACAGGTTTTGAGTAATAGATGGAAAGAGGACATGGAAAGTTTAATCTTCTTTCCATTGAAAGCAACATCTATAAACAAATCATGTCCCTTTGATCTGATTTTCTGTTGCATCATCTCATTGGCTACATGTTTATTTTTTGCTGCAATCTTTAGTAACCATTTTTGGACAGAAAAGTGATTCATATTTGCATATTAAACAGTGCCCAACACGATCCCTTTCATATCAGTCGATGCAGCTTCTTCCATATTTTGCCCTCAGATGAATCAGACTGACAGCCAGACAAAAAGTAACAGATAAAGACTAACTGCTAAAAGATGCAGCAGACGCATGCAAGAACAAAGTTGTGCATTCTGCAAGTGAATCTGGTTAAAAATAAGCATGCAGCATGTTTAATTTTTCACCTCCTCCAAATCCTGGGACGCTGTGATGATTCTCCATGGTTGGTCTTGCCTTTTGTAAAGCTGCTTTATTTTTGTCTCAGCATTTGTTCGTCTGCCAGATACTTTCCTGTTTCTATTTTTACACCCTGCATATTTTTTTTTCTTCTCTTTGTTTACCTGTCACAGTGTGCACACTCAGTAGCTGAGTCAGATCAGTGAAACCTGCAGCACTAACAGCTGAGCGTGTGTGCTGCTAACACAGAGTGCTGGACTTTGGCACAGGCCGTCCATCTGTCACCTTCTTACCCTCTCTGGCACTGACAGGTCATGGCGATGGCAGCATGTGACCGATGACTAATCTCCTGGTAATGAATGAGACGCCACCATCTGAATGCCAAGAGGGTGCTGCTGGTGAGGCCGGCTGCCTCGTGGCAACACAAAAATCATTTGATAAATGGTGCAAAAGCATGTCTGTGCTAACTGTAGATGTATGATATTTTAGTTCATCTGTGTCTGTCTCAGTCTTTTTTTCTGTATGCACATGGCAGCAAACACAATATTGACTGAAGTGACTTAAACAAGATTTTTATGTTATTTTATTTTAGCCTGCATGTACTGAGAATGTGATCTTTGTTGTTTAGTGTGAACACTCCAAATCAGAATTTTTCGTATTAGACTTGGCCCGCTTGCATATCACTGTGTTCACATTACTGGCTGAAGTGACTTGAAACATGTTGTGTCATGTGAACATACCAATGCAATGCCATTTAAAAAAAAAAAATGTCAGATTTGAGATTTGAGTAAGCGGTTGAAGTTGAGTGGGTGAGATTTGAGGTACGTGCATGAAGCTGCATTCAGGTTAACTGATAAAATGTCCTGAATTTATTTTTCCTAGATGTTTTTTTAAAATGTTGTGCACACTTGACATTCATGTGCAAGAGAATGTTCACATTATGAGCTGAAGTGTTTTAAATCAGGTTTTTATTTTATTTTGTTTTTATTTACATTTTTTGCATGTCAACTTCCTTGTTTAGTGTGAATATTACAAATCAGAATTCTTAATACCAGATTTTGCCCACTTGCTCATCCTTGCATTCACAGATGAAGTGACCTGAATCACCCTTTTCAACTATGTAACAAAACAGATGCATTTGTGCCATGTGAAGATGCCAATTTATTTATTTATACACAATGATATAATCTAATTATATACAATTTATATATTCATTTATTATGACAGATTTGAGGCAGTTGCACAAAGCTGCTTTTACCTTAAAGATTCACGAAAACATTATTTTTCTCCAAGGAATAATTCAAGTCTCACGGAGTAGTACAAAAGCAATACACAGTCAATGCAGCTCAGATTAGCACATTATCACAGTTGTGGAGGTGATGGTCTAGTGGTTAAGTGTTGGACTTGAGACCAGAGGATCCTTGGTTGAAATCCCACCACAAAATCACTAAGGACCTTTGGGCAAGGTCCTTTATCCCCTAGTTGCTCCTGGTGTGTAGTGAGTACCTTGTGTGGCAGCACCGTGACTAGGGATGGGTATTAAGATTTTATCTATATCGATGCCATTATCGAGTCTGCTTATCGATCCGATTCCTTATCGATTCCCTTATCGATACCTCGTGAATTTTATACTAAAAGTAGGCTTTACAGGTTTTCTATGTATTTCATTGAGTTTTAAAGTAAATAAATATGGAATTGGTCACTGTATCCTTGATCTCTGGACATAAATAAAAATAAACAAAACGATGTTTCGCTTTGAAGTTATTCATTCAGACTGAATTCTATCGTTCTAACTTGACTCGTCAGAGAGCCGCGCAGCGTTTGGAGCTGTGTGAACAGAACGGAGGACGATTCTTGTTTCTTTCTCGCAACAAGACAGGAGTCCCAGTTACTAACTTTAATCCACACAAAAGTGACTCACAATTTCACATATTCAGGGATGAAAGTGGTGAAAAACAAAAAAAAAAAAAGCTGAAACCCAAAATTACCCCCCAACACCACCTGCATGGAAATGTTTCAATTCTAGAAGCTCTGAAATGCAATCTGGGACTATTCCAGAAGATAAACTGCACTGAGTGCGGCATCCATTTAGAGAGAGAGAGAGAGAAAAAAACAGCTTTCCTTATTCAAATTCACTCCAGTAGTATTCTGTTCTTACTAGGATGCAGCAGTTTTCTAGCTGGCAGATAGTTCTGGAGGAAATCACTGAAGAAATTAACACATTGAAAATATAGTTTGACCGAAGCAAACTGTCATTAAACTTAAATAAGACAGGGATGAAATGGAGGTATGAGAGTCACCAGGTGTTCACAGGAAACACTTATTTATTTCTGTATGTATGTATGTATTTATGTTGCTTTTATATTTTTTTCTGTTGTGTTTCTATTCAGGTTATTTTTGTCTCTTTCTCTAAAATTGTATATAATAAGTATATATTGTATATAATAATCATTAGATTAATATATAAACAAAAATAAATTTAAAAAATATTACAATTTGAAAACAAATGCATCCGAACGTGATGACAGCTGCAACTGCTTAATGCTAACTTTAACATTGACAATGCCATAGACATGCTAACGCGTTAGCATCGCTCCCGTTTTTAAGTTATAAAATACATCTGTCAACTGTTTCAGAAGACCATAACAGGTCGGTTTAACATAGAAAAGGTAAATAATACTCACAGTCGTATGCTCTTAGAGTTTTAGCGGGGGAAAATTAAGTGAAAGAAAGAAAGAATAAACAAAGCAATAGATCAAAGCACTGCTTCAATCTGCGAACCACTGCTTCGATTGGTTCAAGGTTCAAAGCAAAGCCGCGCTGCAGAAAAGTTGATTACGGACCCGCTGCAGGGTCTGTAATCAATGTAGAGAAATGATCATTTTCCTGACAAACACCCCCCAAAACAACGCCCACTCTGAAGGACCGATAACAGAATCGTTAAGCAAAAAGCTTATTGATGTCGGTGGATCGAATCATTTCTTAACGATACCTGAAAGGAACTGGTTCTCGATACCCATCCCTAACCGTGACATTGGGGTGAATGTGAGGCATTATTGTAAAGCGCTTTGAGCATCTGATCCAGATGGAAAGCTGTTGTGTGGGCCGCCAGAAGAGGAGGTACTGCTGGCCCACCACCACCAGAGGGCACCCTGCCTGGAGTGCGGGCTCCAGGCACCAGAGGGCGCTGCCGCCTAACAGGAGTAGCCGGGGTGACAGCTGACGCTCATCACCTATGACAGCTGTCACCACTCATCTGATCAGCATCAGTATATCAGCAAGACGTCATCTCCACCTCTTTGCCGAGATATCGCTCTACCAAGGAGGTAACGTACTCAGCCAATTGTGTTATCGTCTTGACAATAATACTTTGTTGCTTGTGTGTAGGACAGCTGGAGACTGTATTGGACTTTATTGGATAAGTACTCACATTCCTACACTACAGTATTTTTCTGACGAGAGGTGGAGGTGGTGTTTCCACCCTACGTGCTGCTGGGTGCAGACGCACCCACATCTGGCTGTTTCTGTTCCTCGCCAGCAGTACCGGATCCGACGAGCGGAGGCAGTGGCCACCTGGGAGTTCGGGACTTGGCGGCTCCAGTATTCCCGGGGTTCGGTGGCGGAGGAAATCGGGTGGTTCCGGTTTGACTTGGACAGACGTCTCCTATCTTCGAGCCTGCCCACACGACACCGTTGGAATTCGGCTTATTCTTTGACATTGTAATCGGTTGTGTTTGTTGTGCGTGTTTCACAACAGTAAAGCATTGTTATTTGACTTCCTCCATTGTCCGTTCATTTGCGCCCCCTGTTGTGGGTCCGTGTTCCTACACTTTCCCAACAAAAGCACTATATAAAATGCAGTCCATTCACAGTTTAACACATTTTTTTCTTTATTTAATTTTCTCTTTACCCCTTCAGTAGGCAATTAGACAAATAATAATAATAAAAAAGTTACAACAGCTAGTGAGCATCAAATGAGTCAGGTAATAAATGTGAGTTAAAAACATTGAAAATAAAGTAAAAATGATTTATTTTATTATAAGCCTCCAATAGGAGATAATTAAAAGTCAATTGCATTACAAAATCACAACATATTCACATAGATCAAATACAAAAAACATAGATGAGACAAAACTGGGACGTTGATTAAAACGGTAACAGTAACATATTACGAACTTTACGATCAGGATTAAAACAGTAAAAGTTGGAGCACAGAGTCTATCGATCCATCACTGACCAGGAAACAATTCTTAACTATACGTTACACAATTATACAGTCACAGTTTCTCTCTGAACAAGTGACATTCATGAACCTGAGCTGGAGTGGCCCAAATGTCTCATTGTTTTTGTTTTTTGCCTGTATGTGACATAGACATGAGCTTTTGTCCATTTTGTGTAGCAAAAACATCCATCAGGCCACTTGCATAATGTGGATTCTGTTTCTAGTCTGATTTTCTGGCTTCTCCTGGTTTGTGTGGATTTGACACAATCTGGTATTTGGCACAAGTTTTACATCCAATATGCAACTCCAAAATCCAAAATGCAACTCCACATGTACATGGACATTTGGAGAAGTGTGAATCCCAGATGAATCCAGACTTGAGTCTCCCATGTGGCTTCTGACAATTTCTTGATAAAATTTCATGTCTTCCTTTAAAAAAAATCCTTCTGCTTTCCACTCCATCATGAAGCTGTGTGTCTAAGGGATGCAACAGACAAAAGTTGCCCTATAAACAGTGTGTTCAGTCACAGTGTTATACTTTCAGAGTTATTTAATTTGTGTCATGGTGTAGAGTTTTTTATTGTGAGATTACAGGAAATCATTTTAGAAATTTCGTTATAGAAGAGCCTGTTTTTTTTTTTTAATTTGATGTCATAAAAATATTAAAATGTGTTAAAATCCAAAGACTGACAAAGTTTTGCATGCTGCTGTACATATCAAATTGGCATGATTGCATACATGATTCATTCATTCATTCATTTTCAGTCACTTATCTGGGTCTGGGTCACAGTGGCTGCAGAGCCAGCAGCTCTAGATGGTGCCCAATCTAATTCAGATTTGCTTCTGAGGGGAGGTGATGGTCTAGTGGTTAAGCAGTGGGCTTGAGACCAGAGGATCCTTGGTTCAAATCCCAGCCTGACCGGAAAATCATTAAGGGCCCTTGGGCAAAGTCCTTAATCCCATAGTTGCTCCCCGCATGTAGTGAGCACCTTGTATGGCAGCAACCTGACATCAGGGTGAATGTGAGGCATTACTGTAAAGTGCTTTGAGCATCTGATGCAGATGGAAAAGCGCTATACAAATGCAATCCAATTACCATTCTGATCTTTCCTGATCTGAATGGTCAGATCAGATACAAACAGGTAGGTAAAAAAAGATCAGGTCCAGCAAAATAAATCAAATGAAAGGCATCAGATGGCTGATTCAAACCCTGCACATTCTGAACAAACATGACCTCCTTGATGACTTCATCATAACACCAATAAATCACAAATATTTTGCTGAACAATATAACATTTAGAACGTCTCTCTACACAGTAGATTTTACAGAATAAAATTTACTCTGCTGGGATCATATTTGGTCCCAGTCCAAATAGAGTTAAATATACTCTATCACATTGCTAAATCAACTCTATCACAGTGTAAAATCAACTCTTATTGGAGTAGAAAAACTTGATTTGACAAAACAGTAGAGCTGATTTCACTCTATAATAGAGTGTATTTAACTTTATTTAGACTGGGACCAAATGTTATCCCGGCAGAGTAAATTTTACTCTGCAAAATCTACTGTGTAGCTTTATTGGTTGTGGAGATATAGCAGAAAATAAGTTTTTTATCAGCCCAGTCTCATGTTTTTTTTTTGTGCTCCCGGCACAAAATGACTTTTTTTTTTTTTTAATCTATATTATTAACCCTACTCCCTACTCCTTCCCCCACCCTAACCATAACCACCCGACCCCCCCGCTTCACTTTTTATTTCGTGCAGCCATCACAGAATGATTTAGAATGAATTTGTGCTGCAGTGATGAAAATGAGGCGCTTTTCGTCACAATATCACGATCAATAGATTAGTGTATATTTTGTGCTCCTGAAACACGACTTGCCGTGAGACTGGGTTGTTTTTTTACGCCATATTTTTTTGTTGACCTTGACCTTTAATCCAATCCTCTCCAAAAGTTAATCATCTCAAGATAACTGCCCAAGTTATGTTCCCACCAAGTTTGGTGAAAATCTGTTCAGTCCTTTTTGAGTTATCTAGTTCACAGACAGAATCACACACATAGGTCAGATTACCTTCCCCTGCTTTGCTGCTTCATTGGCACGCAGGACAATAAATCAGTTTCAGATCACTTCAGCCAGTAATGTGAATGTAGCCTGTGTGTGAGTGCATGCACGCTTTTGAGCGAAATATGATGCAAAATTCAAAGTATCAGTACAAATGAGTTTGCACAGTGTTTTGGCACGAACAGCATGCCTTATTTGTGGACGATGCGTGCGCAGTCAAATCGTCTTCGCTGTGCTTTGAGTCGCTGAGAATAATCTTAGAATAGTCTTCACCTCATAATGCGCAGGCGTGATCCCATCTGAGCTCTCTGGAAAAAAAAGCTGGAAGCATCTGAACTAGAAGCTGCGCGCTGCTCTTCTCATGCTGCTCAACCATGCATGCATTTTGGAGATTACGCACGAAGGGAGCCGCTAACCTGCGGGGTTTCTTTCTATCTTTTCTCTCCGAAGAAGAAAATCCAACCTGTGGATAGTGTGGAGCGCGTCCACGTCCCACCGGCCGGTCTCCTCTGGTTCTGGGACACTCCGTCTCCAGGCTGGCGTGCGCGTCTTCTCGCCGTTGGATCAATTAAACTCAGTTTATGAATGGCACTGACATGGAGGAAATACCGTTTCAGAAAGTCAAAACCAGGCGGAAGAGAAGTCACTGTCCACCGGGTGTCCCTTTGACCACCATCGTGTGCGAGGACGAGTTCGACTGCAAAGAGCTGGAGTCTCTCTTCCAGAACTACAACCTGAAGTTGGAGCAGACGTCCACTCTCAAAGCTCTCGCCGTCCTCATCTTCATGTCCTCCACACTGGCCGTGGTGGAGTTACTGTCCGGACCCAGTCTCACCATCTCCAAGGGGTCCCACCCGGTCCACTGTGTCATCTTCGTGTCCCTGTTTATAGTGACTAACGTCAAGTACCTGCAGGTGACTCAGCTTCAGCAGGTCGTCAACCTGACTCTGCTCTTCGGCTTCACTTTCTCCTTCCTCTGCTGCCCGTTCCCCCTGGGTTCGATGGGAATGGAACCCCTCACGTCCCCGGAGCAAGGCATGTGGCAGCTGATCCTGGTCACCTTCGTGGCCTACGCGCTGCTGCCCGTCAGGACGCTCTTAGCTGTGGTCTTCGGGATCCTGGTGTCCATCTCTCATTTGATTGTGAGCGCCACTTCTGTCACGGCCAAAACGCACAAGCTGTGGAGGACGGTGAGTGCGCGCCGTGCGCGGCTTCACTTTCAAACTGCTTTTTCTTATTTGTATTTTCTCCCCGCACACACTGCTTTGACTTCTACTGATCCGTCTGTAATCGTCATGCTTTTATCGAAGAACATGTTTCCATGCGGACAAACACTTAAGTTCAGCACCTCGGACAGCGCTCATGTTGCAGACAGACGACATCATCCGGTGTCCTAAAAACACGTCACAGTGCATCACTGAAGTGTTTGACACTCAGGCAGCATCACTGAAAAAGTGCTCATTTTGAGGTGTCCAAGAAACAGCCTGGTTATGTTGCTTTAAATAGAAAGGAGCACGGACTTGCCACGCCCCCTTTCTCCCTTCAGAGGCCATTGTCAGTTCCAGATCCCCATCAACCAGATCCGGTCTACACGGACATCAGTTCTGCACATGTATATAGATCTGCTCATTCACAGGCAGACAGTTTTGAATAGGCAATAACTAGTTGGCTGTTGTCTGCCAACTCCACAAACACACAAAACCTCAGTTGTTGTGGCTGGCCTTTTAATATTTTGCACATGTAACTGCCGCTGGCACAGAGCTGATCTAGCAGGCATGACAGATCCCGTACTCACAGGCATTTCAGGCTTATATATATTAAAAGCCAAGTGGCCTCTATCTGCAAGCATGTATGCGTGCGTGCGTATAACTTTATTCATGGACAAACTGGGGAGAGCTGACATTTGTCGTTTGGTATGCTTTTTAAATTTGGGTCAAGGATGAATGCTGCTAAACCAGAATGTTAACAGGACTAATATTTTTGGGGAAATTATGGATATTACAACAACAGTGAACAATGGACGTTGATAATTACATTCTGGACTCACACATGATTCCAAATCATTGTAGAAACTTTGCATAATTTACTACCACCCTTGAAAAATGCCAGCTACTTATTTTATAAACACTACCAAATCTAGAGCCTGTGGATCCCCATGGGCAACACACTAGTTGCCATGTATGTCTCTCACACAGAGTACATTGGCTTACATGGGTATGGTGGTTGTGAGAGACAGTAAGAATTCCAAACTATGTGGCCATTCAAATTTCACTAAACTGATAATATTTAGTTTTTTACTGAAATTCAAGCGCCATAATGTCGGCTTATTTTTTAAACATGTTTCAAAATTACATCTCATTTTAATGAAGAGAACATATTGTTCTCTTCTGTTGAATTGGTCCTTAATCCCCTAGTTGCTCCCAGGGTGTAGTGAGCACCTTGTATGGCAGCATTATTTGTAAAGTGCTTTGAGCATCTGATGCAGATAGAAAAGCACTATATAAATGCAGTCCATTTTTTAATTTGGAGGTTGTGGTCTCTCTTGGCCACCATACGTACAGAGTAGCTAGATGTGGACATCTGTTAAATATGTCACAGAAATCTTAAATGAACCAAAAAATAACCTCAAATGTCACTTACTGCAGGAGAATTTTTGCATGCACAACCATACACCAGTGAGATTTTGACACCAGCCACATCAAACTGTGAAAGACTGGTGGCATATTTTACACAATGTAATGTCAAGTATGTTGCCATACCAAAAAATGGTTCATCAGACTGCATTATATATGTCTTCATAATTATCATACTTTTGTCTATAAATGTGTTTCTATGCAGAGAAACATGATTTCAGCACCTTGGTCAGCTCTCATGTTAACGTTGCTGTGATTTAAAGGAAACATCCACTTTTTTGTTTAAGGGAAACTAACACAGGGTGTCATCCTAAAATATATTAGTTTGTAGCTGAAATTACCCTACAGAGACAGAGGTAATTAAACTTTTTTTTTTTTAAATTATGCGTTTTACGTTTTTAAGAAAAATTGTGCTTCCTCTCTTTGTCGCTTTAAATGAAAGAAGTTATTTCCTGCCACACCCCCCTCTCTTTCTCACATAGGTCACATGTGTTTTTGCACAGAACAGACTAGGTTATTGGACATTGCAGCTGTCCACATCTAGACACACAGGTCTAAAACGATCATTTTTAGGCTTAAATTTATCTTATGGCAGGAAAATGTTTAGGTGCAAAACCACAGAAAAGTGTGGGACTTGAATCACAACCACATCAAACTGTGAGAGTCTGATCACACATTTTGCACAATGTTAATTGTATTGCAATACCAAAAGTGGTTTATCAGACTGCTTTCACTTATTTTACCATATCTGAAATAATTGTCATCATCATCATCCATTTATCTAAAAACAGTCAAATGTAGTGAAATACTTAAGCTCAGCACACTGGGAAACTCCCCGTGCACATTAATATGATAGTACTCTGCAAATTTTAGGAAAGCTAATATGGGTGTCTTAAAATCAGATTTGCTGGCAAATAGATTACAGAGGCACTGACATAAAGCATCTTTAAAAATACTCAGAGAGGAGACATTCTGTCTTCATCCAATAGACAGATGCGTGAATCTGACTAAAGCAAGATATGTGCAGAGACATCTGTTACATATATGACAGAAGTGTAAACTGAGTCATTTCAGGGCTACATTTTGCTACTAATGGAAAATTTTTACATGCACAGAAATAGAATTGCGAGATTTTGACGATGTTTAACATGAAACACCAACTATGTCTGACAAATATGTTAATGTAAAGGTTGATCACATATTTCTCACAGTAGGACTCCTTTAATTTTGTTGCCAAATGGAAGGATTTTTACTGCCTTTTGAAATCCATTCATTTATCGGACTACTTCTTAAAATTACCATGACATTTACAATTATCATCATCACCTTTGTCAAGCTTTTACAAAAAGATGGTGTATACAGTAAAACCAATATGTCAGATTTTTGTTCAGCACAAAACAATAAAACAGAAATATTTAAAATGCAGTCGTTTATATTGTGTTCCCTGTGATTACTGGTGTATGCATCCTATAAATAAAGAGCTAATGTTTATTTGGGTGTTTATTAAATCTTATTTTGGGGGCTGAGCAGTGGGTCTCAAAACAGTTTAGCTTTGGTTTGGGCATTAAAAATTATGACTCCCATATTTCCTCAGTAACCACAGATTAACAAGCTAACATCATGAAGCTACCGATAGCTGCTAAAAATACTAATACTGTTAGATTAAATACATCACACGATCATTTCACTTGATGCAAATACAGGCGCGCGCGCGCCCGCACACACACACACACACACACACACACACACACACACACACACACACACCACACACACACACACACACACACACACACACACACACACACACACATCTTAGATCTTAGATGATCTGTTTGGAGAATTAACTACACAAGTCACATTATTATAGACATTGTAATGAAATAAAAAATGACAGGCCTTCAGAGTAGGTGCAGCATCAAAACACAAGCTGTAACTCAAAGCAGCCACACCCCTAATGTGTTAGCAAAACTGGGCTTTGTTGCAGAGTGAATGTGCTAATGAACATAATGATGATGATGTTTGAAAGGCAATAAACACATATTTAAATTATATCACTGCCTTTGATCTTATATGTATTTTGATTTGTTTTAATTTCTCCAACTCATTTATGTTTTCCCACAAAAAAAATGACAGCACCCGTGGCCAATATTTACTTTGCCAAACAGTTCATTCTCTTACTAATGTAATATGGACACTGCATTTATTTTATTTTTTTAATCTTTTGCATTATGCATTCTTACCAGTGGGTATTTCTGCTACTAGGATTAATAGAGTCAGTGAGTCAGTGAGAGAGTGGATCTACAAAATTTCCATAAGTAACTATAAAAACTAGTGCTAATTCGGCTCTAAAATTTTGGGTTGTGATAGATACAGCTGAGGACTAGTAAAGGACCAGTAAACCTCTTATTTTAGGTGATGTTGCACAGTGATCATAAATTATTGCTAATGACAGGATCATTGGTGACAACTTTAGCCATTGATGCTTTATGTCCACTGCCACTGGTTCATGCATTTCTGTCAATTGCTGATAGCAAATGACAAATTTGCTGTCTAAAATATGTCTGCTGGATTTCTAGGTTCAGTATCAGATCAAAGCAACAGTGACCACCATGACCTTCTAATTACCAACAATACTTCATAAATCACAAACAAACAAAAGACCTACTTTACATCTGCCTGTATGCACAAGCCGAGACATGTCTTATTGTGCCAACATTAAGCTAATGTAAGAAAGAACAACTGCAAATTATGTTAAATACAGCAACATGACCCAAAAGAGGAGTTTCACTGGTCATCAGCTGTAGCAACCAGAATGCAAACTTTCACAGCTGATTACGCAGCAGTTTTTATGGATTCACTGATGAAAATCTTGTGGATCTTCTCAGTCACTGACTCACTGACTCCAATATGCTTGTGCTGGCCCTACTAATTTCAGAGACTATACCATCAACATTTTGTCCTTTTGGGTGTTGCATTTATTAATAAAAGTGTATGTCTGGAGTTCTTATAGCTTTTTGGTGGTGGTGTGCCTGTCTATTTTGTCCTATCAGTTTAAGGCATTTCAGTTTGACAGAGCAAAGAAGCATCCAAGCAAACTGATAAATCTACTGTAATTAGGTGGCCACAACCCCAGCCGTTAGAAGATAGATTTTATTGCCATTTGTACAGGTACAAGGCAGTACATGTACATTGGAATTATTATGCATTGCTCACAGAGTTAGCGTTTAGACATCAAAGTGAGAGTTAATGGGAGCAGCACAAATTAATAAATACATATAATGTAAAAGCAAACTATGTATATAAAGAAACAGGGTTAAGGTTCCGTGCTGCTGTACTACAGGTACTTCTAGGTGTTCTGTAACCAGCACAGGGGCTACACTAACATTGCACATTAACTTTCTCTGTGCTAACCATGGATAATTTTCTCAGTAAGGTTTGCTGAGGATATAAAGAGACGTGAGACTCCAGAGTTGACTCACGGAGCAGCGAGAATGATAACGTGCTGTCTGTGGAGACGGGTAAAAAGAAATGCCGTTTTAACCTGACTTAAAAAGAAAAAGAAAGCTTCTTCTATGAAACACTTTAAAGTTGTCTTTTGCAAAGCAGTCAGCTCTATGTGCTCTGGTTACTGTTGTTGGCTATTGGTAAATGGACAGCATTTATATAGAGCTTTCCCATCTGAATCAGAAGCTTAAAGCCCTTTGGAATGATGCCTCACATTCACACACACTGATGTCAGGGTGCTGCCATGCAAAGCGCTCACTACACACTGAGAGCAATTTAGGGATTAAGGACCTTATCCAAGAACTCTTAATGATTTTCCAGCCTGATGGGGGTTTAAACCAAAGATTTTCTGGTCTCAAGCTCACCACTTAATTACCAGACCATCATATCTTCCAGTCATCATCATCATCATCATCACAACTACCATCATTATCAATATCAAATTCATTATCATAATCAATATCAACTTAATCATTATCATCATCATCATGGTATTGTTGTCATCATAACCATCACCACTGCCACCACCATCATCATCAACAGCAACAATAATAGCAACTTCATTATCATCATCACCATAATCACAACAATCATTATCATTATCATTATCACAACTATCATCAACATCAACTTCATTATCATCATAATCTTCAATGTCAGCTTCATTATCATCATCATCATCATCATCATCATCATCATTGCCATAATCACAACAATCATCATTATCATTATCACAACCATTATCATCAACATCAACTTCATTATCATCATATCATCAACATCATCAATGTCAACGTCATTATCATTATCAACACAGTCATCATTATTATCATTATCACAACTATCATCATCATCAACATCAACTTCATTATCGTCACCAACATTAACTTATCAACATCATCAATGTCAACTTCATTATCATCATCAATATTATCACAACAATCACCATTATTATCATTATCACAACTATCATCATCATCATTATTATCATCAACATCATCAATGTCAACTTCATTATCATCATCACCATTATCACAACAATCATCATTATTATCATTATTACAACTATCAATTTATTATCAACAACTTCATTATCACCACCATCATCACAACCATCATAATCAACATCATCATTGTCATTATCACCACTATCATCACAGCCATCAGAATCAGCATCATCAGTGTCATAACTATGATCAACATCATCATCATCATCATCCCCAGTGGCTGGAGAAGGCCAAGGGTAAGCTGGCAGATAGATGGTTACATTTGAGATGTGGGGATGGACCGGTTTTCTGCCTGGGTGGTTCTGTAGTATGGTGGCTGTGGTAACATGTGGAACCAGTGCATCCTCCCAGACCTGACCTGGGTGATGCGTCAACGCCATTATAATTGTTGTCATCATGAAATTCCTTTAAAGAGAAACAAGCGAATGCTCTAAAATACTTAAGATTTCAGATCAGCTCCAAAATTACTATGATCTGGACTTCAAATGATTATTTCATGAGTCACTAACCAGACAATTATTCAGCAACTCTTTTAAATAATTACTTTGTTGTTTTAAATCATGTATCAAGAAAAAATATCAAACGTACTCTGGTTGCACCTTGATAAGTGTGAGAATTTGTACAGTAGTTTTTCTCAGATTTTTTTGGCATTGTAACCAGCTTTGGGTTTTGGACTGATGATAACAAAAAAACAAGACATTTGCCAGGGTCAACTGGGGCTCAGATTTGTCTGAGGAAGTTTCTTTTCAGATTTTTTTTTTATTTTATTTTACATTTTATAGAGTAGGTGATTAATCAAATAACTGTGAAAAAATCAGCAGATAATTTGATAACAGCAATGTTATTTACTGTACTGCTTTGATTAAACCAAACATTTCTGTCAAGAAATAATGTGATTGTGAGTAGACATAGCTGAATTCATGGAAGCCCGGCAACCGAACCAAAGAAATCACTGTGTTCTTGTGAAGCCATAAAAATTGTTAAGAAGCTCAGTTTGGATTTATGGTGGGATATGAGTGAGTGACACTCTTCAAAAATGTTCAGAAACACCTTTTGTTCTTGTTAAATGCGTCTTTTTAACGTGTGCCATGCACAGATATGATACATTACATGACATTAAATGTAGTTTGTGGCATTGCTGTTTGAAAAAGAAAAAACTAAAATGTTAAATAATTTTTAAAAATGTTATAATTTGTTGGTTTAATTAATAACAAATTTGAATAAAGAAAAATGAACAAAGTGATCTGTTACTAAAAAAATTTTTTTCATAATTTTCAGTACTCTATTTAATTAAATAATAAATTTTTTTTTTAGATGAAGAAAAATTGATTAAAATAAAAATGAGCAAAATCGTTTTTGTCCACATATGCATCTGTGCCCTTTGGGAAGTGTTTGAAGCCCAGCAGAGCGAGCTGGAGTTGAAGAACAAGTGTGATATCCTGCTAGCACCAGAAGTAGGACAAATCCGAGAAGGAGACTCACCGCATGGTGTCACAAAGCAAAGCTTCAGTTATGATAAAGAGGGCAAAGTTATTCATGTCATTTCAGAGCTAAAATAGAATTTGGTGCAAGTCTGTATGTGGATATCTTTATACCATTTTCTCTCACAATGACAAATGCACCCTGTTGCCTCCCACATGCATTTCTGACTGTCATCAGGTGTGGAAAAAAAGAAGAAAAAGAAAAAAAGAAGATATGACACATCCATCAAACCCTCCTGAGATAATGGGACATTTCTGACTCTTTCTAACACATGGAAATTCTCCAGATTGTGTATTTCCAGCAGAGGAAGCTGAGATTTTGATCACTTTCTTGCCCCCACTGGATGATGACAGTATATTTTCTAAGGTGACTGCATTCCTACGTAGGCGGTGAGCTACCTGCACAGCCGTGTGAAGGACCGTGTTAGCTGGACTGCCAGAGATAGCTAATCCATTAAGCTCAGAGATGAGCTGTGTTACTTTACCCTGCACAACCCAAGCTCACACCAACCACCCACACGGCCAGCATGATTCATGGCTCAAGCTTCCTGAAATGTCTCACTGCTGAAGGAAGACATGGACTTCGCTTTGAAAACTGGCTGCCAGAATGTGGACTGGGAAAAAAACGAATATGTTTTTAAACAACTCAAAAACAGAATTGTTGATCTTGCAGAATATTTTCGTGCAAAATCAAAGAGACTGGAGTCATAAAGTATTTGGTGTACGTTCATGTTCCCTTGACAAAGCTTGGATCAGACAAAAACTGCAAGAACTCTCAAAAATGTCAAAAGTTTCCTGTATTTTCAATATTATTATTGTTATTTTCAATTTAAAGCACATTTCCAAATTCTAAAACAGCAGGAGGGCACTCAGTAGAGTGCATACCTCCATAAATCCATCCATCCATCCCATCTTCTACAAGTATACCCACATACTCCAGTTACGGGGTCATGGGAGGCTGCAGGGCGTGAGGCGAGGTTCACCCTTGAGAGGATGCCAGTCTGTCACAGGGCCACATAAAAACAAACACATTCACATCTACAGACAAGTTTAAAGTTTTCAATCCACCTAACCTGCATGTCTGTAAATGTGGGAGGAAGCCTGAGCACCCGGAAAACCCACACAGACACGGGGAGAACATGCAAACTCCACACAGAAAGGCCACAGGTGGGAATCAATCCTATGACCTTCTCAGACATCAGTGGGAATATGCAAAACTAAATAAAATTAAATAAATATTCCAAGATTTGCAGTGTTTTTAATCTATATTTCAGGTGCATGGGTGTTAACAACTGTTCTTATTTATTTTATTGCCTTTAATTGTTTTATGTTTCTATGTACAGCACTTTGTTTTCAACTACGGTGGTTTTGAGGTGCTACATAAATAAAGCTGAGTTGAGTTGAGTTAACTGTGGTTGTTTAATGAGATGCTATTTAATTATCTGAGGTAAAATTAAAGCATTTGGGGATATTTTTTGTTACATATGTCACAGAAGTATTAAATAAGTTATGTTGAACTTAAATGATGTTTACAGCTGAAATAACTCATAGAACTGTCCATAAATGACCCCTTTAATACTTACGACCAGAACTAAATCTGGACTGTTTTAATTTTCAAATCTGCTCCCTGCTGGTTAAAGTCTAAATGAAAAAAAACAACAAAACTTTTTAATAAATAAAAAAATAAAAAGACAGGTTTACATATTTTAACAAATATGTAACAATTGTTCGGTATCAGTGAGCTTCAGAGAGGTTTAGTTCATGAGGATCCATCCATTTACAATTTATTTAAATCACACTTAACTCTTGTGCCCACATAACACAACAATGACTTTAATGTGTGTCCTTAAAAAACTCAAACAGCAGCTCTGAGCGTTCGTCACTCATGTGTTTTAAAGAAAGACAAACTCTGCAGTGATATGTTCATCATCCTGAACTAAACACGTATAAGGGCCCCTTCACACATCGTGCGAATTTGGTCCATTTGCGCATAAAGTGCGCATGAAGCAGGACTCGTATGCAAAAGATAAAATCATAGTTGCTTCCAGTGCCTCATACACCTGTTGCTACAACGATTTGCGCACACCAGCAGGCAGTGGCTGAAAGTGTGCGCTGTGCGAACCCATCGAACCCTTTCGCGGCAGGTGTCGACCAAATTCCAGCGGACACACATGAACATCGAACACCACTCGTTTGGCACTTATAAAATATGTGGCCATTTACACTATTAACACAAAAACAGTCTGCAGACAATCACTGTCAAGCTGGATGTGAAATTTGTCTAAGTGCCCCACAACTGTGAAGTTGCCAAGTGCACATGTGGCGTGTCAGAGTGTCGGCTCCCCCCCAACACATCTGTGCAGGTGGTTTGCACTCCTCCCCCCCCAACAGCATCTGATCACAGAGTGACATCTTGGTTTGTGCACTGACAGGACGGGGGCATGGCTGGCTGCCCTCAGCTGTTGAGACATCTCCAGTTCTGGACATCACAGCTGCAGCACACGTCCCGTGTTTTGATGGACATGCACGTGTGTGTGCTTGTGTGGTGGAAATACATAATAACATATATCTCTTTTGTGATGGGCTGGAGAAATGGACCGTCAGTTCATGTGGGCACTCAGCAGGTGATCTGAATGTCATGTTTGACAGGACACGCATGTCTGGCCGTGAGGGCTGTGAGCGGCATGCTACAGCACCAGGACAAGCCAACAGTGCGACAAATACGGCACTTTCAGTCACGTATCAGCAGAAATACGCCATACCAAACTCTGGCCAGTTATCACAGCACTTTTTCTTTTTTTAGAAAATACGTTTATCTGCTTGTTGATTTTAGCCATTTCACGCTCCTGTTACAAGACGGTAATTGTAGTGCAGTGGTAAAGATTCCATCTGGTAATCAGGGCGTGTGGGTTTGAATCCTGTGGCATTTTTTTCTTTTTATTTAACCAAGGTTATTTAACGCAGGCTTCTGTATTGTGTCCCCTTTTATGTATTATTTATATCAACCCAGTGATATTCATTAATTATACAGCTGGTTTTTTATTGTATTTTCCTGCACATCTGCAGCGTGATGTGGTGCACCTCGTCCCATGGAACACAATGCAAACAGCTGCTCCTGCTTGAAATACATTGTCGCATGCATGAACCATTGCACCGGGATCGTGCACACCTGCCCGTCGTCGCGATATTTCGTGGTTCGCGCATGCGAGCTGTTTCACCATGAGTCCCCATGAGTTGTACATATTCGCACTATGTGTGAAGGAGCCCAAAAACTCTACATCATTCTGAGGGAGGAGGAGGAAAAAAGTCTGTATTTTAATGGTTGTGCAAACACACAGGGCACATGCCAGGCCATCTTCAATATTTTGTCAACATTAAGTCTATTTGATTTTGCGTGATGAACATTTGTAATTAGCTTGATGTCCTCTGCTGGTGACAGGCAGGTGGACCATCTCTTACAGAACAGTGCTTTAAAACAAGTGTGATCTGGTTCACTTTTAGGTTAATATTTCAGAAGACAAAGATACATTGTTGTGATGATGGGCTGGGAAATCTATTGCATTTAAGGACACATTTGGGAGCTTTTCAATGTGTTCTTTTAAAAATTAATGTGTCAGGCTGCATTGAAATATGAATCAACCCTGGCTGTGTGTGTTTCTTTCGCTTTCTTTGTGCTTCAATTTTACATCATTTTTTTTGGCACTTTTAGTGACAACTAATAGTCGACTATGTTGTTTTTTTTCTTCATCTCCATGGTGCTGATGATGACTGAGTTTGCTCTTTGAATATTGGGAAAACCCTGGGCCCGTATCCACGAAGCAACTCAATGTACCCTCAAAGAGCTCCTAACTGACCCTAAAATTTCCTGGTAAGGAATCTTAGTCTAAGAGTGAGCCAGCAGGCTTCTAAGAGCAAGTCTGAGCAAGGAGGAGACAGAAACTCCTATCTTTATGAGGAGGCGGGGTTGACCCCGTTGCTAGGTATGACGCAGTCTTCTAACAGCTGTGATTGGTTGTCATGGAAAGGGGAGGAGAAATAAAAAACTAATGTGGTCCGTGCTCCTAGTCATGAATGGACAGAAAAATGAACCAATCATATAAGCTGAATTGCATTAAGACGTGTAGTCATGAGGACAACTTTGTTATGATGATTAAACCCAGCAAAATTAAGTGAATGAATTAAATGATTTAAATGAATTAGCATAAATGAATTGTTACACAGCTTGAAAATATTTGAATGTACATCATTCACATTTTCATTCTTCATTCGCCTTTATTTAACCAGGTTAGTCTCATTGAGATTTAAAATCTCTTTTGCAAGAGAGACCTGGCCAAGAGGGCAGCAGCATATAAGTTACAACAGATAAAACAAAACTAAAACAGATAAAACAAATTCAAAACATTATACTCTCACATAAAACATTTACACACAGACATGATTAATTGCAGTGATTTCACAAGGTTTTTGAACTCATTCAGCGTCACAAGGGCTTGAAGCTGAAGTTCAGATTGTAATTTGTTCCAGGATCCCGCATATCTACATATTAAAAGCCTGTGAGTTTATTTACTACGGTCACTGTGAGTAAAGTAAGTCCCTTCGGCTGCTCCCTTGTTTGCACTCGGGGTCGCCACAGCAAATCCAAGGTGGATCTGCATGTTTATTTGGCACAGGTTTTACGCCGGATGCCCTTCCTGACGCAACTCCACATTACATGGAGAAATGTGGCAGGGGTGGGATTTGAACCCAGAACCTTCCGAACTGAAACCAAGCGCATTAACCACTTGGCCACCACCCCTGCTGTGAGTACATAATATAATTGTAAATACATTAAAAACACATGCATGACACAAGAAAGTGAAAACACTTATTTCCATTGTGGTCCATTTAAAATCAAATGACAAAATAGATGTAATAATAAAAGAAAACAATATTAATTATACAGATACTACTACTACTACTGATAATAATAATAATAATAATAATAATAATAATAATAATAATAATAATAATAAAATAATGATGATATTAACAGTGTGTATATGATAACATGAACTAAACAATTTATATATACATTGGGACAGTAAATTAGCATAAAATTATTACGCAGATCAAGCAGGTGGCATGTTACTGACTCACTGTCATCCTACATATGGAGAATATCTCTGCTTCCTCTCTGTCTTTTCTGCCATTTTCTCTGCTTAAGACACTCTTAGGCTTCTTAAAAGTCCTCTTGCCTACTCTTACCAGTTTGGCACCTTAGGAGCTCTCTTAAGGCCTAAGGTGCTTTGTGGACAACTTTCATCTTACCAAGATTCCAAGAAATGTCTAAGAATTTGAGGAATTCTGAGATTTTTCTTAGAAAAATGTCACTAGGAGGTATTTTTAGCCTTAGGCTGCTTCATGGATACAGGCCCTGCATGTCATCTACGATGTCACAACATAAGGCGTGTCATGGTTTGTTGTTGCGGTATTTTAACCCACATGGGTGAAAATTCGTAATTGTTTCCAGAGAAGACAAAATTTTATCGTATTGCCGATATGAGATTGTGAATCCATTATTTGAAAACTAAGAAACAAATTTATAGCAGTGCTAAAGAAAGACCTTGTTATGACTTAAATCATAAAATATAATGCAATGCTAAAATGCTCTTGGCCGTATGAGTATAGTGTTCTTTATAATTGCAGTTGTTTAACTGGTATCCCAGTTGTTTAATCTTTATATATATATATATATATATATATATATATATATATGTATACGAGGTCTGTTAGAAAAGTATCGGACCTTTTTATTTTTTTCAAAAACGTGATGGATTTGAATCACATGTGCTTGCATGAGCCAACCTTGAACCTTCGTGCGCATGCGTGAACTTTTTCACGCTTGTCGATTGTGTCATTTCCTGGTAAGCAGCCTTTGTGTGGGACGTGTGCAGCGCGCTCGGCGGATTTTCATTTCAAGGAAAAAGACGGAAGAACTGGAGCAGCGCCGCATCAAATTTTGCCAGAAACTGGGCGACAGCGAGGTGGAAACCATTCGGATGATTCAGACGGCTTTTGGTGACGATCCTGTGGGCATCACACAGATTAAGGAGCAGTACAACCGGTATAAAGACATCCGCACAACGGTGGAGAGCGAGCCGTGCTCCGGTCGGCTATCAACATGCTGAAATGACCAGATCATTTCCAAAGTGAATGCTGTGGTGATGCGGGACCGTCGTGTGACTATCCGAGAAATTGGGGAAGAGGTGGACATCAGCACTTTTTCGGCACATTCCACTGTGACAGAAGATTTGGCCATGGAAAGAGTGGCTGTGAAATTCATGCTGCTGCTAATGGCGGAGCAAAAGCACCTCCGTGTTGAAGTCTCACAGGACATGCTGTGACATGCTCACCTCTTCCACAATTTCTTGGATAGTCACACAACTGAAAAGTCACAGAAAGCCGTCTGAATCATCCGAATGGTTTCCACCTGGCTGTCGCCCAGTTTCTGGCCAAATTTGATGTGGTACTGCTCCAGTCGTTCTGTCTTTTTCCTCAAAATGAAAATCCCCCGAGCAAACAGCACACGTCCCACACAAAGGCTGCTTACCAGAAATTGATGCAATTGACAGGTGTGAAAAAGTTCATGCATGCGCATGAAGGTTCAAGGTTTGCTCATGCAAGCACATGTGATTCAAATCCATCAGGTTTTTGCAAAAAATAAAAAGGTCCGATACTTTTCTAACAGACCTCGTATATATATATATATATATATATATATATATATATATATATATATATATATATATATATATATATATATATATATATATATACACACACACACACACACACACACACACATTTGTTGTTATTTACATTCATTATTAAGATCCTATTGTCTTACGTAAATTTGTACATGTTCAATAAAGCCCCTCAATCAATCAATCATTTAATCAATCATAAACAATATTTACATTTTAATGGTGTCTGCAGGAGGGCATGTGTGTGCACATACATGAGCTTTTGACAAGAGCAGCAATTAGCTTTGTGTTAGTGGAAGTTCGCGTGCATGCTGACGTCCACAAAATGTCTTGTAAATGACTCCAGAGGTGTTATCAGGTTACAAAAACAGCGTTTTCAGTTTTAGAAGTGTTTATTTCTCGCTAGCTTTTACATTATATCTGACAAAAAGGTTATATTTACACACAAACAAAACAGAGTTTGCAGCTAGCTCCCACCTTGTGATGTCACCATGCTAACATCTGTGAAATATCTTGTAAATGACTCCAGAGGTGTTATCACATTCCAAAAGGAGAGTTTTCAGTTTTAGAAGTGTTTATTTCTCGCTAGCTTTTACATTATATCTGGCAAAAAGGTTATATTTACACACAAACAAAACAGAGTTTGCAGCTAGCTCCCAGCTTGTGACGTCACCACACTAACATCTGTGAAATGTCTTGTAAATGACTCCAGAGGTGTTATCAGGTTACAAAAACAACGTTTTCAGTTTTAGAAGTGTTTATTTCTTGCTAGCTTTTACATAATCTTTTACTTATCTTATCTTTGTTAGTTGGCTATGTACCACAGGCTTTTAAGGTGGCAGTAATTAAACCATTACTTAAAAAGCCATCACTTGACCCAGCTATTTTAGCTAATTATAGGCCAATCTCCAACCTTCCTTTTCTCTCAAAGATTCTTGAGAGGGTAGTTGTAAAACAGCTAACTGATCACCTGCAGAGGAATGGTCTATTTGAAGAGGTTCAGTCAGGTTTTAGAATTCATCATAGTACAGAAACAGCATTAGTGAAGGTTACAAATGATCTTCTTATGGCTTCGGACAGTGGACTTATCTCTGTGCTTGTTCTGTTGGACCTCAGTGCTGCTTTTGATACTGTTGACCATAAAATTTTATTACAGAGATTAGAGCATGTCATAGGTATTAAAGGCACTGCGCTGCGGTGGTTTGAATCATATTTGTCTAATAGATTACAGTTTGTTCATGTAAATGGGGAATCTTCTTCACAGACTAAAGTTAATTATGGAGTTCCACAAGGTTCTGTGCTAGGACCAATTTTATTCACTTTATACATGCTTCCCTTAGGCAGTATTATTAGACGGTATTGCTTAAATTTTCATTGTTACGCAGATGATACCCAGCTTTATCTATCCATGAAGCCAGAGGACACACACCAATTAGCTAAACTGCAGGATTGTCTTACAGACATAAAGACATGGATGACCTCTAATTTCCTGCTTTTAAACTCAGATAAAACTGAAGTTATTGTACTTGGCCCCACAAATCTTAGAAGCATGGTGTCTAACCAGATCTTTACACTGGATGGCATTTCCCTGACCTCTAGTAATACTGTGAGAAATCTTGGAGTCATTTTTGATCAGGATATGTCATTCAAAGCGCATATTAAACAAATATGTAGGACTGCCTTTTTGCATTTACGCAATATCTCTAAAATCAGAAAGGTCTTGTCTCAGAGTGATGCTGAAAAATCTGATTCATGCATTTATTTCCTGTAGGCTGGACTATTGTAATTCTTTATTATCAGGTTGTCCTAAAAGTTCCCTAAAAAGCCTTCAGTTAATTCAAAATGCTGCAGCTAGAGTACTGACGGGGACTAGCAGGAGAGAGCATATCTCACCCGTGTTGGCCTCTCTTCATTGGCTTCCTGTTAATTCTAGAATAGAATTTAAAATTCTTCTTCTTACTTATAAGGTTTTGAATAATCAGGTCCCATCTTATCTTAGGGACCTCGTAGTACCATATCACCCTAATAGAGCGCTTCGCTCTCAGACTGCAGGCTTACTTGTAGTTCCTAGGGTTTGTAAGAGTAGAATGGGAGGCAGAGCCTTCAGCTTTCAGGCTCCTCTCCTGTGGAACCAGCTCCCAATTCAGATCAGGGAGACAGATACCCTCTCTACCTTTAAGATTAGGCTTAAAACTTTCCTTTTCGCTAAGGCTTATAGTTAGGGCTGGATCGGGTGACCCTGGACTATCCCTTGGTTATGCTGCTTTAGACGTAGACTGTGGGGGGGTTCCCATGATGCACTGTTTCTTTCTCTTTTTGCTCTGTATGCACCACTCTGCATTTAATCATTAGTGATCGATCTCTGCCCCCCTCCACAGCATGTCTTTTTCCTGGTTCTTTCCCTCAGCCCCAACCAGTCTCAGCAGAAGACTGCCCCTCCCTGAGCCTGGTTCTGCTGGAGGTTTCTTCCTGTTAAGAGGGAGTTTTTCCTTCCCACTGTTGCCAAGTGCTTGCTCACAGGGGGTCGTTTTGACCGTTGGGGTTTTTCATAATTATTGTATGGCCTTGCCTTACAATATAAAGCGCCTTGGGGCAACTGTTTGTTGTGATTTGGCGCTATATAAAAAAAAAGTTGATTGATTGATAATATATGAGAAACATGTTATATAAACACATAAATGAAGCAGCTTTGAAGCGCCAGAGAAAGGCCCACCACTGATGTCCCGGTGCCGCTCTACTCTGATTGGCTGTCACACCTGCCACTCAAAAAAAAAAAAAAAAAACAACAAACAAACAAACAAACAAAAAAACCCCACAGAACTGAATAAAACAGTATGTGACCAGTGGACCTCTTAAAATAAGTCAAGGTTAGCCATCTTTGAACTTGTCCAAGGTCTATGCCCCAAGAATGTTCCCTGTGAATTTGAAGACTGTGGCAGTAATAGAACTGGACTTATGCTGAGCAAAGACAGACAGATGGACGGATGCAAGGCCTTCGCAATACCTGATGCCCATATTTTGGCCATCGGGTAAAAATCAAAAGGGACTTCACCTTTAATTAAAATCAAATTGTTAGAATCAGACAGGAACAGAGAGTCTTTATGTTCAGCAGCTCCACTGAATAATTATAAATTTGTTTGTATTGTTTTTGATGTGTTTGTAGTTGGTTGCCAACACGATGCTGTTTGCCAGCGTCAACCTGTCAGGGCTGTTTGTGCGCATCCTGACAGAACGGGCTCAGAGGAAGGCCTTCCTTCAGGCTCGCAACTGCATCGAAGAGAGATTCCGGATGGAGGATGAGAATGAAAAACAGGTACCGGCACCTCCACACTGCCAAGAGTAAAATTACATCTGTGTCTGCTTCTTACCTCCCTCATGTGACCCGACTCATTTCCGCACAGTAGTTAAGTCTGTTAGTTTTTAACCTTTTTGTGTGTGTGTATCATCTTGTTGTGTATCTTCTTGTCAGTTTTTTTTTTTTGCTGTGACAGCTGCTGCAGAAATATTCATACAAACTCTGTTTTCTTTATTTATCGTTTTTGTCACTTAAACGCTCAGGAGCGCCTGCTAATGAGTTTACTGCCCAGAAATGTGGCCATGGAGATGAAGGAAGATTTCCTCAAACCCCCAGAAAGGATTTTTCACAAAATCTACATCCAGCGCCATGACAACGTCAGGTAGGATCTTCACATGATCTCGGTAGCAACCTAACGTCCCCTGTTAAAAAAAAAAATTGTCTTTGAAAGTGAGAAAAAAAATTCCTACACAAATTTAGTTTAATTTCATCTGTTCATCTCATCTTCCCACCAAAAAACATTTGCACAATCAGATGAAATAGACAAATAAATGTTACATCACTGGATTACACAACAAGGCAAAAATGAGCCAATTTCCACAAATACAGAAAGAATATTGAAGGCTACACAATGCAGTGTGACCCGTCTAATAATGTCTTAAAATATTGCCAGGCAGATGGTTGGAAACTGATATTCCAATAAATCCTGTACAAGTCTCTGGAACGGAAGGTTTGTCTGGTTGGATTTGATGACTATTTATGTGATCTTGGTAGCAGATGCTGAAGGCAGCAATTAAATAAGTCAAATAATATGAAGGTCCAAATGTGGTCCTCATTAGTCCATGGGCCAAGCAGGCTTTCATTACCACTTAAGGGGACTAAACAACACTTACAATCCAGCCCCAGTGTACCATGGCCTACACAATAAGGTATGATGGCCATTCGAGGGGGTCAGCTATAGTCAAGTCGCAGTCAATGAAGAGTTACACAGGGCTCAAAATTTAAAAATGTTCAAATCATATTGAAATGTATACCACATTATTTGTCTGATCATAAAGATTCCAAAAAGATATAGTTTGGACTATCTATGACTGCATGTTATCAAGTTATGGGGTAGAAACAGCAAAACCTATAATGAAGGCCAACTTTAGTTTGTACAGGGGTCAAAAATTAAAGCTGCTCCAACAATGTCAGACTCTGTAGTTTTCTCTGGGCCCCTCCCCAATCGGACCGGGAGTGACATGTTTAGCCGCATGTTCTCCTTGAATTGCTGGCTGTCTGAGTGGTGTCCAAAAAATGAGGTGGGCTTCATAGATAATTGGCAAAGCTTCTGGGGAAAACCTGGTCTTGTTAGGAGAGACGGCATCCATCCCACTTTGGATGGAGCAGCTCTCATTTCTAGAAATCTGGCCAATTTTCTTAAATCCTCCAAACCGTGACTATCCAGGGTTGGGACCAGGAAGCAGAGTTGTAGTCTTACACACCTCTCTGCAGCTTCTCTCCCCCTGCCATCCCCTCATTACCCCATCCCCGTAGAGACGGTGCCTGCTCCCAGACTACCAATAACCAGCAAAAATCTATTTAAGCATAAAAATTCAAAAAGAAAAAATAATATAGCACCTTCAACTGCACCACAGACTAAAACAGTTAAATGTGGTCTATTAAACATTAGGTCTCTCTCTTCTAAGTCCCTGTTGGTAAATGATATAATAATTGATCAACATATTGATTTATTCTGCCTAACAGAAACCTGGTTACAGCAGGATGAATATGTTAGTTTAAATGAGTCAACACCCCCGAGTCACACTAACTGTCAGAATGCTCGTAGCACGGGCCGGGGCGGAGGATTAGCAGCAATCTTCCATTCCAGCTTATTAATTAATCAAAAACCCAGACAGAGCTTTAATTCATTTGAAAGCTTGTCTCTTAGTCTTGTCCATCCAAATTGGAAGTCCCAAAAACCAGTTTTATTTGTTATTATCTATCGTCCACCTGGTCGTTACTGTGAGTTTCTCTGTGAATTTTCAGACCTTTTGTCTGACTTAGTGCTTAGCTCAGATAAGATAATTATAGTGGGCGATTTTAACATCCACACAGATGCTGAGAATGACAGCCTCAACACTGCATTTAATCTATTATTAGACTCTATTGGCTTTGCTCAAAAAGTAAATGAGTCCACCCACCAGTTTAATCATATCTTAGATCTTGTTCTGACTTATGGTATGGAAATAGAAGACTTAACAGTATTCCCTGAAAACTCCCTTCTGTCTGATCATTTCTTAATAACATTTACATTTACTCTGATGGACTACCCAGCAGTAGGGAATAAGTTTCATTACACTAGAAGTCTTTCAGAAAGCGCTGTAACTAGGTTTAAGGATATGATTCCTTCTTTATGTTCTCTAATGCCATATAACAACACAGTGCAGAGTAGCTACCTAAACTCTGTAAGGGAGATAGAGTATCTCGTCAATAGTTTTACATCCTCATTGAAGACAACTTTGGATGCTGTACCTCCTCTGAAAAAGAGAGCTTTAAATCAGAAGTGTCTGACTCCGTGGTATAACTCACAAACTCGTAGCTTAAAGCAGATAACCCGTAAGTTGGAGAGGAAATGGCGACTCACTAATTTAGAAGATCTTCACTTAGCCTGGAAAAAGAGTCTGTTGCTCTATAAAAAAAGCCCTCCGTAAAGCTAGGACATCTTTCTACTCATCACTAATTGAAGAAAATAAGAACAACCCCAGGTTTCTTTTCAGCACTGTAGCCAGGCTGACAAAGAGTCAGAGCTCTATTGAGCTGAGTATTCCATTAACTTTAACTAGTAATGACTTCATGACTTTCTTTGCTAACAAAATTTTAACTATTAGAGAAAAAATTACTCATAACCATCCCAAAGACGTATCGTTATCTTTGGCTGCTTTCAGTGATGCCGGTATTTGGTTAGACTCTTTCTCTCCGATTGTTCTGTCTGAGTTATTTTCATTAGTTACTTCATCCAAACCATCAACATGTTTATTAGACCCCATTCCTACCAGGCTGCTCAAGGAAGCCCTACCATTATTTAATGCTTCGATCTTAAATATGATCAATCTATCTTTGTTAGTTGGCTATGTACCACAGGCTTTTAAGGTGGCAGTAATTAAACCATTACTTAAAAAGCCATCACTTGACCCAGCTATCTTAGCTAATTATAGGCCAATCTCCAACCTTCCTTTTCTCTCAAAAATTCTTGAAAGGGTAGTTGTAAAACAGCTAACTGATCATCTGCAGAGGAATGGTCTATTTGAAGAGTTTCAGTCAGGTTTTAGAATTCATCATAGTACAGAAACAGCATTAGTGAAGGTTACAAATGATCTTCTTATGGCCTCGGACAGTGGACTCATCTCTGTGCTTGTTCTGTTAGACCTCAGTGCTGCTTTTGATACTGTTGACCATAAAATTTTATTACAGAGATTAGAGCATGCCATAGGTATTAAAGGCACTGCGCTGCGGTGGTTTGAATCATATTTGTCTAATAGATTACAATTTGTTCATGTAAATGGGGAATCTTCTTCACAGACTAAAGTTAATTATGGAGTTCCACAAGGTTCTGTGCTAGGACCAATTTTATTCACTTTATATATGCTTCCCTTAGGCAGTATTATTAGACGGTATTGCTTAAATTTTCATTGTTACGCAGATGATACCCAGCTTTATCTATCCATGAAGCCAGAGGACACACACCAATTAGCTAAACTGCAGGATTGTCTTACAGACATAAAGACATGGATGACCTCTAATTTCCTGCTTTTAAACTCAGATAAAACTGAAGTTATTGTACTTGGCCCCACAAATCTTAGAAACATGGTGTCTAACCAGATCCTTACTCTGGATGGCATTACCCTGACCTCTAGTAATACTGTGAGAAATGTTGGAGTCATTTTTGATCAGGATATGTCATTCAAAGCGCATATTAAACAAATATGTAGGACTGCTTTTTTGCATTTACGCAATATCTCTAAAATCAGAAAGGTCTTGTCTCAGAGTGATGCTGAAAAACTAATTCATGCATTTATTTCCTCTAGGCTGGACTATTGTAATTCATTATTATCAGGTTGTCCTAAAAGTTCCCTAAAAAGCCTTCAGTTAATTCAAAATGCTGCAGCTAGAGTACTGACGGGGACTAGAAGGAGAGAGCATATCTCACCCATATTGGCCTCTCTTCATTGGCTTCCTGTTAATTCTAGAATAGAATTTAAAATTCTTCTTCTTACTTATAAGGTTTTGAATAATCAGGTCCCATCTTATCTTAGGGACCTCGTAGTACCATATCACCCCAATAGAGCGCTTCGCTCTCAGACTGCAGGCTTACTTGTAGTTCCTAGGGTTTGTAAGAGTAGAATGGGAGGCAGAGCCTTCAGCTTTCAGGCTCCTCTCCTGTGGAACCAGCTCCCAATTCAGATCAGGGAGACAGACACCCTCTCTACTTTTAAGATTAGGCTTAAAACTTTCCTTTTTGCTAAAGCTTATAGTTAGGGCTGGATCAGGTGACCCTGAACCATCCCTTAGTTATGCTGCTATAGACGTAGACTGCTGGGGGGTTCCCATGATGCACTGTTTCTTTCTCTTTTTGCTCTGTATGCACCACTCTGCATTTAATCATTAGTGATCGATCTCTGCTCCCCTCCACAGCACGTCTTTTTCCTGGTTCTCTCCCTCAGCCCCAACCAGTCCCAGCAGAAGACTGCCCCTCCCTGAGCCTGGTTCTGCTGGAGGTTTCTTCCTGTTAAAAGGGAGTTTTTCCTTCCCACTGTAGCCAAGTGCTTGCTCACAGGGGGTCGTTTTGACCGTTGGGGTTTTACATAATTATTGTATGGCCTTGCCTTACAATATAAAGCGCCTTGGGGCAACTGTTTGTTGTGATTTGGCGCTATATAAAAAAATTGATTGATTGATTGATTGATTTTGGTAAAAGGAGATGTAAATTATTGGTTGAGTTGACATGACAGGGTTATAAAAAGTTTGCGCCATCTTTTAGGTGTGAGAAGTCAAAGGTCAGCCACGCCCAGCCCAAGACTCACAAGACAAAATGGAAAAAGGTCAAATAGAAAAAGGTCAAATCAGAAAAGAAGATAAAATCCACACGAGACAAACAGAAAAAGGTGAAATTCTCACAGGCAGAACAACATTAAACAAAGATATCCATATCAGAGCAAAAGCAATTAAAACCACATAACAGTTTTGTACAAGCAAAATAATTAAAACTAGGACTGCAAGCAGTCATATACGGGCCCTCATTCCCCGCAACCGCCTACCCAGGCCAGTGGGTGCCCTTGTGACCACATGTGGGCATGTGCATGCAGGGGCAACCACTCATCACACAGTTAAAATTTTAAACAAATCACACAATGCATCAAGGAATTATGACATGTTGATTGTTCATCCACTAGGGGGCGCTCAGTGTACAAACAGAGGGGCTGGGTGTGTTCAGGGGCCAACCGTCATCATACATGTGAAGTTTCAAGTCAATCAGGCAAAGCATGAAGGAGTTATCATGACTTGATGTTCCATGGCAAAGGGTCAAAATGGCGGCACCATAGCGGCCACACCCTTCAACATAGAGAAAAGCTTTCGATAACTTTTGGTCAGTATCATCTTCGGATGCTGTCAAGGAAATTTGAAGTGCATTGGACAAAATCCCTAGGAGGAGTTCGTTCAAATACAACATGTGGAAATCATTTCAAAAAGAGAAGAAAATGCAAAATGGCCGACTTCCTGTTTGGCATAGACTGATGGTGCAAGAGACTTTTTTGTACGTCTATGCAAGTCACACGTGTGTACCAATTTTCATCTCCCTACTCCAAAAAAACCCCTATGGGGAAGGTTTTGGAAAGTTTCAAGGGGGCGCTATTGAGGCACTTTGCCCCGCCCATGGGCGATGCCCCTATGAATTGTAAGAGGTTGTCGTGCTTGACCTGTGTTTCAATTTTCATGATGATATGACAAAATTAAAGCCATCAAAAGGAAGAACGTAATTTCATGGCGAATGGGCAACATTCTGCACGCCGCCACACGGATGCCGTTACTCGTAACTTCACGGCGATCATTGCCTACGTTCACCAAGTTGTTCTGCATGTTTTAGAAGTGGAAGGAAGTTGATGGTGTTAAATATGTGACTTCAGTACCTGTTTAAGTATAATGTTCATATGGCGAAGGGTCAAAATGGCGGCACCATAGCGGCCACACCCTTTGACATACAGAAAAGCTTTCGATAACTTTTGGTCAGTATCATCTCTGGGTGATCTGTAAGAAATTTGAAGTGCATTGGACAAAATCCCTGGGAGGAGTTCGTTCAAATACAACATGTGGAAATCACGCCAAAATGAGAAGAAAATTCAAAATGGCCGGCTTCCTGTTTGGAGTAGACCCATGGTGCAAGAGACTTTTTTGTACGTCTATGCACGTCATACATGTGTACCAATTTTCATCTCCCTACTCCAAAAAAACCCCTATGGGGAGGGGGTTTTGAAAGTTTCAAGGGGGCGCTATTGAGGCATTTTGCCCCGCCCATGGGCAATGCCCCTATGAATTGTAAGAGGTTGTCGTGCTTGACCTGTGTATCAATTTTCATGATGATGTGACAAAATTAAAGCCGTCAAAAGGAAGAACGTAATTTCATGGCGAATGGGCAATATTTGGTACGCCGCCACACGGACACCGTTACTCGTAACTTCACGGTGTTTATTGGCTATGTTCACCAATTTGTTCTGCATGTTTTAAAAGTGGAATGAAGTTGATTGGGTTAAGTATGTGACATCAGGACCTCTTAAAGTAAAAATAGGACATTTCCCGCCACCACCGGGGGGAGCTATGGCGCAGGTGGGAACTTAAGATATGCAGACATTCAGGGCGGAGCCCTCATCATGTCCAGCAAGTTTGAAGGATCTACGATGAAGTATGTGGGCGTGACAGCCGTTCGAAGTGAAATGGCGTGCTCTGAAAAGCTCGCCAAAGTTTGACGACCCCTAGCAGCCACGTCTTTTGACTTAATTAGAATCTTTTGATAACTTTTGATCACCATTGTGTTGTGATGATTTTGGCCAAATTTGAAGTCGATCGGATGAAATCCCTAGGACGAGTTCGTTCAAATGTAAGTAGTGGAAATGGCCAAAAATGGCAAAAATTTGCTCAAAATCGAAACTTAAAATCAAAATGGCTGACTTCCTGTCGATATTTCACCATGACAGTAAGAGACGTTTTCCTGCATCCTGGCATGGTAAATATGTGTACCGAATTTTGTGAGGCTACGACGAAAAAAGCCCAATGCGGAGGGGTTTTTGAAAATTTCTAGGTGGCGATATTGCGCGATTTTTCTGCGACCATGTGCGAGGCCCCCAAAATATCGAATTTTGGATCCGGCCGGACGACTTTGGAAAGTTTGGTGAGTTTTTGAGCATGGGAAGAGGCCGAAATTTCGATTTCAAGAGTGAGAATAATAATAATAATAATAATAAATAATAATAATAATAATAATAAACAGCGCAATTACAATAGGGTCCTCGTAGGACGTTGCCTACTCGGGCCCTAATAAATAATAATAATAATAATAATAATAATAATAATAAACAGCGCAATTACAATAGGGTCCTCGTAGGACGTTGCCTACTCGGGCCCTAATAAATAATAATAATAATAATAATAATAATAAACAGCGCAATTACAATAGGGTCCTCGTAGGACGTTGCCTACTCGGCCCCTAATAATAATAAATAATAATAATAATAATAATAATAATAATAAACAGCCCAATTACAATAGGGTCCTCGTAGGACGTTGCCTACTCGGGCCCTAATAATAATAATAATAATAATAATAAACAGTGCAATTACAATAGGGTCCTCGTAGGATGTTGCCTACTCGGGCCCTAAATATAATAATAATAATAATAATAATAATAATAATAAACAGTGCAATTACAATAGGGTCCTCGTAGGACGTTGCCTACTCGGGCCCTAATAATAATAAACAGCGCAATTACAATAGGGTCCTCGTAGGACGTTGCCTACTCGGGCCCTAACAAGCGATAAACGATAAAACTAATGATATGCATTAGAAAATAAATAGCTTTCAAGACTAGTCTTCAAAGAGTCGATGGAAGCTGTGTTTTGAATCCCAACATGGAGGCTGTTCCACAAAGTTGGGGCACAGCATTAAAACTCTAAAAGCCTTCTGTCTTCTTTTTAACACTTGGGACACAGAGCAAGTCCACATCCAGCGACCACGGGCCGCAAGTAGGCACATAAGGATTAACAAGTTCAAGATAATTGGATGCATCACCATTTAGAGTCTTATTTGTCAACAACAAAACCTTGAAAACTGTTCTTAGAGTTGCAAGGAGCCAGTGAAGGAAAACCAGAATGAGTGTGACGTTGTTGGACCTCCTGGTTTTCGTCAAAACTCTGGCAGGAGTGTTTTGTACCATCTGTACGTAGCAGTTAGTACTCTCTCTGCTTCTGCATTGTGATTGATTCCCCCCACTCGCCCCCCTTCTGGATGCAAACTCATGCTCTCCGGCATGGGAGGCGAATGCTCTGACCAGTCAGCCAAACCCCAAGTGGCCAGAGTATCCTTTGGCTGTCGGGGGAGTGGGACCTATTGACTACCACATGCACAGCAACTCCTGCTGGCCTCCCTCACATGTAGACCTCTTGTACTCTTATGTAGAAATCCAGAAAATTAAACAGTACAATAGTCCGTTCTGGAAGACACAAAACCATGAATCAAAATTTCTGCATCTGCCATAAAGAGGATAGGTCTGATCATTGCAGTATTATGCAGTTGACAATGGGCCATCTCAATGACCTGCCTAATGTGTAAATCAAGAGACAATGACAGATCAAAAGTCACACCAAGGTTTTAAACTTTTTGAGTTTGATGAATCACAGATTAGTTAAAGTTGTGTCCTTCTGGTAGGGCCTACAACAGTCACCTCAGTCTTCTCTGCATTCATACACAGGAAATTCGCAGACATCCAGTTTTTTTTACTGCAACCATGCAAGCCTCCAAGTTTGCATTCTGAGACACATTGCTTACAGACACCGGCACATACATCTGGAGGTCATCAGCATAACAGTGGAATTCGATTCCATGAGTCTGAATAAGCTGGTCAAGCGGTGCAACATACAGGGAGAACAACAGTGGACCCAAATCAGAACCCTGATGTACTACAAATTTTATACCTGAGAAATCAGATGTATTGCCATTATAATGAACAGATTGTATTCTACCTGACAAATAAGATCTCAGCCATGCAAGCACCTTGATAGAAATACTGAAATAATTCTCATTTCTCTCCAACAATACACCATGGTCAACCGAAATGAACACAGGCCTGAAGTCCAGCAACAGCAACAATGATGCAGAATCTGCATCTACGGCTATCAAGAGCTCGTTCACCACTTTTGACCACTTTTTGCTTTTAAACTATGGGTCTCACACCAGTGATGCAGAGATCCTCGCAGCCTTTACACATGACAGCATCTATTTATAGCAGCTAGATAGATGATCATTAATTCAACATCCCCACATAGCAAAAGCCACCTGTCCCAGATACGGCCCACAGTGCCCATATGATCTGACCCAGATTCCTGGAACAGACCAAAACTGGGGTTTTTGGCCCAACAGGCTAAGTTTTTGAATCAGTTCTGGATGGTATAAGGAATTTATTTTGTTTACACAACGTTCTGAAAACATTTATAAATTAGAAGAGAACTTGGACAGTACAGACCTCCACAAATATCATAGACTCCCCCAAAACAAAGATTTCAACATGAAGTAGATATGGTCAGTTTTGCGAAAAATATCTAAAGTTGCTACTTTTTTAATGAAATCCGACATTTAACTTTTGTTGTAATCAAAATGTTTGGGCCATTTCAAATGGGATTTTCTGACACACTGATGAAAAAAACACAGTATATTTTGTCAAAATTGAAAGGTGCCTAAACTGCATGCACAGCACTGTATTATAAGAATGTATAAATTAAAAGTGAAGTGTCCTCTGTGTACATGTGTATGTGTATGCGCGTGCATGTGTGTGTAACCTTGGTCACGGACAAACTGGGGAGAGCTGACATTTGCCATTTGTAATGTTTAAGTATTTTGGGTCAATGATGAACACTGCAAAAACGGAAAGTTGGTAGTAATATTTTTGGAGAAATCAGGGGTATTAGGTAGTAACCGTGAGCACATATGTAAGGATTAAACAATTCGAAGCTGTGCATTGTACGGTTTGAATGCACGACGCAGAGTCTAAAACACAATGCAAAGTGGAGCGGTGTTACTCTGCGAAGTGCATTCAAACCGTATAATGCACAGCTTCGAATTGTTTAATCCGCTTATACCATGGTCCCACACAGTGAGCTAACACACAAATATTTAAGTTAACAGAACTTGATAAAAATGCGTAAGTATCTGGGACTATTTTATGCCAGTCTCAAGATATTTTCATCTTTGGCAACTGTTCTCTTCTTCTTTCCCGTCTTCAATCTTGTCCAGTTCGTCCGATGTTAAATCTTTATGCCGTTGCTTTTGTTGTTCTTCTCGTTTGCTCTCCTCCTCTTCCCATTCTTCAAACATTTTATTTTGGCCAAAAATATTAAAATTCACTTGGAAATCTGTGTTTTATCGCGTTTCTGTCATTCACCTGTCAAAACACAGCTGATCTGTGCCAACTGATTTGTGCGTTGCTATGGTGACGACCAGAGCGGAGTGATATTACAGTGACTTAACTCGCTGAAATATGTGTGCATATACACAAAAATAATGCACACCAGTTAGACATGGAATTCTCACCAACCATGGTATAAATCAGCATTAATCAGTCCCTGGTAACCAGACAAGCTCTGAACAAAGGAAATATCTCAACTTTGCCAGTTGTAAAACATGACATCAACTAAATGTCCCAAATAATAAATACAGTTATTCACAAAACTTTCTCATTTTAATTTCCTGCACTTTAATTTAAAAATCACTATAGAAACTTTGCATAATTTATTACCACCCATGAAAAATGTCAGCTGCCTATTTTATAAACACTACCCAATCTAGAACCCATGGATCCCCACGTGCAACATAGGTGCTATTCACTCTATCTATCTATCTATCTATCTATCTATCTATCTATCTATCTATCTATCTATCTATCTATCTATCTATCTATCTATCTATCTATCTATCTATCTATCTATCTATCTATCTATCTATCTATCTATCTATCTATCTATCTATCTATCTATCTATCTATCTATCTATCTATCTATCTATCTATCTATCTATCTATCTATCTATCTATCTATCTATCTATCTATCTATCTATCTATCTATCTATCTATCTATCTATCTATCTATCTATCTATCTATCTATCTATCTATCTATCTATCTATCTATCTATCTATCTATCTATCTATCTATCTATCTATCTATCTATCTATCTATCTATCTATCTATCTATCTATCTATCTATCTATCTATCTATCTATCTATCTATCTATCTATCTATCTATCTATCTATCTATCTATCTATCTATCTATCTATCTATCTATCTATCTATCTATCTATATCTATCTATCTATCTATCTATCTATCTATCTATCTATCTATCTATCTATATCTATCTATCTATCTATCTATCTATCTATCTATCTATCTATCTATCTATCTATCTATCTATCTATCTATCTATCTATCTATCTATCTATCTATCTATCTATCTATCTATCTGGCCTCTGCAGCTGCAGTTTAACCTTTCAGCCCTTTGTAGATGTTACCCTTTTTTTAAATTCTTCTTCCATCAGCCACTTTAATCTGCTCCTTTTGCGCTTCCACTCTCAGTTTTCGCTCTCCAGCATCTCCTTTTCTGATTTTCATCCTCTTTTCAGCTGTGTTCTCACAGCATCAGTGAGGTTTGAAGAGAAGAGTTCGCTTAGCTGTGGGATTAAGTTGCTACAGGGGATTAAATGCAATGGAGACTCAATTCTGGTTGCATAACGGCGTGTGTGCCGTGGCTAAATGTGGACGTGCTGCAGACTGCTTTTATGTCCACCCCGTGAGTGTGATCCTAAGTGGATGCGGACAGTGATTTATGTGATTCAATTAGACTGTAATTAGAGAATAAACAGTGTGCAGCACAGTTTATTCAATATTTGCTTTATTTTGATCCGACTCTGCGAGCAGGGTTGGGTTTGATTCCCGTCCAAAATGTTATACAAATACATGCCTTTTCTTTCTGCAAGAAAAAGGTTCTTAAAAAAAAAAAAATCACAAGGAATGAAATCTGAAATTAAAAAAGATGCTCATTCTGCCGCTGCATTCATTTGCACTAAATTGTATTTGTAGTATTTTTAGGATAAATGACAAAAATGAAAGTGCGGATGGATGTTGTTTGATATATTTGGATCACCTCTTTTAATCAAGGAGCTTTCAGATTCATCATCTCGCATTTCATTTTCTCTCCTTTTAACCTGACTGGCACATTTTTTTATTTTTTTTTTTACCTCTGCCAGTTTGCACCTCTGCAGTGTTTTCTTCATGTCTATTTATATCATTTCATTCCACCCACACACACATAGAGTAAATACACACAAAATGGCAGTTTAAAAACAACAAAACCTCACCAATCAAGGCACCCTCAAGGAAAAGAGCATCATATTTTGCTCTGCAGTTGCATAAAGTTGGAATCTTTTAACATTTTCACATATTATTTGAACCAGTTTCTGTGAAATAACCCACAAGTAGAAGAAGCACAGAAAGAACATAACAGTGAAGATGACATTAACATCAGGACCACAGGCGGAGTTAAAGGTTGGATTGTGTGCCCCCCACCCGCCCTGTAAATAAAACATTCACACAGAATGATCACACAAAATAGGCTTTTTGTTATTTTCACTCAAACAAGCTTAATAGTAAACTGCTGACATGATTCAGTGTCTGGAAAAGCTCAAAACACTAAATGAAACAAATGCTTCTGAAAATGATTTACTGTTATGAAATTCTTAAAAGATGCTATGAAGCAATTACTATAGAAAACAATTCAGTGTTTTGAAACGCTAAAAACATAACCAAATAACTGCTTCATAAAATGTATCACTGTTTCAAACGGCTCAAAAATTAATTGTTCGCTAAATTAAACAATTGCTTTGTAAAACAGTTTCAGCTTTTGAAATACTCAAAATACCAATTACAATAATTGCTTCAGAAAATGGTAACTAGACTGTCATGATGAGATCTAGTCAATGGTGGGAATTCAATGAGTAAGAAAACAAATCACTGTTGTGAGATGCATTAAAAAAAACAAACTACAATATTGCTTCAGAAAATTGCATTTTATTTTTTTAACCAAAGGCTCAATGAATGAATAAACTGTCCATAAATTGAAACAATTGCTTTAGAAAATGATTTGGTCTTTGAAAATGCTTTAAATACTAAATTAAACAATTGTTTCAGAAAATATCTCACTGTGGTAAAGCACTCATAACAACTAAAGGATATAACTGCTAACTCTTAAAACACTGAATGAAACAATTACTTTAGAAATTGTTTCAGCATTTCATAACACTCAGACATTAAGTAAAGTGATTGCTTTAGAAAATGATTCCATCTTTTGAAATGCTCAAAATACTAATATTTACCTCAAAAGACTGTTTTGAAATGCTTAATGGCAACTGTGATGGTGACAAGTGAGCAGTGAGGGTTCCTGAAACCCGAATATGATTCACCATTTTGAAGCAAAAGAAGAAATTTAGTTCAGATAAAGATTCACTGGTTTAAAGTGGTCAAAAATAAATGAAACAACTGCTCTAGAAAACGATTTTCTGTTTTGAAAACAGCTTTAAAACACTGAATGTATCAACTGTTTCAAAAACAGTTTCATGTTTAGAAATGCTTGAAAAGCAAAATTAATTTGTTTTAGAAAATGAGTCACAATTTGAAACATACAAACCAACAAACTTAACCCCTTAACGCCTGAATTTATATAGCTGTATATAAAAAAATGTTTTGTGTGTGTTTTTGCCTTTAAGTAGATGGTAAATAATGTTGAGATTATTAATTTCACTTTTGCACAAAAAATAAATAGTAATTTTGGTATTTTGGTAATGACTTTATGTTATAATGTTATAATAATAATAATGGTATGTTGCAAATTTGCGACAACAGGCATACTGGTCAATTTGGTATGTTGCATATTTGAGTCAAATATTGTAGCATATATGCGACAATAGACATTAAGGGGTTAAATGAAATCATTGTTACAGAGAGAGATACACAGTACTGTTTAAAATTGCCCAAAACACTAAATAAGCCAGAAGTTCTGGAAAGCAAATCAGTGTTTCAAATTCCTGAAAGCATTTTTGAAACAATTGATTCACTTAGTTTTCTAAATGTTTTAAAATAATAAATCACTGCATGAAACATTTTTGACATTTTGGTTTTAGCATGTTTCATAACAGGGAATCATTTTGTGAAATATTCAAAAATGTTTTCAACATTTTGAAACAAACAAACAAACAAACAAACACTGACCACGCCTTCAGTCCAGAAACAGATCTGCTCACGGACAAAAACCACGGCAAATAAATAAATAAATAAAAATAAAATAAAAAATCTCATTCATGCGAGTAGATTCAGTCATCCTGTTTCCACAGTGACTTACTGGAGACATCAAGCGTTCTCATTTTTTTCTCACTTACACAGCGACACACACACAAAGAATTTAGACTTTATTCGGTTAATATTTGCAGTGAGCAGATGAAAGTCAACATTTGGCCAGATGTCAGCTCATGTTCTGCCCACATTCTGTGTTCGAGCTTCAGAGGGTCTGTCCACACCTGACCCTTGTGTTGGCAGAAGCTTTGTCCTCCACCTCATTATTGCGTTGAAATCTCACGTGCTTAAATAATGTGGATTGGCCCATAGTGAGTGAGGGAACGATTTGGTTTAAACGAAGGCGGTTTCTATGGGCCATTTGTCAATGTTAACTACCACAACAATAATCTTTTTGTATTTTATTGCTGGTGTGTTTCCAGCTGAGTTACAAGAGTTTGAAAGATAAGAGCTGGAGATAGTCTTGATCTTGAGTGTAGTCAGGTGGAAGATCTTTGGCCCAAAGAGCAGCAGTTTGGCTTAAACATGCTGACGGACTGGATTTCAGATGTCAGAAGTTAAAGTACACGTTTGTCACAGACACCCGGTTTGTCCCCAACACTAACTAGGTTAGGTCAGGAGCCGCACTGTCCCTTTCACTCGCAGCATCACATCAATATCTAATTACCAGCGCCGTGATAACCGGCACATCAGCTGAACATGACTGTAGACAGACCGAGCAACAAACTCCAAGTCACTGTAACCTGAGTCATGCTGGGAACTGCACACACTGCCACCTGGGAGATGACAACAATAAGATGATTATTGTGTATTAATTTCTAAGTGGAGTTAAATTGTCACCGGTGGGAATTTAATGCAGTCTGCAAGCTCAGCAGTAGATGGCACTAAATTCTGCATGCAGTACCTTTAAGTGTAGTGATTTGTCTACAGTTTTTTTTTACAGAAAACATAAAGGTAAAAATGCTTTCTTTTTCCTGAGTGGAACACTTATACACACACACACACACACACACACACACACACACACACACACACACACACACACACACACACACACACACACACACACACACACACACACACACACACACACACACACACACACACACACACAGACATTGCATTCAGAAAGTATTCACAGCACTTCACTTTTTACACATTTTGTTATGCTACAGCCTTATTCCAAAATGGATTAATACATTTTTATTCCTCAAAATTCTACACACAATATCCCATAAAGATAAAGTGAATTTTTTTTTGTTGTTAAGATTTTTGCAAATTTATTAAAAAAAAGAAAATAAATCACATGTACACAACTATTCACAGCCTTTGTCATGAAGCTCAAAATTGAGTTCAGGTGCCTCCTGTTTCCACTGATTATCCTTGAGATGTTTCTACAGTTTAATTGGAGTCCACCTGGGTTAAATTCAGTTGATTGGACATGATTTGGAAAGACACACACCTGTCTACATATAAGGTCCCACAGTTGACAATCAGAGCACAAACCAAGCATGAAGTCAAAGGAATTGTCTGTAGACCTCTGAGACAGGATTGTCTCAAGGCACAAATCTGGGGAAGGGTACAGAAACATTTCTGCTGCTTTGAAGGTCATCTGTAAATGGAAAAAGCCAAACTGTTGCTCTTTGGGCCAAAGATCCACCAGGACTCTAGAGCTGGATGCCCGTCTAAACTGAGTGATCAGGGGAGAAGGGCCTTAATCAGTGAGGTGACCAAGAACCCGATGGTCACTCTGTCAGACCTCCAGCATTCCAATCAATCAGCAATCCACCAATCAGCCCACCTGGAGTTTGACAAAAGACTTGAAGAAGAAGAAGAAGAAGAAGAAGGACTTGATGCTCTCTCTCTCTCTCTCTCTCTCTCTCTCTCTCTCTCTCTCTCTCTCTCTCTCTCTCTCTCTCTCTCTATATATATATATACGTGGTCTGTGAGAAAACTATCCGACCTTTTTATTTTTTTCAAAAACTATATGGATTTGAATCATGTGCGCTTGCATCAGACAAGCTTGAACCTTCGTGCGCATGCGTGAGTTTTTTCACGCCTGTCGGTTACGTCATTCGCTTGTGGGCAGGCTTTGAGTGAGCACCGGTCCACCCCCCTTGTCGGATTTTTATTGTTTAGGAATGACGGAGCGACTGCCGTAAGATTCAGATGGCTTTCGGTGGCTTTTCAGTCGAGTGAGTATCCGAGAAATTGTTTAACAGCTGGGCATGTTCCAACTTGGACACGGAGGTGTTGTTTGTCCCGCGCCATGAGCGGCTGCGTTGCGACGCGCGAATCCATCCGCAAGTCTTTCATTACAAAATCTCCTTTAACAGTGGAATGTGCTGATCCCGACCTCTTCTGAAACTTCTCTGCTAGTCACACGACGTCCTGCATCAACAGAGCCTTAAATTTGGAAGTGATCTGCTCGTTCCAGCCTGTCGATGGCCGCTCGGTGCCCCTCCGCCGCCGTGGGCTGTTTTTAATCCAGTTTTAATGGTCCTTAATCTGTGTGATACCGACAGAATCTTCACAGAAATCCATCTGAATCTTTCGAATGGTTTCCATCTGGCTGTCTGGCAGAGTTTCTGAAAAGATTTTCATGGAACAAAGCGGCAGTCGCTCTGCCATTCCTAAACAATAAAATCCGACGAGGGGGGTGGACCAGTGCTCACTCAAAGCCTGCCCACAGGCGAATGACGCAACCGACAGGCGTGAAAAAACTCACGATGCGCACGAAGGTTCAAACTACAGACCTTGGACAAGTTCAAAGATGGCTAAACTTGGCATATTTTAAGAGGTTAAAAAGTCACACTCTGTTTGAACCCGTTTTGCTTTGTTTTTGAGTGGCATGGGTTGACAGCCAATCAGAGTAGAGCTGCACGGTGATGTCAGCAGCTGGTGTCTTCAAAACTGCTTTGTTTTTTGTATTTATATACATGAAAGTTCAGTAAGATATATCTTATACATGTCTCTCATATAGTATGTAAAAGCTAGCAAGAAATAAACACTTATAAAACCAAAACACCGTTTTTGGAACCTAATAACATCTCTGAACTTATTTCGCAGATGTTAGCATGGTGACGTCACAGGCTAGTAGCTAGCTACAAAGCCGTGTTTTGTTTGTGTGTAAATATATCCTCTTTGCCACTGTATTATGTAAAAGGTAGCGAGAAATAAACACTTCTAAAACTGAAAAACACTCTTTTTGTAACCTGATAACACATTTTGTGGCATTAGCGTGCACGCTAACCTCTGCTAACTCAAAGGTAAATTCCTATGGGGTTAAATTTGTCTTAATAACAGCAAATGCACAGAGGGTGATGTACAAATATTCCTTGATTTGCATTACTTCTGCTTTTGTCAAAAGCTCATGTACAGGCAAACGCAAAGCCTCCTGCAGACGCTGTTAAAATGTAAATATTGTGTTTGATTGATTGATTAATAGAGGGGCTTTATTGAACATGTACAAATTGTATGTAAGACAACAGGATCTTAATAATTAATTAAACAACTGCAAATTATAAAGAACACAAGTCTGATACGGCCGAGGGTATCTTAGCATTGCGTTATATTTATACTTCTTAATACTTTTGTGATGCATTAAATGTGCCAAAAACCTTTGCACAGTACTGTACATAAATAAATGTGTGCGTTTTTGTGTTTTCACTGAAAAAAAACACAAAAACACTGCACTTAAATCTACAGCATGCAGTACGTAATGCCATCTATTGGTGAGGTTGCAGATTGCATTATACCATTGTCAATCCTTCCACCCATCTGTTTCCTATACCTGCTTACTCCAATTAAGGGTGTGAGGCGGTCACAAACACATTCACACCTACGGACAATTTCAAGTTTTCACTCCACCTAACCTTCATGCTCCCTTGCCTTCTCTTGCAATAAACATTATGTTTGATGCTCAATTTGACAAAATTGCATGTTCTATAAGGTGTTAAACTGCACGAGCAACCAACAGACAGGGTACATGGGAGCAACCACTGATTCCTCTTCTTTTGTCTTCAGCCTTACAGCTACTGAAGGCAGATTAAGAATGTACCTTTTGGGCTACTGTATTAGCATGGTACTGCAATATAAGGGGGCGCACTCCATGAAGACATGGATGACTCAACCTCAACTTATAAAAACATACAGTTTCATTCATGAAGGTAATTATACACTAATGAACAGATGGTTCAGAATGCTATATTCAATTTCTGCTAATAAACAACCCTAAATTCTGCACACTGTAGCTTTAAAGTTCAGGCACATAACCATTGTCCATGTGGATGATAATGAACGTTTAAATTCACATCATACTAAGAATGGCACAGATATTAAAGGTGTTGCTGTGCAATTAAAAATATGCAGCAGATGTAGCTGTGTGCACAGCACGCTCCACACACTCATATTTATTTTTGTCTGCTTGATTTACTTTCCTGTCCAGGCTCACGTGGCTACCGTTAATACCGTCCACTCACTGAGCCAAAGTGCTCTCTTATTATTACGGTTACACTTTAGCACATCATACCTCACCATGCGGCCCATGCACAGTCTGCCGCATCATTCAGCTCCAGACTTCTTTTAATTGACATGGAAATATTTAAGAATATGTCACAATAATTTGTGCAGTATATTCTTACATATGATTTTAATTTTTGTTCAAAATGCAGCAGTCATCTCCAGAAAAGCACAAAGCGAGCGCGACAGTGACACGTGGAGGTCTGTTAGCAGGTTTGGCTCATCTTACAAAGTCAGAGCACGGATGCCGTCTTGCCTGTTTTAATATCAGATTCAGTGAGCACAGATGCAGATGCTGTGCAGAGAGGCTGCAAATTGAATGCTAAATAATTAACGATGTTCTTCACCAGAAAAAACAAAAACAAAAAAACAGCTATCTGCTTTTAGTTCCCTGGAACAGATTAGAAGAGAGTGAATGCATCTCAGCTGAAATTCGGATGGAGCACGAAAAGTTCATCCGCGTTTAAACTGCATGCCATGTGGCTTTGGCATGCATTAGTACTGAGAGTGGATCTGATCGTATTTGAAGACTGTGCACACAAATACTATATTTAAGACAATTCATTGGCAAAAAATTGAAACGCGTTCAACTTGGACTCCCAAAGCGGCGTATTTGATGTGTTAGCTTGAGGATTAAATTAGTGGACATGTGCTGTGTAGGCGGGTCACTCAAAATCAATTTGATTTTTATCCAGTTTTGTGCCTTTATTTTTACAGCACGTTTTAGGGCCTCTTCACACATTCACACATAACACGATTGAAGCGGACTAGCCCACGAAGGATGAATTGCATGCCATTTGTGAAAAATCGGAGCTGCCTCCAACGCCTCGCACAGCTGTCACTACAATTATTTGCGCACACCAGCGGCTGAAAGACAGAGTGCCGTCTGACAGCCCATTCAGTCCCATTTACGACAGGTGTCGGCCAAATTCCAGGTGACACTCACGAACATCTAACACCGCTCACTTGACACTTGCAAAATGTGCAGCCATTCCTGCAGGCAGCACGAAAACAGTCAGCAGATGATCACTGTGCACTGTAAAACCTAATGAGTTAGTTGAACTCAAACCATTTGAGGAAACTGATTGCCTGCAACCATTTGAGTTTGCCAACGTAAATGAAATAATTTACAAAAATTAAATTGTTAAAGTTTTAGTACCTTAACAATTAAACTTACGTAAATTTAGTTTATATTTTTCAATTAAAAAGTGACAAATACATTTCTGCCTAAAAAATTTGCGTTGTATTTTGGATTAAATTTTTGGATGCCTTCTTTGGTTTACTTGTTGACAGTAATCTGCTTTCTAATATATATATATATATATATATATATATATATATATATATATATATATATATATATATATAAGGATTACAACAGAATGAAAAATGCTAAATGTCAGCACATGAACAGAACTTGCAGTTTTTCATAATGGTATGAGCTCAATTAAAATGAGTAATGGAAATACATCACCAACACTTAAATGCCCCAAAATCTTAAATGCACTGAGTTGTTATGACAACAATTCATTTTTGAGTTAGTTTAATTAATGGAGATCAGTGACTATAACTTTTCTCAAAGTTTGAGTTACATTAACTTAATTATTGTATTAAAATGAAGTGTTCAGTTTAACAGTGTGGAGCTGGATGTGAAAATTGTCTAAATGCCCCCACAAGTGTAGCGTTGCAAAAAAGCAACACGAATGTGGCGTGCCAGAGTCTCTGCTCCCCCCGTAACACATGTGCCATGTGTGTGAATTGCGCATGTGTTGCGCTGCCCCCCCTTCCGTAACACATGTCATGTGTTGGGGTGGGATGAGTGGGGGGGGGGGGGGGGGGGGGAGGAGCGCACTTGCATGAACTGCTGATACAGGTGTACAGATGGGGAGCGCCGAGCCATGGTTGAGCACACACAGCACAACAAGCTGCCCCTCAGCTGCTGACCAGAGACTGACTGACTGCTACAAATGACAGCTCAGTGCACACAAGGTGTCACATTAAAAACACAGAGACCACAGCCAGGACAAGTATATTAATAAGTACTACACTACCTACATACACAATTACATAACAAATAACTGAACAAAAATGATCTCATAACATAAAAGAGAGTGATACGTTGGTGTGTGCACTGAACTGACAGGAGATGTGCCCACCGACAGCAGTGGTTGTGGAGCTCTGTAGTTCTGGACGTCCCAGCTGGGGAACACGTACCGTGTTTGGACGGAGATGGCCTAACAACTGTCCACTGTGATACGCGTGTGTCTGCTTGCTGTCCTCATGTGGACATACATAAAAACATATATCTCTGTTGCGACGGGCTGCAGTGAGTGAGCGCATGGCGCGCACATTGACAGGCTGCCCTAGGTGAAACAAACCATCAGATTATAACACGCAGCAGGCGATCTGAATGTCACGTCACCCACATGAGCTCTGAGATGACACTCCATATGACATGGTGTCTGTCCTGCGGCACGCCGTCCACAGGACACACGTGTCGGGCCAGACATGCGTGTGAGGCCGGCTGGACACGCTGGGCCAGCAGAGGTGCGATGTGGTGCAACATGTTCCAGCTGTTTTTTTCCCTCCACAACAAGGGCAATTATGGCACTTTTTTTTGCCTTAATTAAAGACTTCCTCTTCATCTACATTGTCTGATTTCTCTCTCTCTTTTCTTTTAAAATATGTTTATCTCCTTGTTGATTTCAGGCATTTTATGCACCTTTTGTAGGACAACGATGGTAGTGCAGTGGTAAAATTTCTGTCTGCTAATCAGAGCATTTGTAAATTGCAGGTTTGAATCCCGCAAGTGGCATGTATTTTTTATTTTTATTTTTTTCCACAGCAGCTGCACGATGTGATTCCACACGCTCCAGCTGCTTGCACTGTGTTCACACTGCGATGGAAGTGTGCACGAAATCATTGCAGCGGGATCGTTCACACCTGCCTGACCATGTGTCCCTCCCGATATCGGCTCGATGTTTTTGTGGTTTGCTCATTCGGGCTGTTTTGCTGTGATTCGCTGTGATTCCTACTTATTCATGCTATGTGTGAAGGGGCCCTTAAAGACGTGCTTCAATGCAGTCTAAAATAAACTGCAGACTTAAAGGTCTAAATCAGTCAAACTTAAGTGTCCACTTTGAACAGTACAAATCTTCTGTGGCCCACCCAAACTTTTAGTCAGGGGTGCAGAAAAGGGGAGAATAAGGAGAAGGATTCTAGGGGCCTATGATTGACAGGAACCCAGAGAGGCTCTTAATACAATTGTAATATGAGCAAAGCAGCACACAGCAGTGCGAAGCTTGCTCTGTGGTACAGGGAGTCCCAAACAGGAACTGCCAAATTTTGAGTCCTCAATGAAACAGGAAATGCCAAATGTCAAACACTTCCTGGATTGACAGACGAGGTCCCATGGAATCTTGCAGGAAGTCAGTGGCAAGTTCACACTGAAACAGGAAGTGACAAATTTTGAGTCCTCAGTGAAACAGGAAATGTTAAACACTTCCTGGCATGGGTGGAGCTAGAGCAGAGGCCAGGGTTGCCCTGGACTCCCCTGAAATCTGATTGGAGACAGATGATTGACATGTCACGGCACCACACGTCTGGCTGAAATGAGCTGCATTTTAAAATCAGTATCACACTGACTGCTAGGTTATTCCTGTCCAGTAGTTGGTGCCGTGTTCCACAAAAAGGTCTAATCCACCTTAGTAGAATAAGAAAAATGTTTGCCTCCGATTTGACCTGAACACGTCATTTGAACCATGACACCAAAGTTATATTGGTGAGTAAACAACCTTATTTTATGCCAGAAATGAGGTCCAGGTTGTTAAAAGGGGCATTTCTCCTTTAATTCTCGTTGCTTTATATATGTGTTTGTCTCCAGTGATTTTTAAATGAGCAGGCAGCTCTTGATTAAATAACCTCTTAATTTTGCTGTTTGAAGGTTTTAAATAACCTCTTAATTTTGCTCTCTGAGTGACACCAGGATGATGCATTTCACTTAAAAATACACATGCCATGGAGTGTTTCTCAAATGTACTCAAAAGTATTGGAACACTTGACATTTGACACATTTTCATTTATTTATGCCATTTCCAATACAAATAAACTCAATCTAAAGTTTTCTTCCTTAAACTCAAACTGAAAGCAAATGTCTACAACTTGATATAAATTGTTGTGTGGGCCGCTGAAGAGGAGGTACTGCTGGCCCACCACCACCAGAGGGCGTCCTGCCTGGAGTGCGGGCTCCAGGCACCAGAGGGCGCTGCCGCCTCACAGGAGCAGCCGGGGTGACAGCTGTCGCTTATCACCGACGACAGCTGTCATCAATCATCAGATCTACAATGGTATATCAGCAAGACGGCATCTCCACCTCATTGCCGAGATATCGTTCTACCTGAAAGGTAATATCCTCAGCCTGACAGCTCGATAGAAAGCCCTTTTTTGTGATTTTGTGAGTGATAACAGACTTTTTCTCCAACGAGAGGTGGAGGTAGCTTCCCTGCCATGCAGATTGCTGGGTGCAGATGCACCCACGTTTAACTGTGTTTTTGTTCCTCGCCAGCAGTACCAGGTCTGACACGCGGAGGCAGTGGCCACCTGGGAGTTCGGGACTTGGCGGCTCCAGTATTCCCGGGGTCTGGTGGCGGAGGAAATCGTGTGGTTCCGGTTCTGCTTTGGACAGGCGTCTCCTATCCTCGAGCCTGCCCACACGACACCATGTAATTTGACCTTCGATCTATTGTGTGATCTGTTGTGTTTGTTGTGCACGTTCGCAACAGTAAAGTGTTGTTATTTGACCTATTCCATTGTCCGTTCATTTGCGCCCCCTGTTGTGGGTCCGTGTACTTACACTTTCCCAACAGGATATCTCGGCCAGCGTCATGGATCCCGAGGGGCGTCAACCGGCTGTTGAACGGCCAATGGAAGAACAGGGCGCACAGGCGTCCGCAGGAGGGGTGATCGGTGAGTTGCAGCGGATCCTCACCGCTTTCACGACTCGGTTGGATTTGATGACCGAGCAGAACGTCCTCCTGAACCGCAGGGTGGAGGCTCTCGCCGCGCAGGTGGAAGCGCGCCCTCCGGGCGCCGCTGCGGCTCTCCCTCCCGTCGTCCCTGTGCGTAACAGTGACGTTCCACTGGTCGTTCAACGACCCCTCCCACCTTCCCCGGAAGCATACATAAGCCCCCCAGAGCCGTACGGAGGCTGTGTGGAGACGTGCGCGGATTTCCTTATGCAGTGTTCGCTCGTCTTCGCACAGCGTCCCGTCATGTACGCGACTGATGCTAGCAAAGTAGCTTATGTGATAAATCTGCTTCGTGGTGAGGCACGCGCTTGGGCTACAGTGCTCTGGGAGCAAAATTCACGGCTGTATGACATATGATGGGTTTGTGAGGGAGTTCAGAACAGTGTTTGATCACCCAAATAGAGGAGAGACCGCTTCAGCTGTGCTGCTGTCAATGAGACAGGGGCGCCGGAGCGCAGCTGCCTATGCAGTCGACTTCCGCATCGCGGCTGCGAGGTCAGGCTGGAATAGCACTACCCTCCGTGTCGCCTTTGTAAACGGACTGTCACTGGTTCTAAAGGAGCACCTGGTGGCTAAGGATGAACCGCGGGATTTAGATGGGCTTATCAATCTCGTCATACGATTAGACAATCGGTTGGAGGAACGCCGTCGGGAACGAGACGAAGGGCGTGGCCGGGCACGCGCCGTCCCTCTCCCTTCCGGTTCCGATCGCGTTCCGCCCTCCCCACGCTCCACGGCCCCTGCGCCTCGTGTGGTTACAGCTCCCCCTGCTGACGAAGCTATGGACACGAGCAGGGACACATTTAGAGCACCAAGTAGACAGAGGAGGCTGGACCGCGGGGCGTGTTTTGTTTGTGGCTCGATAGAGCATCAATTGAGAGACTGCTCCGAGCGGTTAAACACCAACGCCCGCCCTTAGAGACTGGGCTAGGGGTGGGCCGAGACATTCACGTGGGACACACCCACATTGCTACACGACTCCCAGTTACAATCCTGTATGAGGATTTAACCCTGAAGGCCCCAGCACTGGTGGACACGGGCTCTGAAGGGAATCTGTTAGACAGCAGATGGGCCAGGGAGATAGGGCTCCCTCTGGTGGCTCTTACCTCGCCTGTGCAGGTATGAGCACTAGATGGCTCCCTCCTCCCTCCAATCACGCATAGGACACCACCTGTAACTCTGGTGGTGTCAGGGAATCACCGGGAGGAGATCGAGTTTTTTGTGACTCCAACTACCTCCTGTGTGATCTTGGGGTTTCCCTGGATGTTGAAACACAATCCCCGGATCGACTGGCCGTCCGGGGTAGTGGTTCAGTGGAGCGAGACCTGCCATCGGGTATGTTTAGGTTCCTCGGTACCCCCCGGTTCCCAGGCTAAGGAGGAGGTCAGAGTCCCACCCAATCTAGGGACGGTGCCGGTGGAGTACCACGACCTGGTTGACGTGTTCAGCAAGGATCTGGCGCTCACCCTTCCCCCCCACCGTCCGTACGATTGTGCCATTGATTTGGTTCCAGGCGGTGAGTTCCCGTCCAGCAGGCTGTACAACCTCTCACGGCCTGAGCGCGAATCAGTGGAGACCTACATCCGGGACTCTTTAGCCGCCGGGTTGATCCGGAATTCCACCTCCCCGATGGGTGCAGGTTTCTTTTTTGTGGGTAAAAAAGACGGCAGACTTCGTCCATGCATTGATTACAGGGGACTGAACGAAATCACGGTTCGTAATCGATACCCGTTGCCCCTGTTGGATTCGGTGTTCACGCCCCTGCATGGAGCCCGAATATTCACCAAGCTAGATCTTAGAAATGCGTATCACCTGGTTTGGATCCGGAAGGGAGACGAGTGGAAGACGGCATTTAACACCCCTTTAGGCCACTTTGAGTACCTGGTCATGCCGTTCGGTCTTACAAACGCCCCTGCGACGTTCCAAGCTTTGGTTAATGATGTCTTGCGGGATTTCCTGCACCGATTCGTCTTTGTATATCTAGACATATACTCATCTTTCTCCGGATCCTGAGACCCATGTCCGACATGTACGCTCAGGTCCTGCAAGCGGTTGTTGGAGAACCGGCTGTTTGTGAAGGGCGAGAAGTGTGAGTTCCACCGCACATCTTTGTCCTTCCTGGGGTTTATCATCTCCTCCAACTCCGTCGCTCCTGATCCGGCCAAGGTTGCGGCGGTGAGAGACTGGCCCCAACCCACAAGCTGTAGGAAGCTGCAACAGTTCCTCGGCTTTGCTAATTTCTACAGGAGGTTCATTAAGGGCTACAGTCAGGTAGTTAGCCCCCTGACAGCCCTGACCTCACCAAAAGTCCCCTTCACCTGGTCTGATCGTTGCGATGCCGCGTTCAAGGAGTTGAAACGGCGCTTCTCGTCTGCACCAGTTCTGGTGCAGCCCGATCCTAGCCGCCAGTTAGTGGTTGAAGTGGACGCCTCGGACTCAGGGATAGGAGCTGTGCTGTCCCAGAGCGGGAAGACTGATAAGGTCCTTCACCCGTGTGCCTATTTTTCCCGCAGGTTGACCCTGGCCGAACGGAACTATGACACTATGTCACCCGCCACCGGCCTCTCCCCTTTTGAGGTGTGTCTGGGGTATCAGCCCCCGTTGTTCCCGGTGGTTGAGGGAGAGGTCGGTGTGCCCTCGGTCCAGGCCCACCTGCGGAAATGCCGTCGGGTGTGGCGTGCCGCCCGTTCTGCTTTGCTGAGGGCCCGTGCAGGACAAAGGCCCATGCAGACCGGCGGCGGACCCCGGCTCCTACGTATCATCCTTGGCAGGAAGTGTGGTTGTCAACCAAGGACATTCCACTGCAAGTGGCCTCTCCAAAAGTACAAGAACGGTACATAGGTCCATTTAAAATTCTCAAGGTCATCAGTCCCGCCGCAGTGAGGCTTCGGCTTCCGGCCTCACTGCGGATCCATCCCGTGTTCCACGTGTCCAGGATTAAACCACATCACACCTCACCCCTCTGCACTCCGGGTCCGACACCACCTCCTGCCCGGATCATCGATGGCGAGCCGGCTTGGACAGTGCGCCGGCTTTTGGATGTCCGACGGATGGGCCGGGGCTTCCAGTATCTGGTGGACTGGGAGGGGTACGGCCCCGAAGAACGCTCCTGGGTGAAGAAGAGCTTCATCCTGGACCCGGCCCTCCTGGCCGACTTTCTACCGCCGCCACCCGGACAAGCCCGGTCGGGCGCCAGGAGGCGCCCGTTGAGGGGGGGGTCCTGTGGTGTGGGCCGCTGAAGAGGAGGTACTGCTGGCCCACCACCACCAGAGGGCGTCCTGCCTGGAGTGCGGGCTCCAGGCACCAGAGGGCGCTGCCGCCTCACAGGAGCAGCCGGGGTGACAGCTGTCGCTTATCACCGACGACAGCTGTCATCAATCATCAGATCTACAATGGTATATCAGCAAGACGGCATCTCCACCTCATTGCCGAGATATCGTTCTACCTGAAAGGTAATATCCTCAGCCTGACAGCTCGATAGAAAGCCTTTTTTTGTGATTTTGTGAGTGATAACAGACTTTTTCTCCAACGAGAGGTGGAGGTAGCTTCCCTGCCGTGCAGATTGCTGGGTGCAGACGCACCCACGTTTAACTGTGTTTTGTTCCTCGCCAGCAGTACCAGGTCCGACACGCGGAGGCAGTGGCCACCTGGGAGTTCGGGACTTGGCGGCTCCAGTATTCCCGGGCTCTGGTGGCGGAGGAAATCGTGTGGTTCCGGTTCTGCTTTGGACAGGCGTCTCCTATCCTCGAGCCTGCCCACATGACACCTTGTAATTTGACCTTCGATCTATTGTGTGATCTGTTGTGTTTGTTCTGCACGTTCGCAACAGTAAAGTGTTGTTATTTGACCTATTCCATTGTCCGTTCATTTGCGCCCCCTGTTGTGGGTCCGTGTACTTACACTTTCCCAACAATAAATGAATTAAAAATACAAAACCCAGCTTCCTGATGAAGTGGAGTAGAGATGGATTTTCTTAAAAAGAAGACCTGAAAGTTCAGCTACAATTTGCCAGAAAGTACATTTGAGGTGAAAGCCTAGATTTGATGTTTTGGTGAAAAAAACTTTTGTATTTCTTCATAATTGATGTAAATAAAGTCAAAGACATATTCAGTGACTTGGAAATGTTCATGTATCCATCCCCTGACTTGTCTGAAGAAAACTGGCAATAAAACTGATTATTATTTACAGGTTTTATCAAGTTTTAGAGATTTGCTTTCAGTTTGAGTTTGAGGAAGATAATTTTATAAATTTTTATTATATATATATATATTTGTATTTGTTGTATTTGAAATGGCATATACTAATTAAAATGTGTGAAACACCAAGTGTTTCAACACTTTTTGAGGGCACAGTACCTAACCTTATGATGAGTGCAAAATGACTGTGGTATTAATACTGTTTTGTTTTAAAATTAATTTTCACTTTAATTTCTGCACTTTGTGTGAAATCATAGTCATATTGTATATCATATTGATATGACAGTATTGTGATACGATAATTTGGCCATACTGTACAGCCCTACTGTCAACTAGCTGCGCTGCACTGCGCTGCGGTGGTTTGAATCATATTTGTCTAATAGATTACAATTTGTTCATGTAAATGGGGAATCTTCTTCACAGACTAAAGTTAATTATGGAGTTCCACAAGGTTCTGTGCTAGGACCAATTTTATTCACTTTATACATGCTTCCCTTAGGCAGTATTATTAGACGGTATTGCTTAAATTTTCATTGTTACGCAGATGATACCCAGCTTTATCTATCCATGAAGCCAGAGGACACACACCAATTAGCTAAACTGCAGGATTGTCTTACAGACATAAAGACATGGATGACCTCTAATTTCCTGCTTTTAAACTCAGATAAACTGAAGTTATTGTACTTGGCCCCCACAAATCTTAGAAACATGGTGTCTAACCAGATCCTTACTCTGGATGGCATTAACCCTGACCTCTAGTAATACTGTGAGAAATCTTGGAGTCATTTTTGATCAGGATATGTCATTCAAAGCGCATATTAAACAAATATGTAGGACTGCTTTTTTGCATTTACGCAATATCTCTAAAATCAGAAAGGTCTTGTCTCAGAGTGATGCTGAAAAACTAATTCATGCATTTATTTCCTCTAGGCTGGACTATTGTAATTCATTATTATCAGGTTGTCCTAAAAGTTCCCTAAAAGCCTTCAGTTAATTCAAAATGCTGCAGCTAGAGTACTGACGGGGACTAGAAGGAGAGAGCATATCTCACCCATATTGGCCTCTCTTCATTGGCTTCCTGTTAATTCTAGAATAGAATTTAAAATTCTTCTTCTTACTTATAAGGTTTTGAATAATCAGGTCCCATCTTATCTTAGGGACCTCGTAGTACCATATCACCCCAATAGAGCGCTTCGCTCTCAGACTGCAGGCTTACTTGTAGTTCTAGGGTTTGTAAGAGTAGAATGGGAGGCAGAGCCTTCAGCTTTCAGGCTCCTCTCCTGTGGAACCAGCTCCCAATTCAGATCAGGGAGACAGACACCCTCTCTACTTTTAAGATTAGGCTTAAAACTTTCCTTTTTGCTAAAGCTTATAGTTAGGGCTGGATCAGTGACCCTGAACCATCCCTTAGTTATGCTGCTATAGACGTAGACTGCTGGGGGGTCCCATATGCACTGTTTCTTTCTCTTTTGCTCTGTATGCACCACTCTGCATTTAATCATTAGTGATCGCATCTCTGCTCCCCTCCACAGCATGTCTTTTTCCTGGTTCTCTCCCTCAGCCCCAACCAGTCCCAGCAGAAGACTGCCCCTCCCTGAGCCTGGTTCTGCTGGAGGTTTTCTTCCTGTTAAAAGGGAGTTTTTCCTTCCCACTGTAGCCAAGTGCTTGCTCACAGGGGGTCGTTTTGACCGTTTGGGGTTTTACATAATTATTGTATGGCCTTGCCTTACAATATAAAGCGCCTTGGGGCAACTGTTTGTTGTGATTTGGCGCTATATAAAAAAATTGATTGATTGATTGATTGATAGCTGAAAACTTTGAATATTAATTTGCATCTACTTAAAAAAAAATGCTTAAAGTGTCAGGGGTTAAGAGGGCTGTAAACAGGGGGTCTGTGGGGTGGAGCTCCCCCCCCCAGAAGCTGAAAGGCAAAAAAAAAAAAAGCTTAAAAAGGCAGGGAGGTCTGGGGCAGATGCAGCCCCCCCAGAAGCTGAAAGGTTTTAGCCATGCTAATGCTTCCCGAAACATTTACTAAAAAAAAAAAAAAAAAAAAAAAAAAATTCAGAAAGACCGAAATGACATGGTTAGATCGTGACTTAAAAACTTAAAAACAAACTCAACAGGTAGGTGACAGAATCAAAGGGTGGTAAGTTTAGCAAGGACATAAACATAGGTGTCGAGGGGGCATCCGGAAAAGATGCCCGAGCCACCTCAACTGACTCCTTTCGACATGGAGGAGCAGCGGCTCGACTCCGAGCTCCTCCCGAGTGACCGAGCTCCTCACCCTATCTCTAAGGGAGCGCCCAGCCACCCTACGGAGGAAACTCATCTCGGCCGCTTGTACCCGCGATCTCGTTCTTTCGGTCATGAGCCAAATCTCATGACCATAGGTGAGGATCGGAACGTAGATCGATCGGTAAATCGAGAGCTTTGCCCCCCTACTCAGCTCTCTCTTCACCACGACGGTCCGATGCAGCGACCGCATCACTGCAGATGCTACACCAATCCGTCTATTGACCTCACGCTCCATCCGTCCCTCACTCGTGAGCAAGACCCCGAGATACTTAAACTCCTCCACTTGAGGCAAGGACACTCCACCGACCTGAAGAGGGCAAAGCACCTTTTTCTGGTCGAGAACCATGGCCTCGGATTTGGAGGTGCTGATTTTCATCCCGGACGCTTCACACTCAGCTGCAAACTGCCCCAGTGCATGCTGAAGGTCCTGATTTGACGAAGCCAACAGAACCACATCGTCCACAAACAGCAGAGACGAGATTCTGTGGTTCCCAAACCAGACCCCCTCTACACCCTGGCTGCGCCTAGAAATTCTGTCCATAAGAATAATGAACAGAACCGGTGACAAAGGGCAGCCCTGGCGGAGGCCAATGTGCACTGGAAACAGGTTTGACTTACTACCGGCAATGCGAACCAAGCTCCTGCTGCGGTCGTACAGGGACCGGATAGCCCTTAGCAAAGGACCCCGGACCCCTACTCCCAGAGCACCCCCCACAGGGTGCCCCTAGGGACACGGTCGAACGCCTTCTCCAGATCCACAAAACACATGTGGACTGGTTGGGTGAACTCCCATGAACCCTCGAGCACCCAATGGAGCGTGTAGAGCTGGTCCAGTGTGCCGCGACCAGGACGAAAACCAAACTGCTCCTCCTGAATCCGAGGCTCGACATCGGTCAAATTCTCCTCTCCAGTACTCTGGAATAGACCTTACCGGGGAGGCTGAGGAGTGTGATTCCCCTATAGTTGGAACACACCCTCCGGTCCCCCTTCTTAAACAGAGGGACCACCACCCTGGTCTGCCAATCCAGAGGCACTGTCCCCGATCACCACGTGATGTTGCAGAGGCGTGTCAACCAAGACAGTCCCACATCATCCAGAGACTTAAGGTACTCAGGACGGATTTCATCCACCCCAGGAGCCTTGCCACCGAGGCGGAAGCAGCTCTCCACCAGCACTGTTTACGGTGCAGGTGGGGAGCTGCTTCCTCCTCCTGAGGCGTTGGATGGTTTGCCAGAATGTCTTCAAGGCCGACCAATAGTCCTCCTCCATGGCCTCCCCGACCCGAGTTTTTGCCTCTGCGACCACATGGGCTGCGACACGCTTGGCCTGCCGGTACCTGTCAGCTGCCTCCGGGGTCCCACCTACCAACAAAGATAAGTAGGACTCCTTCTTCAGCTTGACGGCATCCCTTACTTCCGGCGTACACCATTGGGTTCAGGGATTGCCGCCACGACAGGCACCAGAGACCTGGATGGATGGGAAACATCCATTTAATAAAAGGGGAGTGGCCTCTGTGTGTTTGTGTATTCGGAGCATCAATTGAAATCCAGAACAAGCTGAAACACGTGTGAAACGTGTGCCGTTTTTTGCAACTGCACAGTCATGGGGTACCGAGGCAAATTTCACATCCAGCTTGACAGTGATTGCTGACTGTTTTTGTGATGACAGTGCAAATTGGCCACACATTTTCTAAGTGCCATGGGAGCGGTGTTAGATGTTCATGCGTGTCAGCTGGAATTTGACCGATACCTGCCGCAAGAGCTATCGATGGGCTCTCACAGCGCACACTCTGTCTTTCAGCAGCTGGTGTGCGCAAATAGTTGTAGCAACAGGTGTACGGGCATTGGAAGCAGCTACGATTTTACACATTTTGCATATGATTCCTGCTTCATGTGTACTTCATGCGCAATTCGACCAAATTCGCACTATGTGTGAAGGGGCCCTTAAACTTCAGTTATTCATAATTTCTTTACATGAGATATTGTCTTGGTTAAGCAGTTTCAGAAAAGCTTATTGACTACAAAAATTCATTTTTGAAAACTGAACACAACTGAAAACAGATTAAACATTCAATAAAAAGTTTTGTAAAAGCCAAGAAATTTTTCTATGCCAAATCTTAAAAAATGTGGCATAACTGTACACAGATTTTCCCCAACAGTCATCTGCCCTCTATATATAGTATAAATAACCACATCTAGGACCTGTGGTTCCTCACGGGTCAGTGTTCTAGTATTACATTTATCCAGAAATAAGCTTTTTCAGAGCTTTTTCAGAGAATTTTCCAGAATCTTGGTGAACTTTGTTCAAGCGAGCAGCCAGCTGACATCACACTGACTTTCTTTACTCTGACTGGCTGTCGCTGTGTGCTTCCCAGCATCCTCACGATGCTTGGGGGAAGCCCCCACGTGATCTGTGACGTCACTACCAATTGTAGGTCATGGTGTCTAATTGCTTGAATTTCTACCCATCAGGGGTCAAAAATCTAAATTATTTCCAGACAACACGAATTTTGATCATATTGGTAATGGTTATGAATCCCTTATTTAAATGCTAAGCAGTAAAATTATAGTGGTGCCAAAGAAAATTCTTTTAATGACTGAAATATTAAAAACAACCCAAAAGCCGTACAGCTTTAAGCTTTTTATTTTTTGACATATTTTGCTTTTTAGCACCTTAGGACATTAACATGGACATTCTATTATGCATTATGCTGATTTTGATGCGCATTTTAATACTTCTTTCTGTTGTAAATACTCAAATTCAGGTGGACCACTGTATTATTATTATTTTTTTAATTTTAAAACCTTGAGATCTAAAAATAAATCTGTTTTATACGTCTCCTTTTCGGTAATCTGGCAGGTCTTATCCGATTACTTGATTAAGCTCACTTAGGGTGCATCAGGTGTGGAGATGACCTCAATAACCCACAGAACGCATCAAGCACTTTCAGTCTTATACAACAGCTGTCAAAGGGGAATACAGGTTCACCTGGCGATGTTGAAAGTGCTTTGATGGTTGCATTATATCCTCTGTAGCTCCCCACAGGACGTGTCTCCACCTTGATCCCCGTGAGAATCCTCTTGCTTCTATTTTCAGTCGCTCTGCTTGACTGTGCTGCCAGTCAGTTAGAGAACGGAATGCGCTCTTTCTTTTTTTTTTTTTTGCTGCTACAGGTCATTAATTTGAATGTTTGATTAGTTGGCAGTAAACACATTTTAATCAGGGAGAATGCTGAAATGAACTTTGGCTACATTTTCCTAAATGTCACTTGAAACACACTTCGGAAAGTTGATTTGATCAGATGTCAGATAACCTGTTTGTTTTATACAGTGGATCACTGCTATAAATAATTTGCATTGCTCTTTCCCTCCCTCCCTCCATCTCTCTCGCTCTCTTTCCTCATCACAGCATCCTATTTGCAGACATTGTAGGTTTCACCAGTCTGGCCTCTCAGTGCACAGCCCAGGAGCTGGTTAAACTGCTAAATGAGCTGTTTGGAAAGTTTGATGAGCTCGCCACGGTGAGTTTGTTTCCCTTCCTTGAATACGTATCCGTCAATTACACTCACGTCTGGCATATAAAGTTACACTTTTCATCCAGACTTTGGCTCGGGCCTTTGGCACATGACACTGTTGCACCAGTGTGGCTTGATATCATGGTGAAAACAGGAAGATCACACAATTCAAACCCCACCCCTGCTTATTTCTCCACATAATGTGAAGTTGCGTCAGGAAGGGCATATGATGGAAAAAGTGTGCCAAATCAACATGCAGATCCAGCTCAGATCTGCTGTGGTGACCCCGAGTGGGGAAAAGAACAACAGTGGAGCAGCTGAAGGGTCTTACTTTTACAGGGAGGTCATGTGATGCTTAGCAAGGATTATGCTGTGCTTCTTCTGAGGTGGAGCTTCTAGATCTCAGCAGATCCTTGCCTGCACTGTCAGGAGTTATGAGAATGAACTGCAGTTAGGAGAAAGTTATCAATATTTTCCATCATGATTTCAAGGCTGAGAAGCTGCAGCTTTTGCAATGATTTTTATGGTAGAGGTGGTTTCTCCAAGTACTCTGTTTTTATTGTTTGGCTCTTTGGAAGGTCCTTCACAAACACAATGCCCTTTGCATCCCAGAAATCTGAGGACCTAACCTCTGAGGCCCTGACCTTTCCCAGAAATAGAATAGGATTGGCCTTCTTTGGAGGTGGCGTGACATTAGCTAGCTGATGAATACTCACTGACCATATGATGAAAATGACAACTATTTTCCTCATTGGTGGCCACCCAGATCTAGAGAGTTGTCTTCTTTTGCCCTACTGACACAGCTGGAGCATCATCCCCTGATGTAGCAACTGTATCAGTATGAACAGTCAAAAGCTTCATCAGAGGATGTACTTCTTGCACCAGCAGAGGATGTTAAACCTGATCCACATATTTTGATGTGGCTCCAAAGTTAATTCGTTAAGTCTAATGCAATAAAGGCGTGGGGGCTACACATCCCACCAGTCCCCTCCAGGCACCACAGTCCTCAACAAGTGTGATCACTGAGCTGGGCAAAGATATTTTTAGTGATGTCAAGCCAACGGGTCCTTGGTACCCCGCTAGGTCTTCCAACTTGCAGCAGTTGGGCCACAGCTAAGCTTGCTGATGGTGGGATGACTGAGTGGGAGGCAGAAAAGGTGCCCAAACCACCCGAGCCTGCACTGGGTGAGGGCTCTAAGTATAGGTGGTTGATGTGTGCATCGTCTATACTTGTTCTTGGAGATATGCTCAGTCCATTTTCAATGGTACAAAGAAGCTTAGACTCAGACAAGAGGCATTGTAGATTATAAGCTTCACTTGGTAGGTGATGTTGCTGTGACACTGCTTCCAGAAAGATCAAGATTTCACTGGTTGAGATCAATGTTGAACCAAGAAAGACAAAAGAGCCAACAAACCCAACCTTCTGGCCCTTGACATAGATGTACTGGGATGTGGGGCCTTCACCAACTCAAAGAAGCTTCATTTTTGGCCAACTGACTTGAAGCCCAAGCTTCCTGGGTTCAGAGAAAGTGGTGAGGGAGCTGATGTTATCCTGCTCTGATGTCGCAAACAGGATTGTGCCATCCGTGTATTCCAGATTGGACATCAAGTAGCCACCAAGGATGAACCCAGGGATTTTAGAAACCACAATGTTCATAAAGTAGTCTATGAAAACAAATGGGACAAGTAAAGATTAAAATGGACCTCATTATAGATATACCCATACAGTACAAATGAGGATACAGCTTAACTCAGACATTATTGCTTTGCACCTGATGCCATTGTGGTTTTCAAACCCAGTGCTCACATCAGCTAAATACTGAGTAGAATTGCCTGCATTTGTGTACCCAACGGTGTCTAGGGACGGTGCTGGCAGACCTTGGTTGTACCACCTACCAATAAAATATTTGTTTAAAGTCCAGTACAATGTGTTTTTGGTTTTGCAAGGACATACCTTATATAAGCAAGTTCACGATGCACTTGCACCCTATCTTATATAGGGTGCAAGAGGGTTCAGAAACTGAACTGAAAACCATTAAAAGAAATAAAAGTCAACACTCATGGAAAAAATACAAAACTTCACCTTACTGTTTCACCTCAGGGAGCTTTGGTGGCCGGTTTTTGCTGTTGCACTCTGACAGGTTGCTGCTGATCAGAAAACCTCTGATTTAGATCTGATTGGTTTATCTACTGTTATGCTCACATCACACCCCTAATTAATTAGGTCCAACTCCTTTGTGCCCATTGCTCTAGTTTACTCTCAAATTTCATGCTGCATAGGCAACAATCTGTGGTTGGACACACCTCAAATGTACTTGCACTTCGCACTTCAGAACCAGTGGCATAGACTGTCAATGAGAAAATTATCACACTTCTCCACCCTGCCCACTGCGTAGGATCCCTACCTCCATAGTCAGGAAAAATATCAACTGAGCATTACATGACTTATTTGCACATCTCCCCTCTGACAGGCACTAAAGAGCACTGTGAGCCAAAAGAAACAAACACAAAAACACTTTCTTTCTACAGAGTGTCACAATCATGAATAGTTAATACCTCACACCCAGTAATTTGCAACAAACACTTTGTACTGTCTCATATCTACCAGGATGGCAAACTAACAATTAATTTCATTGTCGTCACTTGTTTTTTGTGTCAGTTTATGACATATCGAAAAACAGTGGAAAATGCCTGTCATGATTTTCTAGAGATGACAACGACAACATTAAATGTCTTATTGTGCCTGAATAGATGTCCAAATCCAAAAATAGCTAATTCATTGCGAGATAAAACAGTATAACAGTTGCTAAAATTGATCAATCAAGTCTAGTTTCAGCTGCAACGTGCACCATATTAGTGGGTAAAAAATGTTGCCATTTTACTCAGTAAATATATTTCTGAAGGTGCTGTGGACATGAAGTTTTCATGAAATGTCAGTAACAACCCAGGTAATACACACATATAAAGGAACCAAAACAAATAAGTACAGAAATTAAGTTATGTGTAATAATGTGAAATGACACAGGAAAAAGTACTGAACACATGAAGAAAGGGAGGTGCTAAAAGACATGGAAAACCAAGACACCAGCTGAAATTGATCAATTATTAGAAAGCGATCCTGCCCCTTGTCAGTGCAAATTAATATCAGCTGGTTCAGTCCCAACTGATGGTCTATAAAAAGGTGTCTCATTACCAAAATGCCACACAAGAAACATCAATCAATCAATCAATCAATTTTTTTATATAGCGCCAAATCACAACAAACAGTTGCCCCAAGGCGCTTTATATTGTAAGGCAAGGCCATACAATAATTATGTAAAACCCCAACGGTCAAAACGACCCCCTGTGAGCAAGCACTTGGCTACAGTGGGAAGGAAAAACTCCCTTTTAACAGGAAGAAACCTCCAGCAGAACCAGGCTCAGGGAGGGGCAGTCTTCTGCTGGGACTGGTTGGGGCTGAGGGATGAGAACCAGGAAAAAGACATGCTGTGGAGGGGAGCAGAGATCGATCACTAATGATTAAATGCAGAGTGGTGCATACAGAGCAAAAGAGAAGAAACAGTGCATCATGGGAACCCCCCAGCAGTCTACGTCTATAGCTCCCTTCTATCTCATTATGGATAGAAGCAAAGAGCTCTCTTAAGATTTTTGCAACCTTATTGTTGTAAAACATACTGATGGCATTGGTTAAGAAGGATTTTGAAACTTCTGAATGTTCCACTGAGCATTGTGGGGTCATAAACTGGATGTGGACAGAACATCATTTTACCATACACCGACCATGACCAGGTGCTCCTCATAAGATTCTGACAGAGGACTGAAAATAATTGCCAGAAGAGTTGTCCAAGACCCAAGGACCACTTGTGGAGAGCAACTTAACAATTGTTTCAAAGAAAACAATAATAGCCTGTTTGCACACTCACCACGCAAGACTCCAATGCTGAAGAAAAAGCATGATGAAGCTCATTTAAAGTTTGCTGCACTGCCTTTAGACAAGCTTGTGAAATACTGGGAGAATATACGAGTAGTCTGGTCAGATGACACCAAAACTGAACTCTTTGGATGCTATAAACACACCATAAATAGTACTGCACATCACCCCAAAAACAACATCAGGGAAGTTTGAAGGTGGGAACTTGGTGGGGGGGGGTTGTTTTTCAGTATACGGCACTGGCAAATTGAATGTAACTGAAGGACAGATGAAAGGAAAAATGTACCGAGACATTATTGACAAAAATCTGTCAGGATGATGAAGATGAAATGAGGACGGACATTTCAGTACATTTTCAGACACTGATCCCAAACACACAGCCAAGGAAACTCTCATTTGGTTTCAGAGAATGAAAATAACGGAGTGACTATACGCCCAACCATTGGTTCAATAAAATAAATACGCGAGCATATACGCCCAACCACAACCGACCAATAAGCGCGCTTGTAAGTTCACTTCCGGTTTCAACGCGAGGGGGAAAAAAGAGGATATTTTTTCACCGGCTGTGGGAGGGTTCGCAGCCCGCGGAGGGACTGCGATCTAAAGCGGTTCTGTTTGGCTCATCACACCCAGGGAACTGTGTCAAACTAACACCATCTTACAGGCAAAAAGCAGCATTTTGTTCATAAAAACAGTTTTGTTGTTGTTAACAGGCTTCCGTTCAAAATGCTTATGAAGTTTGTCTGCTTGCATCCATTGCGGTGTTTTTTTTTTCACAGTAATTAAAGACGGCACCGTTAAATGTGTCAAAAATACGCTGCTTTTCACGCCGCAATATAGCCTTCAAAAAGTGGCGTAACAAACGTAGTTTAGATGCACAAAATGTGTCAAATACACGATCGCTTTTGGGCGAATAAGGTAAGACATATTTATCTGCCCAGCGGTTGGGTGTGTAATGTTCAGTGTATGACTTATCTGCCCAGCGGTTGGGCGAATAGCCTTTGCCTGAAAATACAATTCTCGTAAAGCTGCTAGAATGGCCCAGTTGACTTGAATACAACAGAAATTATTTGGAAAGAACTAAAGATCAGAGTTCATAGAAGAGGTCCACAGAACATTCAAGATTTGAGGACTGTTTGTGTGGAAGAATGGACCAAAATCACACCTGAGCAATGCATGAGACTAGTTTCTCCAGATAGAAGGCATCTTGAAGCTTCATTTCCAACAAAGGCTTTTGTACAAACCATTAAAAAAAAAAATCAGTAACTCTGTTCAATACTTTTTCCTTGTGTCATTCCATTTTACTTCACATAACTTAATTTCTGTACTTATTTGTTTTGATTTCTTTGTATGTGTGGATTACTTGACTTGTTACTGACATTTGGTGAAAATTTCATGTCAAAAGCATCTTAGAAATATATTTACTGTCAAAAACTGTGCCTGTTCAATATTTATTTTACTCACTGTACATTTCTTAATCCGAGTTTTAGCATTAAAAAAGAATAATTTTCAGGATGTGTCCAGAAATGTGTACAGTCACACAAAAACTCCTTGAAAAGCTCCCTAATGTTTTTTTTTTTCCTTCAAAATAAAAAATTGCATCAAAATCACCATCATTTCACTTACAGCCTCCACCAATGAAGTTGGGCAGAGGTTATTTTTTTGCACCTGTTTGTTTGTTTATTTTTGAATAGGCTGTAACCCATAATTTTTTCATGTATCTTTATGAAATTTTCACAGAGGATTCATATCTTGACAGGCAATAACTGATTCAGTTTTAAAGGTCATAGGTCAAAGGTCAAAGTCAGGAAAACTCTTGGAAAATTGTAAAAATGCCTATGTTTAACATTAAACAATTTTCAAAAATTCACAACTCTGTCAGAAAAGATCAAATTTCATTCATATTTGAAAGCATTGTGTAGGGTGGTATCCCTTATCGACTGAGGTCTGATTACAGATTTTGTGGCCACTTAAATTTAGCATTGAAAACCCCATTTAATGTATATTTTACATTATATTTTAATCAAACGTGCCCCAATCACTCTCATATTTGAACGTGAGTTGCAGACTTGCACTCACTATCACCTGACAAAGTTTGGTCCGGATCTGATCCGGACCAAACTTTGTGGATTTTGTGGACATTTGATTTTAATATTGAAAAGCCCATTTGATGTACATTTTGCATTATATCTCCATCAAAAGTCATTTTTCTGTTATGGGTTTACTTACACCACCCAAACTGCATGTAGGTTCCAATTTTATGCCTGTTTGTCTTCCAGTTATCAGTTGGAAACCAAGTGCCAAAAAGCAATGACAAATTGTGCAAAGCAGAGATAACCAAAGTTCTATGAAAATTATCTGAAAAAGAATTCAGCAACTGAAAAAGTTGAAACCCCCCCCCCCCCCCCGACACTACCACAAACAAACCTTTGATTCAAGTGCATGAACTAAATACATCCTCCTGACATTTGATCACATGAAATTTAGCTTATGAAAAGACACTTGTAACAGGACTCTGACCCTGAAAATTTTTCCAAAGTAAAAAATTGCAAATTTGGAAAGTAGTGTTGGTGGAGGTTTGCGTTCTGTGAGCAAGGGGCTCTAGTTTTTACATATCTTTGCTTCTGGAAAAGTTTAACCTCATTTTAGTATCTAAATGTATGTATGTCACGTGATATGTCAAATATGTTTGACCTGCAATTAAGTTTTACTGTCCATCACATGAAAATACACCTCTATATAATTTCATTTAGGAGGACAAAACAACAAGTCCCACAAGAGCCATTAACTCTTTGAGCAGTTATGGTTAAAGTCTTACATATAATTTCCCCTTTAGATTCTTTCTTCTTTCAGTCATATTTCAACTTATTGACATAAAAATCACTTGCCACAAAGGCTCATACATTTGAGGAGAATAGCTGAGAAGGTTTGTGGGAGGCCCTTTGGGACTTTCCTTATTGTTATGCATAAGGCCACATACGTAAGTATGAGAGTTCACAACACTGTCCAAGGCATCTCAAACTAAAGTGCTAAAGGCCTGGTCACACGGCATACGGCGATTCCTGAACCACAAAGTCACAAATTGTCAAGAAAATGTGGACGAATGAGCTTTCACTTTTCCCATAACCGAATAGTCTGCAAATCAAGAGCGCAAAAGAAACGAAAGAGGAATGAAACGAAACCTAAGCTAATGTTGACCGCGATGCTTTAAGGGAAACATTCACGATAACATGACCGACAGCAGCTATAAAAGCCGCACACACCGTCCATGGCACTGGTCATGGGGAAACTGTCCATGTCAGATGAAGGCCACACCCACATGCAGGCGAGCCACAAACGTTTGAAACGTCCGTACATACGAGGTCTATTCGAAAAGAAACCAACCTTTTTATTTTTTCAAAAACTACACAACAAAAATATAAACGCAACACTTCTGGTTTTGCTCCCATTTTGTATGAGATGAACTCAAAGATCTAAAACTTTTTCCACATACACAATATCACCATTTCCCTCAAATATTGTTCACAAACCAGTCTAAATCTGTGATAGTGAGCACTTCTCCTTTGCTGAGATAATCCATCCCACCTCACAGGTGTGCCATATCAAGATGCTGATTAGACACCATGATTAGTGCACAGGTGTGCCTTAGACTGCCCACAATAAAAGGCCACTCTGAAAGGTGCAGTTTTGTTTTATTGGGGGGGGAGGGGATACCAGTCAGTATCTGGTGTGACCACCATTTGCCTCATGTAGTGCAACACATCTCCTTCGCATAGAGTTGATCAGGTTGTCAATTGTGGCCTGTGGAATGTTGGTCCACTCCTCTTCAATGGCTGTGCGAAGTTGCTGGATATTGGCAGGAACTAGTACACGCTGTCATATACGCCGGTCCAGAGCATCCCAAACATGCTCAATGGGTGACATGTCCGGTGAGTATGCCGGCCATGCAAGAACTGGGACATTTTCAGCTTCCAAGAATTGTGTACAGATCCTTGCAACATGGGGCCGTGCATTATCCTGCTGCAACATGAGGTGATGTTCTTGGATGTATGGCACAACAATGGGCCTCAGGATCTCATCACGGTATCTCTGTGCATTCAAAATGCCATCAATAAAATGCACCTGTGTTCTTCGTCCATAACAGATGCCTGCCCATACCATAACCCCACCGCCACCATGGGCCACTCGATCCACAACATTGACATCAGAAAACCACTCACCCACACGACGCCACACATGCTGTCTGCCATCTGCCCTGAACAGTGTGAACCGGGATTCATCCGTGAAGAGAACACCTCTCCAACGTGGCAAACGCCAGCAAATATGAGCATTTGCCCACTCAAGTCGGTTACGACGATGAACTGGAGTCAGGTCGAGACCCCGATGAGGACAATGAGCATGCAGATGAGCTTCCCTGAGACGGTTTCTGACAGTTTGTGCAGAAATTCTTTGGTTATGCAAACCGATTGTTTCAGCAGCTGTCCGAGTGGCTGGTCTCAGACGATCTTGGAGGTGAACATGCTGGATGTGGAGGTCCTGGGCTGGTGTGGTTACATGTGGTCTGCAGTTGTGAGGCTGGTTGGATGTACTGCCAAATTCTCTGAAACGCCTTTGGAGACGGCTTATGGTAGAGAAATGAACATTCAATACACGAGCAACAGCTCTGGTTGACATTCCTGCTGTCAGCATGCCAATTGCACGCTCCCTCAAATCTTGCAACATCTGTGGCATTGTGCTGTGTGATAAAACTGCACCTTTCAGAGTAGCCTTTTATTGTGGGCAGTCTAAGGCACACCTGTGCACTAATCATGGTGTCTAATCAGCATCTTGATATGGCACACCTGTGAGGTGGGATGGATTATCTCAGCAAAGGAGAAGTGCTCACTATCACAGATTTAGACTGGTTTGTGAACAATATTTGAGGGAAATGGTGATATTGTGTATGTGGAAAAAGTTTTAGATCTTTGAGTTCATCTCATACAAAATGGGAGCAAAACCAAAAGTGTTGCATTTATATTTTTGTTGAGTCTATATGGATTTGAATCATGTGTGATTGCGTCAGACAAGCTTGAACCCTCGTGCGCATGCGTGAGTTTTTCCACGCCTGTCGGTTGCGTCATTCGTCTGTGAGCAGGCTTTGAGTGAGGAGTGGTCCAGCACCTCGGCGGATTTTCATTGTCAGGAAATGGCGGAATGATTTGGGCTTTTTTTCCATCAGAATTTTTTCAGAAACTGTTAGAGACTGGCAGCTGGAAACCATTAGAAAAATGTATCTGGCTTTCGGTGAAAATGTTACGGGCTTCACAGAGAATAAGGACTGTTATTACAGATTTAAGGACGGCTTTAAGGACACTCGACGCGCCGCGCTCCGTGCCGCCATCGAGAGCCACAAACCACCGGATCATTTCTAAACGGATAGCTCTGTGGAGCCGGACCATCGTGTGCACTTTCTCTGGTTATCACAAGAGCTGGACATCAACCATTTTCCGGCAGATTTTACTTTTAACAAGAGATTTTGTCATGGAAAGTCGAGCGGAGGCTTTGAGCGTCACGACCGATTTGCTGATGGAACGAGACAAAACCACCTCCGTTATGGTCTCACAGGACGGCTTTGAGATGGCGTTCAGACAGCTGTCGGTGGTTTTTCCATCGAGTGATCATCCGAGAAATTGTGGATGTGCCTGGACATGCCAGAACATATCCCGTGAGGCTTCATCACGGCGTTGCTGTGCGCCACGCGGCACCGCCGCGACGTGCGAAGCCTCCGCTCCTCTTTCCATGACAAAAACTCCTGTAACAGTGGAATGTGCCGTTCATTTCCAAACTGGACGCTGTGTTTTATTCGGGACGTCGTCTGACTAGCACAGGAATTGTGAAAAGATGTGGACATCAGCACTTTTTCAGCACATTGAGACAGACGTGCGGAGGAATTCCGCGCGTCACGGCGGTGCCGCATGGCGCAAAGCAATGCCGTGATGAAGCCTCACGGGACATGTTCTGGCATGTCCAGGCACATCCACAATTTCTCGGATAATCACTCGATGGAAAAACCACCGACAGCTGTCTGAAAGCCATCTCAAAGCCATCCTGTGCGACCAAAACGGAGGTGGTTTTGTCTCGCTCCATCAGCAAATCGATCGTGATGCGCGAAGCCTCCGCTCGGCTTTCCATGACAAAATCTCTTGTTAAAAGTGAAATCTGCCGGAAAATGGTTGATGTCCAGCTCTTGTGATAACCAGAGAAAGTGCACACGGCGGTCTCGGATCCACAGAGCCATCCGTTTAGAAATGATCCGGTGGTTTGTGGCTCTCGATGGCGGCACGGAGCGCGGCGCGCCGAGCGTCCTTAAAGCCATCCTTAAAGCTGTAGTAACACTCCTTATTCTCTGTGAAGCCCGTAAAATTTTCACCGGAAGCCAGATACATTTTTCTAATGGTTTCCAGCTGCCAGTCTAACAGTTTCTGAAAAAAATTCTGATGGAAAAAAAGCCCAAATCATTCCGTCATTTCCTGGCAATGAAAATCCGACAAGGGGGCTGGACCACTCCTCACTCAAAGCCTGCTCACAGGCGAATGACGCAACCGACAGGCGTGGAAAAACTCACGCATGCGCACGAGGGTTCAAGCTTGTCTGACGCAATCACGCGTGATTCAAATCCATATGGTTTTTGAAAAAAATAATAAGGTTGGATACTTTTCTAATAGACCTCGTAGTTGATAAAATGTTCTTAACGCTATTGTTACTGTATGAATACACTCAGCTGGTCGAGGCTTTAGTTATTGATTCGTTCAGATGTTGTTGCGTTCGTTCAATACGTCGAACTTGTGAGGCTGAACGAAGTGTAAACGAAGTCGAACAAAACACTAACTTTACAAAAACTAAGCAAACGATAAGAAACCGCCAAGAACGACAGCAAAACGAAATACGGACGAATTGAGGTTTTCAGTGGCATTCGTTCAAATTTTTCGACAGTTTAAAAATCCTGACGAAGTGCCAGCTGCAGGAATGAAGCTGAACGAAGGTTAAATGATGCCAGTGAAAGTCAACGAAAGTTCAGATTTTTTTGTTTCGTTTGGGCTTCGTTGCCCTTTGTTAGTGCTGTGTGACTGGGCCTTAATCTGTAAATTATCAAAAGGAGTTCACATCAAAAACCTCTAGATAATCATAGTAAAGAGTTTCTCATGTCCTAAAACATATATTTATATATGTTTATATATATATATATATATTTTTTTTTTTTTTTTTTTTTTTTTTGATTTTGATTTTCATGTTCATTTTTCACAACAGTGAAAAATTAACATGAAAATCACTTATAGCTGGTTGGTTGTAGTGATTTTCATGTTACTTTTTCACTGTTTTAAAGGTTATTTTACTGTTGGTTGTATTTATCTCGTGGTCTTTATGTTTTAAACAGCATATAATCACTTGGTAATTTGGTTGGGTTTAAAAAGCTCTACAAAAATTATTTGATTACTTATTATAGCATGATGGATTAGGTTTATTGATTTTGTTTTGTGTTTGTGTTTTTAAAATTTTAGTTCCTGGATTAATTTATACATTGTATTAGTGATCATGGGTATATGTATAATTTTATATACATATGTATAATTTTTATTTTTTGGTTAAAGGGGTGGGTGCATAGATGCATTGTTGGACTATTTTCTTTCTTTGTAAGTTTCTTGTTGTTTTGGATCTGTGTGTGCCGAATAATTGTTATTCATTCATTCATTCATTCAAATGTTGGCCTTTTTTATTGTTTGTGCAGTAGAAACCCCCTCATGCACCAAGCCAAATTTCTCCTAAGGGAGACAAGTAATAAAGAACTTTGAATTTTGCATATTTAGACACTTAAATTAGGTTCCTAACCTTTCCAGCAGCAAAGGCATGTAAGCAACGTGAATTGGAGGCCATTTTGGACGCCATCTTGGATTAAAGAAAATCCACAAGGGGGGATTTTTAGGGAGCTTTAGTATGTGAATCTACACATTTTCTTGGACCTATCCTGAAACGTTTACCTTGCTCTGTAAAATTTCCATGGTTTGGCCACTGTTGAGTTAATGCTCTTGGACTATATGTCATATCCTCCATCTGTTTGTCTGTCTGATGGTGGACTATCTAAAAAAGTGGTGCATTGATTTCAAAGGATCCAGTCGGGTTCAGAATGTTTCCATTTACCTTTTTGTTCATTTAAAAAAAAAAAAATTGTAACATAGCATTTTATTGTGTCTCATTCTGAAGCATTTGTACCTTATGAGTCATGACATCATAAAGATGTGATGGGGATCAAAGCCAGAAATATGAGTGCTCCACCTTGGTTACTGGTTGTGGTAATAACTGCTCCATTTTTACTCCAGTGTAGACACTTATTGTGTGTTTGTGTATATGTGTGTGTGAGTTTGTGTGTGTGTGTGTGTGTGTGTGTGTGCCTGCACTTGGCAATAAATCTTGATTGTGAGCTTATATTTCAGTGCTGCTTTAAATAATATTGAGTAATTTTCTTTTAAAAAGTGTAAAATGACTGTCTGCACAGCTTTTCGGTGGTGGCTCTGATGGTCTGTGCGTAGTAACACTAACAGGGTCGACATCCTGCACATCATCCTTCAAAGGCTTTATGTGTTTAGAATCCTGTCTCTATTTTCACTCGACACATGACCAATCCACTAATCCACAGGATTACAGCAGACTTTTTTCCCCTTCCTTGCTTGCTTTTCTTTAAGAGTTTGTTGCCCTTTATCGGCAGCTCCATTGTGTGCGTGGTTGTTTACATGCACAGATAGAAGTGGCTAAATGCAGAGCGCCTGTCTTGTGAGTTGTTACTATGAAATTGTCATTTGAAATTGACCCTTTTTTGCGCTCTTTTTTTTTTTTTACATCATTTGCAGTCTTCATTGTCAACACGTCAGTGCACTTTAAGGTTTCACTTCAAAAGGTGCCACATTTAAGTTTTAATTTAATTTAACCAGGTTTGTCCCATTGAGATCGAGACTTCTTTTGCAAGGGAGACCTGGACAATTATAAAGTTTCCATGTGGGATGAAACTGGAGCACACAAACACAGGGAGAACATTCAAACTCCACACAGAAAGGCCAGAGGTGGGAATCGAACCTATGACCTTCTTGCTGGGAGGTAACAGTGCTAACCACTAAGTCACTGTGCTGCCAAGTTGCTTCAGGTGATCCTGTATCTCTCCACTTTTATCTCCCGAGGTCATTTGGAGAGAACAAGGGCTGTTTTGAGCCACATCGGTTTAATTGCTGTTCTGATTTGAACTGTTTCGTTTGGGTTTTTTTTTTTAGTTGCAAACAAATAGTTTGGTTTTGACCTCCACTTGGCTGCTGCCCTCGGCCATGAAACGTGTCATCAAATGCTCTAGCCTTGCCCTGACCCAAAACCCCACTCATTCCCATCCACTTTGGCAGGAAGTGGTAATGCCAGTGACTCATAGCCGTGGCCACTGTGGGCAGGCAGACTCTTCTCGTTCCATATGAAGAGCGGGCGATGCCACATGGCCACTGGGCATCATCTCATAATACCATTCCAGCACCATCCCCACACCACCTGTCCACTCTTTGGACTTGTCAAGCTGCACGGGAAGCACGCCAGGAACACAGTGTTCTCCTAAAGTGGTGCTCAAGTCCCATCTCTCTCTCTCGCTCTTTCTCTCTTCTCCTTTTCCGAAGTCATCCTGCTCAGTTTTAAATATAAATGAAGATGAAGCCGTGAATATGAGCTAAGTCTAATCAGAAATTCCACTCAGGCAGTCTGAGTTCCTTCTCCCAACCTCCCAACCTCAGGTGATTATCAACCTCGTGCCAGTTTCTAAAATCCACACACGCTCACGGAACATAATCTTCATTCACATTTTAGTGTTTGGGCTTCATGAAACATTATGTTTCTTTTGAACCTCATTTTATGTAAATCCTCACAGCTGCTCACAAGAAGAAGGTTTACACTCAACCTGAGCGTCAGAGAAGGAAGAAGAAGAAATAAATCCTGTACAGGCCCTGAGGCCCAATAGTGCCAGTAAATGCACTGCATTTATATCACGCTTTTCCATCTGCATCAGACACTCAAAGCGCTTTACAATAATATGCCTCACATTCACCCCAGTGTGGGGGTGCTGCCATACAAGGTACTCAGTACATACCATGAACAACTAGGGGATTAAGAACCTTGCCCAAGGGTCCTTAGTGATTTTCTGATCAGGAAGGGACTTGAACCAAGGATCCTGTGGTCTCAAGCCCAACGCTTAACCACTAGATCATCACCTCTCCAGTCCCTGTATTGTGTACCGTGAAGTGGATGTGAGTCTGCAGCTCTTCCTGGACAGGACACCAGTCCATTGCAGCTCCCCTCACCAGACAGGATGGGTACCTATTCATAGCTAAGGCAGTCTGAGGTAATAGAGATGAAATCCAAGGTCACAGACAGGCAGCGTAACTGGGAATCGAACCCACACCGCAAATTGCACAGATAGTCCAAGAGTATTATCTAAAAATGGCCCAATAATGGACATTTTGTGGAACAACCTATAATTTTCAGGATAGGTCCAGTAAGGTATGTATAATCACAAAGGAACAGACCCCAAAAAATCCTCCTCGTGGTTTTTCCAAAATCCAATATGGCGTCTGAAATGGCTACCATTTCAGTTTTTTTTTTTTTTAAATAAATCTCTGCTTCTGGAAAAGTTAGGAACCTAAGTAATGTAAGTGTCTAAATCAGAGCCGTCTCTTGGTATTGGACATATAGGTGGTCGCCTTGGGTGCCACCTGCTAGAGGGGACGCTATTGCAAGCCCTAAAAAAAACAAACAAAAAAACACAATTAAAACAATACAGCCTTCAACATTAAGGCTTCTGTAATTGTCCACGACAAGTAAAAAATGTGATCAGACAGATCAGCTTACCTTTATAGGTAAGTCCCTTTGCTCCTGTTTTCACTCGGGGTCACCACAGCAGATCCACGGTGGATCTGCATGTTGATTTGTCACAAGTTTTACACCAGATTTCCTTCCCATCCTGATGTAACTCCACATTACATGGCGAAATGTGGCAGAGGTGGGGTTTGAACTGGGAACCTCCCACACTGAAACCAAGTGCACTGACCACTCGCCCATCACTCCTGCTAGAGCTTCTTTGCCGTGATTATTTTGAGGTTTCACACATGAGCTCCTTATTAAAATAGTGGTGTATTTTCATGAGATGTACATTAACACTTAAATTCTAGTTCAAACATATTTGACGTACACGCCTATATCATTTCATTTTGGCGGACAAAACAAGTCACACAAGAGCCATTAAATCTTGGAGCAGTTTTGCTTGAATTGTCACTTGCATATAATTTCTCCTTTGTATTATTTCTTCTTTCAATCAGATTTCTCATTTTTTTGACATACAGAAATGAAAAACTTCAATGTTTGTGCAAGATTCTTTTGGACTTTCTTTATCCCATCCATTTGGTGTTTTGTAGTTTCCCACAATCCCCCTGGCGGCTGCCTACACTTCCCAAAATGGACCGCGGTGCCAGCAGAGTTCCACTGTCTCACAGCCGATGTACACAATGGCAAAGCGAGGATGTGAATGGCGCTGATTCAGAGAGTTCACGAGTGATTATGATGATGACACGTTCTCTCACGTTGAGAGGGTTATCTAGAGGAAGTGTAGCACCTGTGATAAATTTCTGCTGTGCCCCGATGTTGTCTTGTTGTCCACGCTTCACGAGGTGTGTTTACATTGTGCCCTAAACCGGAACTCTCGCGTGAGTCATGGACCGGTAGACAGCCCGGGATTTCACAACTGCGAAACACCGAATAGAAAAATTCTTTGGTGTGTGATAATAATGATCCATAAGGCCACATAAGTATGAGAATTCACAGCACTTTCCATTGTATCAAAATGTAAAATGTTAAAATCTCACTATTATCTTAGAAACAGCAGCCATTTTGGATTTTTTTTTGGTGGGGGGAGGGGGGAGAGAACCACAAGTAGGATTTGTGAGGACTTTTAGTATATGATTCTAAACATTTTCCTGGATTTATCCTGAAAATTTCACCGTTTTGCAAAATTTCCTTTTTATGATAAAACTCTTGGAGTAAGAGTCAACAATGCCGTATAAGAGTTAACCTTTTCACTTTTAAAGTGTAAACACGCTGACTATTGACAGCCAGTCAGAAAGGTCCAGATCATCAAATCAACACTGACAGTTGATTTGATCATCTGGACAACTCTGGAGTCCAAGGGCATTTTTCGGACAGTTCACTTGCCTGGCATAAATGTTTTATTCTTGCTGTTAACAGCTCTCCCTGCATCCCACAATCAAGTTTTATGTCTCTTTTTTCAGGACAACCTGTACTTTCAAAATATATATGCTATAGTTGTGTTTTATAAGTGTAATAAAGGTTTACAATCAGAAGTAAGAAAGGAAAAAGTAAAGCGGAAATAATTTTCCACACACATTTATTCAAAACACACAGCAAACTATAATAAACAACTGTTTTGACACTTTATAAAGGTAATTTGGGCTCTTGTGTGGAAGACTGTACAACAAAAAGGTTCAAACAATAAACACAAATGCACATTTTGAACAATATATACAAAATAGTCTATGCGTTTTGTTTGTCTTCATCTCAAAGCAATTTCTGTCTGCTATTACACAAAGGTCACATCACAAACTTCTACTATGAAGTTGACTGTGTGTTTGTTCTCTCCTACTCTGAAAGCAACATTCACACTTCGAGGCTCATTCAGTTTGCGGAGCGGCTCCTCCCCCCTTGCTCCATTGATAAGGTAAACAGTGCTTTACGCCGCAGCGAGAGAGCTTGCCACAGGCTTATCCAGTAGCATTCACAGGATAACTAGTCGAGCAATCCTGATACTCAGACACTGTTTGAGCACGCAAGATTGTATGAGAGACTCTCCGTCTGCTCACTTTCACTTTCGCTGTGCGTAATGGCGCAGGGTGCATTGGAGCAGCCAGGGGGCTATTCAGATGGGCCAACTAGTAACACATCACTCCTAAAAACAATCTTTGGTGTGTCAAATGAGGTGAATCTGCCCTATGATTGGATTTTGGAAAACCATGTGACGGTGTACTAATTCCGATTGGACACTCATTGCACACGTCATCACACAGCTTCTATGAGGAGTACAAAGATGGTGGACGGTTGCTCGAAAGTCCGGGGAGTTAACTTTTCAGCAAAAAAAAAAAAAAGTAAGTTTCTATCTCATATCATTAAAAAGTTATTTATAATTTAGCAAAGCTTGGTCTCAGCCGTCATATATGATGGCGTCAGCCCCAGAGGGTTAACAAAAATGGCTTGAACATCCAGTTTTGATAGCAACTATGCTGAAAAAAGGAGATAAATTAAGAAAAATCAATCATGTGATTAGCTCCAGATGGAGGTATTATATAATAATACTCTGCTGTTACATTTTTCACCAACACCCGAACTTTAATGCTCCTGAAGTTGCAGGTTTACGTATTGGTAACCCAACTCCTGTCCCACCAAGCTACCCACTCTCCATGTTCAGAAGATCAAAAGAAAAATATACAGGCAGATCCAAACCACCACCATCAAAATTTAACATACATCTTCCTCTTGACATTATGTGTAAGTTTGTCTCATAGATGGGATGAAGATTGAAGATTATTTTCAAAATTTGCCTGGTGAAGATTTGAAGTCAGTGAAAGCTGCAGGTCCTTTTTCCTGCTTTTGTATTCCCACTGGAGCACTGCTGGGAATCCTAATGTTCACTATCCCTGGGGGTGCACCTTCCGGGGAGCTGGTCTGATCAAACATCTCCGGTTACAGTAGATGAATAATTCCTACTGACAGAAACATGCATTTGGTCTCCCACTGGATGTGGACAACACCTGGGTCAAGATTAAAGTTCAGGAATTGTGTTCCGTTGAATCTGTATGCTTAAAATCCATATACACTGGAATGCTTTCTGAGCTGGACATATTGTGAAGGTAGAAGGTGAAGGGAGAAAGTAATGAACTCATATCTCAAACCTACTCATGCTGATCTCTGTTCACTTTAGAATGCCTACTATGCCCACTACGTACAAGAACGCAAGCTGTGGGAATTAGAACTCTTCACAACGGACCCAAAAATCTGGCAACTGAGACCAAAGACAACGAGGAGCGCAAACATCTTAGGAAAGTGTTGAAAGATTGTGGTTACACAGAGTAGGTGTTTGTCTAAACAGCCACAAAAAACCCACCAGGCTGACCTTCAATGGAGTGGATCAGAACAAATGCACTCATCTTTCCGAGAAAATCCTTTGAGAAAGTTTTGGTGGTTATTGTAGAACACATTACGCTTGTTTTTCAAAAACCAACACGCTACAACAGCTACACAGACAAATTGCTGGACTTTCACAATTCACTTGATTGTGAAGTGGTTACAACATCATCTTGGTCAAACTCTGATCACCAAGTGGGTGCTGATTGGCTAACAGCTCCTACTATGTAATCATCGCGGCCGATTTGTCGCATGCATTGAGACAATTAAAGAGGCAATTTTGGTAGTTGATAAAACAAGACTTCATTACCAAGAATTACATGAGTAAAAACAAATTGAATGCTTACAGCTTTTGTAGAAGCGTTTGTCTTGCAGCAACTGTTTCCACATCGCCGTCTAGTGGTCACAATAGAAAAGGCATATGTGTTACTCATTTGCTGTGTTGAACGGCTGTAAAGGAGGTTGGACATACTGGAAGCGAGCGTACATAGTCAAGGTGGGAGCTTGAGCTGGTGAGGCATATCACTGCAGACACCGCACTACCAAGTCTTGGATGGTAACCATCCAAGTAGACAACCAGTCTCTCGTCACCTTGCAGAAGTAAACATCTATCTACCACAGCCAGGTGAAATGTGGGCATCACCTTGGCTTCTCCAGCTGCTGGGCTGGTCAACCCTCAGGCACTTGCATGCTGGATCATGCGCAAAGACGCACTCCACATAGTTAAAATGTTGGAGTTGATGCACCTTCCCTGAGTAAAGTGGGGGTAGGGGACAATAGATAAAGGACAGAGAAAGGATCAGACCCTAAATAAGCATGTTTTTGACTTTGGGAGGAAACCCATGCAGACACGACGAGAACATGCAAACTCCACACAGACAGGGTGGGAAGCGATCTCAAGACCTTCTTGCTGTGAGGCATTAGTCCTGACCGCCAAGCCACTTTTTGCTGATTTCCCCTAAACCAGATGTGTCTTTCAAGGCTAATCCCAAAATGGCTAACTCTGGCAAAGAGTTGCCCTGGCAAGGTCAGCTAGAGCTCAGCCATTTGCATGAATGTCAAGCTCCCTGGGGTCTAATGTCAGATTTACATAGCCTTTACTGTCATCTGCCGACAGGTACTTTTATCAAATATTTTCTAAATATATAAAAACATTTGAGAAAGGTGATTAACATATCTATAGCAAATTCAAAATAATAAATCTGTAAACTTGTACCCAGCTGGAAAACATGACTGTGACATGTGTTTTACTCTATTTCAGTATAATAAATTTGATAGTTAAATAATGACGTATTCCACAGACCAAAAACATATATAAGTTTTAGAATATTTTGCCACATCTTACGACGCTGAAGATAAATGCATCGTTAAATGTTTACCTCGAGTATTCATAATTATAATGTCAAGATGTTTGTCATTATTAAGCAAACATATTCATTTCAAATGGAATCTCGATGTATGTTGAAGTGTTCTTCTTCATGCCCTCCCACTCCGTGTTAATCATTGAGAGAGACTTTGCATTTATATTAATAGCCGTGGAGTGAATCTGCTTTATATATGTATGCATGTATGCATGCGTCCAACTCTGCTGTTTCCATGGCAGAGTCTCATGAATCTTTTCATTCTCGTCTGTCGTTTCTCTCCTCTCCTCTCCCGTGCATCACAGCTGCTTTCAGACTCCTCCGCTCCTTGTTTCTGGGTGTTGTGATTGACATGCAGCATCCTACTTCCCTAAACGGTGTCTTTTATGCCCTGAGGTTCTCCACGCTCTCTTCCTCTCTTGTGTTTTCGTTTTTAGGGTGCGGGCTCAATAATGTATCCATCTCAGGCTTTTTCAAACAGTCAGAGTTCCCTTTTCATTCAGACTTGTGCTGTGTTACTGCCAGTGTTGCCAGTTACTTTGAAAAGTTACTTTAATACTTTATACAATTACTTTATGCAGTTACTTTATTCGCAGCTGCTGGCAACTTGTAACTAATAAGCAGTGATGTCGGTAACGCGTTGTCAGATTAGAGTAACGCGTTCCTAAGTAACTACTAAGTTGGTGTTGGTGACGGGATGAGTGCCGTTCTTTTTCTGAAGACCACACAGTCTTTTTCCTGGAAGACCCACACACACTTTTCTGTTAAACACAGCAGCCAGGCTCTTGTGAAACAGAACAGTCATTTATAGCTACAGAGTTGTGCCAAATTTAACAAAAAAAAAAATGCAAGCGTCATCACCACCAACCACTGCAAAGCAACCAAAGGTGGTGATCCTTGCACTCTCGAATCCAACACGTGGTGCTGCTTTTACGCACCGCATCTTCCAGGAAATGTGAAATAAAATAATTGAAATGAAATAGCCACGCTGGGCAGTTTTGTACTGATACCAAGCAGTGAAGCACTTCAGGTGTTTTTTGTACCATTCTTCCTGCAAAACATCTTAAGGTGTGAAACAGTACAAGGTCATTGTTGTTGCAGTTTTCGTTTCAAAATTCTCCACACATTCTCTTTTGGAAACAGGCCAGTCCACTATCTGTATCCTCTTCTTCGGCAGCCATGTCTTTATAAAGTGTGCAGAATGTGGTTTTTTCATTGTCTTGTTGAAAAATGCATGGATGTCCCTGGAGAAGATATTGTCTTGAAGGCAGCATGTGTTGCTCTGAAATCTCAATGTACTTTCTGGATTAAAGTTGCCACCACATAGATGTAAATTACCTTTGCCAAGAGCACTGACACAACCCCGTGCCATGACAGACCCTGGCTTTTGGACTTGTTGCTGCTAACAGTCTGTAAGGTCCTTGTCATCTTTGTTCTGGAGCATTTGTTCCCAAAAAATATGGAATACTGATTCGTCTGACCACAATACACATTTTCACTGAATGATAGTCCAACCCAGATGTCTCCGAGCCCAGAACAGCCAATTGCACTTCTGGACATGATGAACATAAGGCTTCTTCTTTGCACAGTAAACTTTTATGTGGCATTTGTGAATGTTTTATTGTCTTGCTTGACAAAGTTTTCCCAAAGTAATCCCTTGTCCATGTGGTTATATCAGCTATTGATGAATGATGGTTCTTGATGCAATACCATTAGAGGGATCGGAGATCACAGATATACAGGTTAGGCTTGTGCCCTTGCCCATTATGCACTGAAATTGCTCCGGATTCCTCAAATCATATAATGATATTATGTACTGTAGAGGAAGAAATAAGTCCTGTATAGACACTGAAGCCCGTTTGTGCCGATGCATATCTCCGGATTCCATAGTCTCAAGTGCATGAGAGTCTAACTCCAGCTGGACAAGACACCAGTCCAACACAGGTTACTTCCCCGGCTGAGACCAGGATTCATTTACAGCTGGGCAGACTGGCACAATGTGGATTAAATGACTTGTCCAAGGACACAGACAGGCAGCACAGCATTCAAATCCAGGCCAGACTTTTGTACCAAATTATATTACAGTCACCTGCTGACATCATCTACTTGAAATAACATCATTTCATTGTGATTCTTATCACTTGTCCTAAACTGACCCCATTCCAACTTCTTGGGGATGTGATGCATGCCTCAAATGTTTGGTATATTAACAAACATAAAGAAGCTGACCACACAAAACATGAAATATCTTGGGTTCATACAGTCTGCAATGAAATAGAAATTCAAAGTAAATGTAAGAATCATTACAGCAGTTTTTTTATGTCCACCAAGGACATAATAAAATTGTTGGCTTTTATTTGTCTGTCTGTCTGTCTGTTAGCAGGATTACATCAAAACTATTGCACGGATTTTGATGAAATTTGCATCACAGATAGATATTAGGCCATGAAAGACTCCATTAGATTTTGGAGGTGATCCAGATCTGGATCCGGATTCTGGCTCAGAATTTCACTTTATATCGGCATTGAAGGATTACATAAAAAAAGAGGACTTCACGGATTCTCACCAAATTTGCACCACAGATAGATTTTAGAGCATGGAAGACTCCATTAAATTTGGGATGTGATCTGGATCCGGATCTGGATTCTGGCTCAGGATTTCACTTTATAGGCCTTTAAGGATTACGTCAAAACTACTAAATGGATTTTCACCACCTTTTCGCCACACGTTGGTGTTAGGCCATGGAGGACTCCATAAAATTTTGGAGGTGATCTGGATCCGGATTCTGGATCAGGATTTGACTTTGTAGACTTTTAAGGATTAAACTACTTCATGGATATGACATCATAATGTAAAACCAAGATCAGACACTATTTAGTTTGAGCTTGTGAATTAAATATCAGATTGCAACATCTTGCTCAGTCGGACCGTTCTGGATCAGTATGAGATTATTGCATTGTGTTGTGGAATCCAGATCCAGGTGAACTCCGTATCATGATGTGAATCACATCTTTTATTCTGATTCCTCATCAACCCTTGGCGGACATCAGAAATGTCAGATTTCTCTTGTTTGAATTTGCATTTTCGATATCTTCCCAACTTTTTCTGATTCTGGTTGTACTTTGGCAGATTTATGTAATATAAAATTCACATAACACACCAGGAACAAAATCAACGAATTCAGCTGATCTGGGTGTGAAACATGATATTATCTGGAGTAAATTATACAGGAGGACAATATGACAGCTTCCTGCCAGAAACTAAAGTCGGCTGTATAAGCACAACTCAAAACACGCTTGTTTGTCTCATGAACAGGTGCACGGATCACTATCAATCTCACAGTTTCCCTGTGTGGCTGTCTGCTCCAAACTGTGGACTTAAGCAAAAAACCAAGCAAACAAAGCAGGCTGGGTTATTGAAAGAAGACTCGGGGGGGAAAAAGGCATTTCTTGCAAAAAGAAAGAAAGAGGATTTAGGAAACATTGTCAAGCTGCTGCAATAGACCCATTAAACAAGTGTCATTTATACATCTGTGCTGTCTCTCATCATGTTGGAGGATAATATCAGTGTTATTTCAAATAGCCAACAGTTTGTTTGTTTTAGTGAGAAAAGGATTTATAATAATCTGATAAAGAAATCCTAATGAAAATATTTCTCATGTTATTGTATTTTAAAGCATATTTCCAATTCTTAAGATATACGAGGTCTGTTAGAAAAGTATCCGACCTTTTTATTTTTTTCAAAAACCATATGGATTTGAATCACGTGTGATTGCATCAGCCAAGCTTGAACCTTCGTGCGCATGCGTGAGTTTTTTCATGCCTGTCGGTTGCGTCATTCGCCTGTGAGCAGGCTTTGTGTGAGCACTGGTCCACCCCTCTCGTCGTTTTTTTATTGCGAATAAATGTCTGAACGATTTGGAGCTTTGCTGCATCAATTTTTTTCCAGAAACTGTGAGAGACCTCCAGGTGGACACCATTCGGAAAATTAATATGGCTTTCAGGGACGATTTTATGGGGATTACACAGATTAAGGAGTGATCCAGACGGTTTAAGGACGGCCCACAGCATTTGAGAGCGCACCGCACTCCAAGCGCTGATCGACAGGCTCAAACCCCGCTGGAACAACCATTTCCAACGTAAAGGCTTTGTTGATCCGGGACATCGTCTGACTTTCACAAAAAGGCAGAAGGCGTGGATATCAGCACCTTTCGGCACATTCTACTGTTACAGGAGTTTTTTTCATGAAAAGAAAAGCGGAGGGACGCGCCACGGAGCCGTTCATTACGCGGCACAAAACTACCTCCGTGTTGGTCTCACAGGACGGCTTTCAGATGGATTTCAGACGGCTTCCGGTTGCTTTTCAGTCGTGTGATTATCCGAGAAATTGAGCATGAGCTGGACATACCCCAACATGTCCTGTGAGGCTTCATCACGTCATTGGTTTGCGCCATGCGGCTCCACCGCGACACGCAGAACTCCTCCACACGTTTGTCTCAATGTGCCGAAAAAGTGCTGATGTCCACGTCTTTTCACAATCCCTGTACTAGTCAGACGACATACCGGATCAAGACAGCGTCCAGTTTAGAAATGAACGGCACATTCCACTGTTACAGGAGTTTTTGTCATGGAAAGAGGAGCGGAATTCCGCGCGTCGCAGTGGAGCCGCATGGCGCAAAGCAACGCTGTGATGAAGCCTCACAGGACATGTTGGGGCATGTCCAGCTCAGTTTCTGGAAAAAAATTGATGCAGCAAAGCTCCAAATCGTTCAGACATTTATTCGCAATAAAAAAATGACGAGAGGGGTGGACCAGTGCTCACACAAAGCCTGCTCACAGGCGAATGACACAACCGACAGGCATGAAAAAACTCACGCATGCGCATGAACGTTCAAGCTTCAATCGCGCAATCAGCGTGCAATCACACGTGATTCAAATCCATATGGTTTTTGAAAAAAATAAAAAGGTCGGATACTTTTCTAACAGACCTCATACATACTTTATAGGGACAGGATGTGGAAAAAGGTCAATGTGTCAAAAACTATTTAAAAATATGGAGTGCTGCTAAATATGCAATGTGTGACCAATTTTCTACTTTAAAATACACTTCTTTTCAGTGATAAAGCTGAAATTATGGTGGCATAATGGGGGAGGCTCGAAGGTTCCTTTCAACATCTGCTGTTGTCTGTTATCCAATATGGCCACTATGGACGCCATCTTGATTTATGTTTCCTCACAAGAGTGAAGGACACCTTGTCTGATTGAAACCACTTGTTGGTGGTGTATTGGGGAAGGCTAGAAGAAGGTTCCTTTCAAATATGGCTGTTGTCTGTTATCCAGTATGGACACCATATTGATTTTTGTTTCCTTCCAACACGTGAAGAACATCTCATCTGATTGAAACCATTTCTTGATGGCGTAATGGCGGAAGCTACAGGAAGTATCCTTTTGAAAATGGGGGTCAGTAGACCACATACCAACTGTAAAATGGCAATCTTGCTCTACAAACAGAATGTATTCTGTTTTTAAAGCACCAGCCTTTGACTATAGAAATAATTTCAAGGCTTCATTATCACGTCTACTGTAAAGCCTTTCCACCAACTCAACACATGGGCAGGGGGCATATGCCACTCTTGTTAGACTGTGAATATGAACTCATCTCATATGTATTGTCTTGTTAACATGTTCTTTTGCTCTTCGGGAAAACAAGATATTGTCTGCATTGTTTCTGATTACCAGCTGTGTACATTTCAGTCTATGACAGACTATTATTCCTAGAAAACAACACTATTTATTCATCCGTCCCAAGAAAACAATGCGCCTTGTTTTCAGTTCCAATCAAATATTCACACAAACACTGCCGTCTTTGTAAATAAACACTCACGGAACACTGAACATTTGTTATTTGTCATATCCGGCATATCTGTTAAATATATCTAAAAGGTTTTCTTCACAGATTTGCAGCAGCGGCTCACTCCAACCCACCAGGCTGGAGTGAGAGGAGGATGTGTTAATCCATTATTCATTCCATCTAGCACATAACTGATTTTTTTTTTACATTAAATGAAATCAATTAAAACTCTAGTTTCAAAAAGGAAAATAAACCTCAAAAATATCCAGGCTTTGTTTGCGTGCATGCAGAGATTCAGTCAAGCCTGTTCTTGTGTTCTTGCATTAAAAGGTAAAACTGCTGCAGCGCCTTCAGAGTTTACCTAAAACAAGTCATTAGTAGCAATTCATTGTTCCGATTTTGACACAAAAACTTTCAGCAGAAAATAAAGCATGAATAAATAATGTTGTTTTATCAATAGTATGTGCGGCCAGATTTGTTTTTAATGCAGTAATTTGCTTATTAGTCGCATTTCCAAATTGTAAAACTTTTCCTGAACTGTGTAACAGCAACTGTGGAACGAGACGAGTACATATTTCATAGACAGACAGCAGTAACCACATTTATTATCTTCTGGCCTTTCAACCCTCTAAGTTACATGACTAGAAAAACGTCAGCTCCATCAATAATATGTCGTATTTGTACTCACTCTGTGTGCACCCGATCCCATCAGATCTCAAAGGTGAAACAGAGGTGTGTATATGTTTCCTCATGTAGAAGCAGACTTGCTTCATGAAAGGCATCCAGCCTAAACTTACTGTGGTGACCCTGAGCACCAGGAGCAGCCAACAGACAAACAACAAATGATCATTGTCTTTGTATTTAATACAGCATCCTGTGTGGACATGTTCCTCTCTCCTTCATAGTGATGGAATATTCTACCAAAATAACCCAGGAGACAAGACAAAGTTAAAGATTTTATTCTATAGTGATAATGTACAGAATGTGAGAATAGCTTTTGGCAGAGGTCCCCATTATGACAGAGTGTGCTGTCAGAAGTAGGCAGGGGCAAAGTCTACCTCCAGCTGACAGTCAGTGACTGACTGGTGGCTGTGAGGTGGAGGAGGGAGCGTCTAGGTGAGCAACTGCAAGCAACAGAAAGGTGAGTTAGAACCAGTGGTGGATGCTGGTCTTTCAAGGAGGGGAAGCTCAATTTCGGCCTACATCATAAAATGTGTCAGTTTATTTATATGTAAATTCTACCCTCCGTTCCTTCTCAAGAAAATGATCTGTGACCCTGTTGTACCAACAAGGCGTCTTTTCCAGGGACTTGACTAGTGTCCTCTCAATGGCCAGCAGAGCTAGGCTGCTTAAACGGCCTTGGCCCATGGTGTTGCGGGTGTAAGACTTGAGCTGCTTTAAACAGGAGAAGCTCCTCTCTACACCTGCAGATGTAGTTCCAATCATTGCCACTAATGACAATAGTTTGTGCACCTGAGGCATAGCACTGTCCAACTCCATGTCTTGCAGAAACAGCAAGAAATCACATAGCTTTCCCCTGTTGCCCTGCAAGTCCTGGTTTGAATATAGGACTTGAAGTTCAGACCTCAGTCTCCCTGAATCAAAGAACTGGCCAAAACTTTTCAGGACACTCTGAAATGCCTCCTCTGGAAACACTTGTCTCATCTCATCAAATTTCCCTGGATTGACCAATTCCAAGAAGCGCAGACTTTCCAAATTTGCAAAATGCCTAGGTAGCTGCTCTGTGAGATTGTCTAGGATGGCCATGTACAGATTTCTTGTAGCGCTCCTTGGGATCCTGTAGTTGTGACAGATGGCATTTTCTCATGGGCTCAGTTTGTGGGTCTGATGTGAGATCTGCTGCTTTGGCATAAACAGCTTGGCAAGCCCCCTCTGACCTCTTCTCTTTGACAAAAGCAAGAAGAGACTCAATTCTTTTCTTGCAGTACAGAACATCCATAGCTCTCTGCTGGACAATGTCAAACACCACATCAGTCTCAGAGAAGATTTGTTCATATGTGTACAACATGAACACAAACTCAAAATCCTCCAGTTTCATCAGAAGGCCTTTGGCACAGTCTAATGTGTCATCATCCATGGACTTATCTGCAATGATCATTTTTTACGTAATTATTGTATGGCCTTGCCTTACAATATAAAGCGCCTTGGGGCAACTGTTTGTTGTGATTTGGCGCTATATAAATAAAATTGATTGATTGATTGATTGATCATCTCATCTGTACACACAACAGTATATATTTGATCACTTATTTTTTGACATTTTAGGGGAAGCAGAGCTTCCCTTGCAGTCTTAGAGCAATCGCCTCTGGTTAGAACTGACATTTTTTTTAATAAAGTGCATATTTCCGATTGTTCAGGAGTTGATGACTGTAAAGGAGATCAACCACTTCCTATTAGAAACTCCAGCTGTTATTGATTAGGTGAATCTGAATGAAAACTTTGAAATCTCCCTGGCTGAACTTTCCCTACGCTACATTTCTCATTGGTTGTAGTATTTTTGCATCTTTTCTGTCTGTTTGTCTGTGTGCATTGAATTGTTTCCTGATTTGCATGTACTTGGTAAAGTACCCATTTGCACGAAGACAGTAATGGCTATGGCAACCTGACCTTTGGCTCCCAATTACCTTCACCTTCTCCCAAATAACTGACCTCTGTCTGACCTTGTCAGGGCAATTCTGGAATCTTCCGAAGTGGCCCTAATCAGGTTGAAATTAAAATTCTTTGATTTTGACCTTTGTCAAAATTATTTGTTTAAGGATAGACAGACTTGCAGACATGACCTTGACCCAGTGATTGACCTTTGACAAATTTGACCTTGACAGGAAGTTGTGCAACCCAACTCTATATGTGTGACCTCGACCTGGTAGGAATAGGAGTCTCTGCATTGTCACAAATAAATTTACTTTTTCACCTTCTGCCTTTAACCCCATTTCCACTGAGAGCCTCCTTATGTACGATATATGGCACATTAGGGCTTTTTCTTAGTGTATTTCATGTGGTCTACATGGTGCAAACAGGGTTATAGTAGAAAAGCTTGAATCTTCAACTGGACTGGGTTGCTTGACGCGAGGACGTTTCGCTTCAAATTGCAGAAGCTTCCTCAGCTGAAATTCTTGCTCTGGTAGTCTAACTTCTGTCTTGACTCTTGTAGAGAAGAATATGCAGAAGCCACAAAAGCTGGAGTTTTAAACCTAACCAGACCCCTCCTACCGAGAGGCAGACTGCTATAGGCCAGTGACTAAACAATTGCTCTAATTAGCACCTATTGTGCTCTAGTTAGCACCCTCCTAATGACAGGGCAGCTGTCCCTCCTAATGATGGAACGGACGCTTCTCCTGATGGCTGTGAATGACTCATTATCATGAAAAAAAGACTGAAGCTGCTTTGACCTGAGTACCCCATTGTAAACAGGGGACAAAGCATGTCTCAGTCCCCTCCCTGGTTAAGGCTGGGTTTCAACTGTTTCACATAGAATGCCTCCTTGACCCCTATCTCAAACATTTCTTCTCTCTGGCTAAGATTTTAACTTCCTTGTCCTCAAACGTGTGGTTAGTGTCTTTAAGGTGGAGATGAACTGCAGACTGAGGTCCACTGGCGCCCTCTCTGCGGTCCTGGTATAGCCTTTTGTGTAAAGGTTGCTTAGTCTCACCTATGTAGTGTTCCTTACAGTTTTCCTGACATCTTATAGAATACACTACATTGCTCTGTTTGTAACTAGGGATCCTTAGGGTGAACTAATTTCTGTCTCAAGGTGTTAACCGGTTTAAAGTAAACTGGGATTTTGTGCTGTCTGAAGATCCTCTGTAGTTTTTCCCCTACTCCTGCTAAATAAGGGAGAGACGCTTTGTCCCACGCGTTGTCCCCTGCTATGGAACCCACCTGGACAACTGAGAGCCTACACATAAACAGAGTTATAGTGTGGCGTGCCACAAGGATCTGTTCTTGGTTCTTCGCTGTTCTTCATTTACATGCTCCTTCTTGGTTAGTTTCAGTCACTGTAATGACACAAAATTGCTTTAGTGTGGAAAAAAGAACAGATTCTCATATGAAAAAATAGAATGTTTTTTCTGGTTTGGATATTATTATTCACAGGTATTCTGGATGTTGCCATTAATTTGTGCATAATTGGACCAGTTGCTCAAAATGTCAAACCACATGTACTACAATAAATCCTGTAATTACGTTTGATTACAATCCAAATTTTATATATTGCTTGTTCATTCCTGGTTAAAAATGAATCTAAAAGTCAGAACTCTTTCTCAGCCCTCTGGAGTCCAGGAACTCCAGAGGGCCCCCACATGTGTTTTTCCACAACAACGTATTTGTCTATTAGACTAAATAAGAATAAAAAGTGTTAATGGTAAAGTTCTTTTACCTTTTATGATCAATTATTGGTGTGTTTCTGTGAGAATCCCACACCAATGGACACTGCAGCCACTCGCAGGAACCTAGACACAGGCTGACTCACCTGACCATGTGATCTTCTCTGGCTTCTATGATTGGCTGTGAATGAAGGATCATCTTGAGGAAAGATGGAAACTACAGCTGAGAATTTGCAGATTCAGGAACTCATGGAACAAAATCTCTGTGATATTCCCTCACTGATTTATTAATAGATAAATGACAAAAAGTAGAGTTGGATGCGTCGACATGTCTGTGGACCCTAGAGGAAGGTTGGACAGTGTCTTGACTAGTTGCTCCTTGGTGTTGCAGACCAAATGTCACCCTCCCCCCCTAAAAATTGGTCCCCGCTGTCTTCATTGGCATGCATCATTTGGGACCACAGTAGCTTGTCTGAGACTGAGTCTCTACACCCAAACTGATCAAAGAGAATAATGGGATTATTAACCATAAGACAACAAAGTAAAACCTCTTAAATCATTCTAAAGTCAGTTTTAAACAGAAACAAGGTTGTTTTAAGCAGAAACTAGGCGATAATTGGTGAGTTGCTACCAGTGATGCCGGTATCATCTGACCACTTTTTTTAGTAACGAGTAATCTAACGCGTTAATCTTTCCAAATCAGTAATCAGATTAAAGTTACTTCTCCATGTCACTGTGCGTTACTATTATTTTTGCATTGTGGGTCGATAGCAGCATTAAATGTGGTCCGTGGGCAGGAAGACTGAACTGCCCACTTTAAGTGAGCTGCGAGCTTTTCATCCACGGTTTTTTGCAGCAGCTTCCGGGCAGCAGCTACGACTTGTCCTCACCTCTTAAAGCAGTGACAACAGCACAAATGCACTGAGCTTTACAAAGACATTTTTATGCTTTTTTTTGCTCTCTCTGAGCCGCTCCGTATCTGCTGCTAAAAACAGCTGGTCCTCCGCCACGCGTCAGGCACGTCAACGACTAACACTATTTTCCACTCAAATGCACCTAAACTCTCTTTCTGAGGACCACATGATGTGAAAACACAATAAAACTTTCTTACCTGTAAATCTGGTCATGTTTCCTGCGTAAGTAAATGTTATCCATTCTTTGTGCCCAAACGCCAAGGCAGGGATGAATCCAGATGGAATGGGGGCGTGGGGCAGGGATGTGCCCCCCCACAACACCCCTAGATTAAAGGTCCAGTTTTGAAGTCGTTTTTTTACTACAACTACTAATACTACTTATAATAATAATTTCGACAAGTAAAATGTTTACAGAGAATTTAAATGTTAGAAAAAATTTAATAGTTACATTTATAAACAATGTTGGTTAGAAATTTCAAGTTTTACTGTTACAGTGCTGTCAACAGTTAAATATGAGGTCAAGAAAGAGGTCTTTATTTTACTTTTTATAAAACAAGTATTTATTTTCATTGAAGTCAAGAAAGGGTGACTATAAAGTGAGTTTTGGCAAAACAAGTATCATTGTCATGTTGAGGTGGCAGAGGGTTGTTGTCGGCAGCTGGGGAAAGTAACTAAAAAAGTAACTAGTAATCTAACTTAGTTACTTTTCCAACTGAGTAATCAGTAAAGTAACTAAGTTACTTTTTCAAGGAGTAATCAGTAATCAGTAATTGGATTACTTTTTCAAAGTAACTGTGGCAACACTGGTTGCTACTGACGCTATGAAATGACGGAGGCGCAGTGAACGCAGCAGCAGCAGCTCGTGTGGCTGCGGTGCTCTGATCACTTCCTCCATCTTTTATGATGAAATAATGCTGTATTTATGTGGAAATGATTGTTGTACAAAAGCTTCTATCTGTTGCTGAGATAGATGATGACTGGAGTGCAGTTTTAAGCAGAACAGAGGTGTTAATCGGTGAACTGCAGGTGACGCACAGAAATGACGCATGCGCAGTGAAGGCAGGGCGGACTGATTTTTAGGGGGGACCGTCCGGTCGGCAACACCGGCATTCAACCTTTATTTAACAAGATAAAAACCCATTGAGATCATGACCTCTATTACCAGGGTGACTTGTATTTAGTCAGTCACTTTGATAGCATATAGATTATGCTTTTTTATTTTCCTATAGTATGCTAGTATGCTAGCTACTTTAGATAGATTGTTATGTGGGCCGCCAGAAGAGGAGGTACTGCTGGCCCAACACCAGAGGGCACCCTGCCTGGAAGCGGGCTTCAGGCACCAGAGGGCACAGCCGCCTCCCTGGAACACCTTCAGACAGCTGTCAGTCATCACCCCTCATCAGCCCACCATAAAGCCTGGCAGAGACGTCACATCCCTGCCAAGAAATCGTCTTACCCGACAGGTAAACTCTCAGCCGTTCAGTCCCGTATGCACACCTTTGTACAGCTAAACTTGCCAGTTGTAACGTCTTTACATCTGAGCCGTAGTTGTAACATTCTTTGCATCTGAGTCTTTGCAGCTGTAACCTTTTTGTAAACACATAGCTGGTTGCTGAGTTTATGGACGTTTGGAGGAGTTGGCATTCCCGCTCCTCAATCCAAAACTTGAGTGTTTCATAAGGATCTGCACGTACTCTGAGTAACTGTGTTCAGGAGGTGGAGGTTTTCCACCAGAAGGGACTTTGACTGTCTGTGCTGAACTGTTTGCTGGGTGTGCACACACCCATTTGATCTATTTGTGCTTCCTGCCAGCAGTACCCGATCCAACAGCTGGAGGCGGTGGCCACCTGGGGACTCAGGACTTGGTGGCTCCGGTGTTTTTCAGGTCTCCGCTGACAGTGGAAATCGTGTGGGGCCCGGCTCTTCTCTGGACAGGCGTCTCCTATCCTCGAGCCTGCCCACATGTCACCGACTGTTTAATTGACTGTTGTCTAAGATCGCATCTGTATACCATCGTGCACATTTCACAACATTAAATTGTTATCTTTTTGTATTTTCATTGTCCGTTCATTTACGCCCCCTGTTGTGGGTCCATGTCACTATACTTTCCCAACATAGATAACAATATACATTCCATCATAGCTTCTGTTTCTATAATAAAATACCATGACCATGACCAAATCTTCTCCTGTATTAATATTTAGGTTTTAATGCCTACTCCTGTATATTATATAGTACCATATTTATTGTATAGGACGTCTGTCAATAAAGTATAGGTCCTTTTTATTTTTTTCAAAAACTATATGGATTTCATTCATATGTTTTTACGTCAGACATGCTTGAACCCTCGTGCGCATGCGTGAGTTTTTCCACGCCTGTCGGTGACGTCATTCACCTGTGAGCACTCCTTGTGGGAGGAGTCGTCTAGCCCCTCGTCGGAATTCCTTTGTCTGAGAAGTTGCTGAGAGACTGGCACTTTGTTTGATCAAAATTTTTTCTAAACCTGTGAGGCACATCGAAGTGGACACGGTTCGAAAAATTAAGCTGGTTTTCGGTGAAAATTTTAATGGCTGATGAGAGATTTTGAGGTGATACTGTCGCTTTAAGGACTTCCCACGGTGCGAGACGTCGTGCAGCGCTCCCAGGTGCCGTCGTCAGCCTGTTTCAAGCTGAAAACCTCCACATTTCAGGCTCTATTAATCCAGGATGTCGTGAGAGAACAGAGAAGTTTCAGAAGAAGTCGGTTTCAGCATTTTATCTGGATATTCCACTGTTAAAGGAGATTTTTTTAATGAAAGACGTGCGGGCAGATTGCAGCGTCGGCTCGCAGCCGCCGCGACGCTCCGCCACAGGAAAAACACCTCCGTTGGAAGCCTTAAGGACAAGTTGGAACATGCCCAACTGTTAAACAATTTCTCATATACTCACTCCACTGAAAGCCATCAAAAGCCGCCTGGATTTTACAAATGGTTATCAACACGGATGTGTTTTTCCTGTGCCGCCGCACCGCGCCGGCTGCGTCCCGACTCATTAAAAAAATCTCCTTTAACAGTGGAATATCCGGATAAAATGCTGAAACCGACTTCTTCTGAAACTTCTCTGTTCTCTCACGACGTTGTGGATCAATAGAGCCTGAAATGTGGAGGTTTTCAGCTTGAAACAGGCTGACGACGGCACCTGAGAGCGCTGCATGACGTCTCGCACCGTGGGAAGTCCTTAAAGCAACAGTATCACCTCAAAATCTCTCATCAGCCGTTAAAATTTTCACCGAAAACCAGCTTAATTTTTTGAACCGTGTCCACTTCGATGTGCCTCACAGGTTTAGAAAAAATTTTGATCAAACAAAGCGCCAGTCTCTCAGCAACTTCTCAGACAAAGGAATTCCGACGAGGGGCTGGACGACTCCTCCCACAAGGAGTGCTCACAGGCGAATGACGTCACCGACAGGTGTGGAAAAACTCACGCATGCGCACAAGGGTTCAAGCATGTCTGACGTAAAAACATATGAATGAAATCCATATAGTTTTAGAAAAAAATAAAAAGGACCTATACTTTATTGACAGCCCTCGTATGTTGTTTATTGCCCTTAATATTTAAATATAGTTATATATATATGATGTCTTATTTTTCTTATGTCTTATTATTTATTTTTATATATACTTTTTTCTTGAGCCGCTTGGGTGGGTAGGGAGAGTTCCCATTGGATAAAAAAGCTTTTCAACCTACCATCCCTGTTCTCAAGACCAGGCACCTAAGTGGCTCTACTCTACTCTACTGCTCTTCTCCTTCCCGCCCCCTGTCTTCCTGTTACTCCTCCTCCCCCCCAAGTGAGGACTTGTACAGTCTGATGGCCTGAGGGACAAAGGAGTTTTCAGTCTGTTGGTCCTGCACATGACCATTAATTGGAGTAAGCCGTGATAGAAAATTAATGGACGGAAACAAAAGAAATACTATAATACACCCATGTGCTTGAGCAGGTAACTTTGGTCCTGCTGTCTTAATTTTAGCACCAAGTAATTTTGCAAGATATTTCTACACCATAAACTTTGCAAAGAGCTTATTGTTGTGTTGTATAGTTGCTGTTTTTATAAAAGTGCAACACACACACACACACACACACACACACACACACACACACACACACACACACACACACACACACACACACACACACACACACACACACACACACACAATATAATATTATTCTATACATTTTAAAATATACCAAATTTCACTTCTGCTGAAATTCAGAATTTTATCTTTTTCATCAGCTCACCTCCTGCTGAGTGCTCAGACATGCATGGCCACAGTAAATCAAATTACACAGAATAAATAATTGCTGGACTAACCAGCTCTTCTCACTTTTCTGAACCTGAACATGAGTTAAAAATAGAGAATTCGTCTTATCTTATGCCCATCGAGGTGCATAATTATGAGCCTCGGCACTCTCCACATGCATGGCCACAGCGTTCCTGTTACCTCCATGGAAACAATGAAAGGTTGTGAGACGGCATCCACGGTAACCGGGCATCCCAGCTGAAAATGAGCTTCTGCTGCTCATATCCTCTACAAATGGATCACATTTGTAACCCTCCTTTTTATTCTCCTGTTCATTGTCCTTGAAGAGTGAAAGCTGTGATGTGCCGAATTCATCAAAGCGAGCCAGAGCCTTTGATTTAGTGTCGCTTTGTGAGAGCCTTTTCAGCTCCGGTCTAATAGTCAGCCTCAATATTTTGTCTGGGATTATGAAGGTGTGACACCGCTCCATGCTGAGATCCACATTGTGATTCTAACTGTACACATCGCACTATAAATGGTGGGCCACGGTTCTTGATCTGTTTTTTTTTGTCATGATTTTGTTGCTCAAGCTTCAAGTCTTTCTTGCATTGATCAATCAATCAATCAAGTTTTATTTCTATAGCACTTTACAACAGTTTTCACTGAATGAAAGTGCTTTCCAATAGCACCAGCTAGAGATAAAATAAAAAGAACAGTACAAAAAACACAATAAAACACAATAAGAGCATCCAAAATAGAATAAAAATAGACAAAAAAGTGTCAAAGCAATTATGTGCAAAAAGCTGCCCTGAACAAGTATGTTTTTAACTTAGCTTTAAATAGAGGCAAACTTAGGACCTGCTACTGCAAAAAAACGGTCACCCCATTGTTTGGACCTGGACCTGGGAACCTCCAGACAGTTTTGGTCAGCAGACCGAAGTGCTCTGACAGGGTTGTGTGTTTTTAACAGGTCACGTAAATAAAAAGGTGCAATGCCATTTACAGCTTTAAAAACAAATATTAACAGTTTGATATTGATTGGCATTGATATTTAAAAAAAACAACAAAAAAAAACCATGGGTTTTTCCATCATGCAACCAGTTCAGTCATTTTATTATTTGAGTGATGAAAGATGAAGGTGAACCAGAGATTTGATCTTGCTGTTGTTAGCGCCTTTTAAATAGCCTATTCAAGGTGTGAATGTTGTGCCGCTATTCTGCCTCGCCGTTCCGTATAAATGTCAGAACACGGAATGTGGGCATTGTTGTTCAGCTGTTAAGTCACAAACTGAATCAATGTATGTAACAGAGTAATGTTTTATATTCCTAGTCCTTGTAAGAAGCATTAGTAATAAGGCTGTTATAACACCTTACAGTACTGTGAAAAGGTTTTAGGCACATTTAATGCATCATAAAAGCATTAAAGAGTATGAAAACCTGATAAATATTCATAAATAAATGAAATGTGTGATGAATTTTAACATTGATGATAATCGATATGACAACTGAGTATATACGTTGCACCAGATGAAAAGTACAACTTTAACAATGATTGTAATATTTAATGATCATTTGCAGCTGTGTTTGTGTGGCATTCTACTGGCCAGTACACTTACAAAGAAAGTATTGTTCTTCTTCTTCTTCTTCTTATTATTATTATTATTACTGACTAAAAATATAGCTCACATATTCACTTTTGTTTGAACTGATTTTGTGTTGACATGCCAATAAAAAAGAGGGTCGGGCATGAAATGTTACTTTTATTATAACTGTGGGATGCCTAAAACATTTGCACAGTGCTGTATATACTGCTTATTTACACTGTTATATGTAAACAAGACTATATATGTTAATAATAAACATGTTCAGACATTCATAACCACCTAAAAGAAATATGTTAATAATAAACTGCTTACGAATGTTAATAAAATGCTTATAAGTTTCTTATAGTTGTTTATCATAGCATTAAAAAGACATGTATTGAGTGTGTCGATGAAAGTTCTAAATCATCCAGGTAAGAGATTTAGAAACGGTAACTTGACAGTAACCAAGTTTCTTGTTGTTGTTGTTGGAATTGCCCTGTCTATCGTTTAGTGAATCGTGTAAGGTAAGTCCTTTGGTGGATTTCAGTGAAATTTCACACAGTGGTAGCACACCATGGGAAGATGTGCATGAACGAAACTAATTCAGGTCACATGTCTTCAAGGGAACATAACTGGACTTCTGTTGTTGTTGTTGTTTATTTTTTAATATAGACATGTTAATTACAGTTGGTCCATATGGGCTGAGCAAGGGGCAAATACTACTTGTGGGTAAAGCGTGGGGCTTGTGACCAGAGGGTCCTTGGTTCAAATCCCCACTATGCAGGAAAATCACTCATGGCCCTTGGGCAAGGTTCTTAATCCCCAAATTACTCCTGGTGTGTAGTGAGGACCTTGCATGGCAGCATCCCCTGACATTGGTGTCTGGGTGTGTGTGTGTGTGAATGGGTGAATGTGAGACATCACTGTACAGCACTTTGACCATAAAATATAAATGTCATCCGTTTACCATTCACCATTCACCAAGGACGTACTGGAGGGATTATATCTCCCCGGCTGGATTAGAAATGCCTCGGGATCCTCCAGGAAGAGTTAGAGAACTTGGCTGAGGATAGGGAAGTGTGGCATGAGCTGCTTGGTCTGCTGCCACCACTACCCGGACCCAGACAAGTGGTAGAAAACAAATGAAAGAACAATTCCAATTTGACTGGATTTGAACACCAAGACATTTATTATGACCACTATCTATCTATCTATCTATCTATCTATCTATCTATCTATCTATCTATCTATCTATCTATCTATCTATCTATCTATCTATCTATCTATCTATCTATCTATCTATCTATCTATCTATCTATCTATCTATCTATCTATGTCTGTCTGTCTGTCTGTCTGTCTGTCTGTCTGTCTGTCTGTCTGTCTGTCTGTCTGTCTATCTATCTATCTATCTATCTATCTATCTATCTATCTATCTATCTATCTATCTATCTATCTATCTATCTATCTATCTATCTATCATATTGGTTGGAGTATAAGTCATACTTGTTTTAAAAAAAATGCCTCTTGAAGAGGAAAACCCCATGAGCTCTTTTCAAAGCTCATGTATGCACACACGTATGCTCCCCTGCAGACGCTGTTAAAACATAAATAAAATATTGTTTATGATTGATTGATTGCGTTTATTCTGCAACATCAATATAAACATACAGAGGTGACTGTATCAATGACACAATAAACAATAACACAATAAAGCATAAACGTTTATTTCCATTGTGGTCTTTGTGAAATTATCACATGACCAAATAGAGGCGCTTGATGAGCATGTACAAATTGTAAATAAGACAATAGGATCTTAATACTTAATGTAATTAACAATAAATGTATAATTTTATGTATATATATATATATATATAATCGGCGCAGCGGTATTGCATTCATGACGAAAAGGGAGCTGACCCAAAAGGCGAAGCTGTCGATCTACTGGTCAATCTTCGTTCCTACTATCACCTATGGTCATGAGATTTGGGTTATGACCGAAAGAACTAGATCGCGGGTGCAAGCAGCCAAAATGGGCTTCCTCGGGAGGGTGGCTGGTGTCTCCCTTAAAGATAGCATGAGAAGTTCGGTCATCTGTGGGGAGCTCAGAGTAGAGTCACTGCTACTTTGCGTTGAAAGGAGCCAGCTGAGGTGGTTCAGGCATCTGGTAAGGATGCCTCCTGGGCGCCTCCTAGGGAGGTGTTCCAGACACGTCCATCTGTGAGGAGACCCCGGGGAAGACCCAGGACTAGCTGGCGAGATTATATCTCCATACTGCCTAGGAACGCCTTGGAATCCCCCAGTCAGAGGGGGTCAATGTGGCACAGGAAAGGGAAGTCTGGGGTCCCCTGCTGGAGCTGTTGCCCCTGCGACCCAAACCTGGAAAAGCGGTTGAAGATGAGTGATGAGTGATATATATATATATCATTGTCCCTGAGCGTAACTCATGGGCGTACAGAACATAAAGTTGCTCTGTATGCACATGATTTACTTTTATATGTCACAAATCCAACTAAACATTTAACTTCTATTGTGGCAGTACTCCAAAGTTTTGGCTTTTTTCTGGATATAGCCTTAACATACAAAAAAGTGAATGCTTGCCTATGAATGTAGCTGCATGGCAACACAGACATATTGATCTTCCTTTCCATCTGACTCATTCTGGTTTTATTTGGGAGTGAATGTAATGGGTTCACCTCATGCTCTGTGGGCTGCAAATTTGACTCTTTTATTGTCCAATATAAGGTTGGCTTTTCAAAGATGGGCTTATTTACCAGCATCTCTTTTAGGTAGAATTAATATAGTGAAAATGAATGTTTTACCTAAGTTTATATATTTATTTCAGTGTATTCCTTTGTTCTTATCCAAAACCTTTTTTAAAATATCTATCAAATGATTTCCTCATTTATATGGGGAGGTAAGACTCCAAGAGTGTGCAAATCATTACTACAAAAATGTCGGCTCAGTGGTGGTTTGTCTTTACCTAATTTGATTTTTTATTACTGGACAGCTAACATTCAAAATACATTTATTGGCTAAAAGACCGTCATACAACTTGGTGTCAATTAGAAGCTCAGTCGGATTTATCTACCACTCTCCCTGCCTTATTGTTTTCATCTTTCCCTGCGTCCCTATCTCGGTACACATAATCCTGTTGTACTTACCTGTCTTAAAATATGGTATCAATTTCAACTTCACTTCAAATGTGTTTCTGTTTCTGCTCTTGGCCCATTATGTAAGAATCACCTCTTTCCTCCCTCCTTCTTAGACAATGCATTTCATCTATTGGTTAAGAAGGGCATTAAAAGTTTCTGTGATTTTTTAAGGATAATACCTTTCTTAATTTTACCAATATGTCTTCCTTATATGGCTTACCCTCATCTCATTTCTCATTTATTTAATCCCTCCCCCCAAATTAGACATTGTGCATCTGTTATTTTTACAGAGTTCCCCTCTCATCCCCCTAAACATCCTTGGGATCTTTGAGCTCACCCCCCATAAGAACGCTCCTATATCACGGATATATAATTTTTTTTTCTTTCAGTGGATCATCCAGTCAATTAAACTATCTGTAACTGGGACCAAGAGCTGGGTCCGGAATTCGGGGAAGATTTCTGTGATAAACCAGTTGACAGAATTCATACGTCATCATCTTATGTGAGACTTTCCCTAATTCAATTTAGAGTAGTGCACAGGCTGCATTTGTCAATGCCTAAATTATCCAAAATTTATCCCAATGTTTTTCATCTGTGTGATAGATGTAACTCCTCTTCCTGTGATTTAAGTCATATGTTTTTCTTTGCCCCAAAATTCAGCCATACTGGATTTCATATTTTGATGTTATCTCTCACGTTCTTGGTGTCAGGCTGGAGCCTTGTCCGCTAATCGCTAGTTTTGGCGTTCCTGGATGTTTTTGGAATTTTTTATTATAGGATGTTTTTTTTTTGTTTGTTTGTTTTTTTTTTTTTTTGGAGAAAGGAAATATAAATAAGTGTTTAAAAACATTTTTTGAACAATGACTAATCACAGTGTGGTGGGCGGGGCTTGAGATTCCTGCTGTTTTCAGACTTCACATGCCTGAAGGTGTTTCTTTAGACCTTTTTAAAAAGTAGTTTAGACTAGATGGTTTTATTTATAGAGGCACATTTGAGTGTCAATAAGCAAACTGAAACAAAATGTAATGAAAATTAAACTTCATAATTTGTTGTTTGTTTGCTGTCTCTTTGATTGACAGGAGAATCACTGCCGGAGGATTAAGATCCTGGGTGACTGTTACTACTGTGTGTCTGGACTGACCCAACCCAAGACTGACCACGCCCACTGCTGCGTGGAGATGGGTCTGGACATGATTGACACCATAACGTGAGTCTTAACATTCGGGACCTGATTTCTTTATTTGGCCACTTTGTTAGAAATTAATTCTTTTGAAGCCTGAACCGAATGCTGTCATTTATTATCCATGCTCGACATCTCCAGCATGAGTTCACTTACGCAGGATGCAGCCGGATTATATGTGTTTATTTCAGCCGAGACATTCTGTTTACAAGAGTCAATGATGAGAGCTTGCTCACGAGTGGAGAAAAATGCATCCTGATTACCCGTGTGCGCTGTGAGTGCTTTCCATCACTGAATAATTTCAAGAGCAGGACTACAGTTGACTGAAAGGAAAAAAAAAAGCTGCAGCAGAGAACAAAACCTGTTTTACACTCAGCTACAAAGTGGCAAAGGACAAGCAAGATGAAATTAGAATGTAATTGAAATTGAACATATGGTAATGTTCCTGATGAATATAGTAATACTGTTTATTAAACTTCCTGGATTGGCTCTGTGATCCCGATCCATTGCACCATTTAAGGGATTCTTCCTCGGCCCGTGCTCCATGCATGAGCAAAATTTCATGAAAATCTGAGTTGTAGTTTTTTAGTTTTAATTCTTCTTGACAAACAAACAAACAAACCAACAAATTACAGTGTAAAGAAGAGCTCCATATCGAACGTAAAGCATCAACAAAACCAACAACAAATGCTGGTAACCACTTTATTTACTTTAACACAAACAAACAAATTTTAAAAAACAATCCCACATGCATTATTTCAACATACAAATGTAAATACAAACAGAATACAAATAATAGTTACAATATTTGTTACAATCACACACAAAACCACATGAATGCTTTGCAAAGCTCAACAACACAACAGAAGTAATAACAACTAACAAATCATCATCTGTCCTCGTCAGCAGAGAACACTAAGTTTGGTTATTTAATTTACTGATGATTTTACTCATAGGCTAGCTGCATTTTTGCATTTTTTTTTAATTTTTTTTTTAGCTACAGGCAGAAGCCTCTTTTGTGTTGCTAGTACTTCTGTTGTGTTGTCGGTATTTGCCGGGTGTCTGTTTTTACATACGTTATGTTACCAAATTAAATCATTACATGTGCTGTAGATTATATTTCTTTGTAATCTCTGTGTTTCTCAATTTGCAAGGCAATTTTTGATGCAACTGCGGGTTGTAGAATTGATGCAGGTGTTTTTGTTTTTTTTTGGTGTGTTTTCTGCTTTTGCTGCTGTTTTCTTCATTTGGAAGTGTTGTGGCCTCTCTGGGCCACCGTACTTGCTTTATTCCGACAGACATCACTCTGACTCTTGCTGTTCGATGCTCCTGCAGGTCAGTAGCGGAGGCTACCGAAGTCAACCTCAACATGCGCGTGGGCTTACACACAGGTCGGGTCCTGTGTGGCGTGCTGGGCCTCAGGAAGTGGCAGTATGACGTGTGGTCCAATGATGTGACTCTGGCCAATGTGATGGAGGCAGGAGGACTTCCTGGGTAAGTACAGAATGTTTTTTCTTTATGCTGTGTGAGCTTCAACTATAATGTAATTTCAAGAAAATAATGGGAATTGTTTGTCGTTTTGATTATTTGTTGTTGTTGCACACAACTAAATGAATGGTGATAATACAGGTTGTGTCTAATGAGCTTCCTGTATCAATAGAACCAGAAGAGCACTCACTGGGGTACATACTGCACGTCCTTGCAATTACCGGTTTAAAAAACAATTTTAATGGATATTTTATAGAATGCTGTCTGGTTGCATCATCTCAGTGATGCCAGTTTTGTCAGGTCAGGTGTGGGAGCATCAGTACATCCACCACACTTCTAAACTGCTTTGGGTCCCAGATGGAAAACACCCAGGCAGACAACCGGTGCATCCCCACCTCTTGAAAATAGCATCCATCTGCTGCAGTTAAGTGCATCCCCTTGGTCTTCTCCAGCCGGTGTAGTCCTCAACCATGAGGCACCTGCATGGTGGATCATGCCCACAGAAATGTGCCACATGGTTCTAATGTTGTAGCTCATGTTGTCTCTTGATGGAAGTGGTGTGCCTCATCCAAGTCTCCTTACGTAACCTGCTCTTTTACAAAGTCATCCCAGTAGTATCATCCAAGGCTCTTCTGAAGAGACCTAGTACCAAAGACATGTAGGCGTCACCTTAAGTCACTGGTTAGTGCCAAAGTTTCACAACCATACAGAAAGAAAGGACTTGGATCTTAATTCTCCTGCAAAGATATTGGCATCACCAAACACATCTGTCCAGCAGATTCCATGAGCTCCTTCCTGGCATCTCTTGATTTCAAAGGGCAAGAACCCAAAGATATAAATGACACTGATGAGTTGATAAGTTAAGTGAATGTCTCGTCAGCTTCAACACTTTCACCACATTCACTCATTCAGGACAAACTCCTCACTCAGCTCTCCAAGTGCTGAATCAAGGCATCCACTGATTCTGCAAAGATCACAATATGGTCCTAGAAAGTCAGCATCAGTGAACCTTTCTTCACCAAGTAAAGCAGCTAAACCACCTTCACAACCCTAACCAACACCTACTCCATACAAGCAATGAACAGTTCAGGAACCAGAACACATTCCTGAGGAATGCCAGTATTCACTAGAAAAAAAAGTCAGAGATTCTTTTCCCACTCTGCACAACACTCATAGTAGCTGTGTTAAGGCCAGCTATGATACCCAGCAACTTGTTAAAGATCACGCTAAATTGAATTAAACACTTAATGAAAATAAAAACAGGCTGCAAAGAAGCGTTGTCCATATTCATGCTCGCATTCATTGAGTACCAGTTTTGTGACATTAGGAATTTACAGCAGGAGTGGGGTACTCAGACCTTATGGTGCGTTTACACATAACCAAGACGCATTACGAATGTCATTTTTCTGTCATTCGTGACACATTCCTGACATTCTTAACATGACTTGACACATCTGAATAGGTTTCTTAATAGTGCGTGTTGGTGTGTGATATTCTTGATATTCATGGAACATGTTTTTGCCTGTCAAAAAAATCTTCCACGAATGTCACACACCACCCTCATTTTGTCTCATGTCATGGAGGTCGCAACTGAGCAAACTGATCTGTCTTGATGAGTAGTGATCCTCAATAGAGCGTGACAACGTTCGTAGTTGTTCCTGTGATGGTTCTTGGAGCCCAGACTGTCACGAGTTATTACGAAGTGACACGAAAACTGTCAAGTTTTGACACGACTTGTAACGTGGCGTCACATTTCACTGCGCGCCACGACGAATCAGTTTTCTGTCACGTGCGCACAATTAAACTCAGCTCCACAGCATTCAGTTTGATGCAGGATGCCGAAGAGGAACAGTGACGCAAAGTCTGCCAAATGTCGTTCCACAGTTCCTGCTGAAGCTCCTCAGGATGCTCCTCCAGGTGTTCCACCTGCTGTTATTGAGCGGGAGAACGAGTCTGAGCCAGAGGAAGCGAGAGGAGACTCACGTGCAGCCAGACATCTCTGCACCTCCCCCAGTCCGGCGGAGGAAGAAGTGTGCGCACAATTAAACCCTGCTGCACCGCATTCAGTTTGATTGCTGACACCAAGTCGGCTAAAAGTCTCATTTCAGTGCTCCTCAGCACGCTCCTGCAGGTGTTCCACCTGCTGCATGTGCCTGATGTTTGGGAAAACTCACGAGATGCGAGTCGCATGAAGCCACACATCTGGCTCTGTCCGTCTCCTCCTCCTCCTCTCTGCACCACTCCATGGCACAGAGCACAAGTACGCATGCAGTCACAAAGTTCTTCTGAAAAACTGGAGCGATCTGGAAGAATATGGGTGTGTGTGTGGAGACAATTCACCTCATTCACAACGTGACAGAACTAAGAATACGCTGTTACGCGCAACAACGCGGAACACTATTCTTGACCGTGTGTAATGGTTCCTGATAATTCTCCAGCAACATGTGCCATTAATCGTAACGTGTGGTAACAGGTTGCAGCAGTTCCTGAGGACACCTGACGCCTCTGCCCCGAATCATCACATTCGTGATCAATGGCCAAGAATGTGTACTTCGTGGCATTTGTGACTTGTCATCGTTATGTGTAAACGCAGCTTAATTTGTAGCATAGTTAAAGGAGACCAACTTCAAACTTACTAAACATGTGACAAAGAGTAAAATGTTGATAATGCATCAGAAATTCTGATTTCTGGTTTGTCTCAGAGCTTATGGTGCCATGTGTGCCGTAAATATTCCAGACTTAACTGTGCTGATGTTCTACAGGAAAGTCCACATTACCCGATCCACGCTGGAGTGCCTGAACGGAGACTATGAGGTGGAGCCTGGATATGGATATGAAAGAAATGCCTTCCTCCAAAAACATGAAATTGAAACCTTCTTTATCGTGCCATCTCACCGACGGAAGGTATCACATTGTGTGGACTTAATAGAGGAAAGTGATTCATAATATATGTGTCAGGTGTCAAGGTGGCGTGCCACAAAAATGGTCGGACACCGAATGCAGACTTACAGACATGATGTGGGAATAAAAGGATGACTTTATCATAGAAGCAGGCAAGGGTATGGTACACAGGTAGTCAGGTAGCGATGCAAAAGTACAGACAAGGGGCAGGCAAAAAAAGCAGTCAAAAACAAGCAGGTTTCAGAAATGCGGAGAGACTAGTAACTAGGGCTGAGGCAGTTACGAAATCCGAGGCACAAAAGAGGTCGAAGCACGGCAAAGCAAAAACAGGACTTGGACTAGAAGGCTGGAATGAGATACAAGATCTAACAAACTGGCAGGGAAGTGAAGGACTGTGAGGGCTTAAATAACAGGTGGTGTAATTAGTGGAACAAGACGCAGGTGTTGGTGAAGGTTCTGTAAGGAGGTGTGGTCTGGTGAAGCAAAGAAGAGAGTCAAGAGAGTGCGGTGAGACAAAAGCAAAGCGAACTGAGGCAAGATAACTAAACCCAATGGTGCAAAACGTGACGTGCTCGACAAACAATAATTAATGTGATAGGGGACCACTACAAAAACACGGCCCAGGTTTTTGTTTGGATGACTTTGGCAAGCTGCAAACTAGCAGTGTTTCTTCAGGTTATGTGCAAAAACACATTTACATGTCCAGTCAGCAGGATAATATTTGTGACAAGAACTATCGTGCAATCTTCTTTCAAATCGGTGGTCTCAATCTCATGGCCCACAGGCTTTATATGGCCCAGGAGGGAGGAGTTTACAGTCCCAGGTAGGCCTTATTATGTATCATCAAACAAAACTGGTGTGATAATTGTCCGTCTGAATATTATACATGTAGATGTGTGGAATTACATATATACAGGATATTAAGATGAATTATCATTTCTCCCTCCTCAGATTTTTGCAAACATTAGGATGAACCTTGTTGGTCTTTACCTGAGCCAAAGGATGTAGTGTACATTGAATTCATAAATTAGTAGTAAGTTTGCATTTTATAAACAAATTCTAACATTGCAGCAAAAATGCAAAAATTACAGTCTATTTATTATAATCTTGCGTTCCAACTGTAGTGACAGGTATTATAATCTTGTTATATCTCTCCATTTTCACCAAACTCTGTAGTAGGGGGGGCACAGACTGACAGAACATAGAACATGAGAAGGAGATGATCTGACCAAGTGGTGGACAATTTGGAACTAAAATACTTTGAGGGAACTCAAACTGAAGACAGGTGGGTGAATTAACTGGACATGCAGGTGTGCCAAAACAGAACGAAGTCAAAGAGACGGTGCCATGCCCACAGATCTACAAGAAGAGTACAGGAGAGAAAACTCACACCGGAGTGTCACAAAACACCAAACACAGTACAAACAGGGACCATTAAGGAGGTAAACTAAGGCCCAACTGAGGTCCAACTGAGGCGGTTGCTGAAGTATCATATAAAAACAAACAAAGCATCCAACACCCGCCCCCCCCCCCCCCCCCCACACCACCCACCCACCCAAAACAACCAAACTGAAAGATCCTGTTATGTTACTGAGATTGAGACCACTGTTTTAAATACAGGGTTGAAAACAGCGTGCAGCATCATATGGTGGCGCTCTCACACATTTGTTGTTGGAATGATGTCACGTCCAACTGGAAACGTATTTGACTGAGGCTATGAGGAGAGAACAAAACAGCTCGGGGCATTCCAAATCTCCACAGTCTGACAAACATGCAGACAGTTTGCCAGTGTGTGCACCTACAAACACAAACGCACACATCTTCACCAGATGTGCCACAAGCAGCCGGAGAGGGAATTTCAGTCTTGTTTTTTGCAGGATCCTCCTCCTCCTCCTCCTCCTCCTCTTCTCCTTATTAATATTTGTGGCAGGTATCAGGTTTTTTTTTGATAGACTTTCGTAGAGGTTACGCAGGTCATTTTGTGAACCTGTAACATCCCAGTTGCATGTATTTTCCTTTGATATGCAGAAATACGTTGCTAATCCTCTTAATAGAGCTGATAGGTAGACTTCATCAAAGACACAGCTCAGAGAAAGATGTGCCCAGACTAAGCCACCTTGGATAGACTGCTGCTCACGCTGCTGCTGTAGTACCTTTGATTGCTTTTGCTTAGAAAATAATGTCAAACACATTGTTTCCTCAAACCCTCACCATGCACTTTTCTTTGCTTCTTCTAGAATAGCTCTAGGAAACAAAATCAAGGGCAGCAAAGTCCAAAAATGATCAATCACCAAGTGGGATTGACCTGTTTTACCTTCTGTTAACCATTCCTGACAGAGCTGACTGCATGCGTGTGTGTACTTGTGCATATGTGCACAACGTGCATGTGAATGAGTTATAGGCCCTTACATCATATCTGTTGCTGTGTGGGGTATCATGACTTAATTCTTGTTCCCATGTCTTATGTGGTGACAGATATTCCCAGGATTGATTCTTTCGGATATAAAGCCCGCCAAAAAGATGAAGTTCAAAACTGTCTGCTACTTACTAGTGCAGCTTATGCACTGCAGGAAGATGTTCAAGGCTGAGATTCCCTTCTCCAATGTCATGAACTGCGAGGACGGTGATAAGGTATAAACTCTGTGTGTGTGTTGTGGTTTCTGTTTGCCCGTGCTATTCCGTACACACTTTAACACAGACAAGAGCACAGACAGAATGTGTTTGAATGACCTGGGTTCCATCACTGGATGCTCCAAAACTGTAGCGTGAACTTTTTGGGTCCTATTTTGCACCCAGCACTAGCACCATTTCTAGTTTTTTTTTTTTTGTTTGTTTGTTTGTTCTTAAGTTCAGGTGTGGTCAGCACGGTGTTGCTGGTGCATTGCTATCATGAGGAGGCAGAAAGCAAATGTGCAATATATCTCCAAAAACCCAATCTAAAGGTAAGGGAAGAATTGTTCGGGCACATTATTGAGATACGCCTTACATAGGCAAGGGCATCACCCACAAGCAGTCTGCTTGCATACACTATGAAGCTGAACTGAAACAAAACATATGAAATAAATGTAACAAAAACATAAATCAAAAAATACAAAACTTCATCTCACTGCTTCACCTCAGGGAGCTTTGGTGGCTGTTCTCCGCTTGCACACTTTGACACATTGGCATAGATTTGTTAAATTTCCCTAAAAGCCTCTGATTTGAGTCTGACGTAGTGCATCACCTGTTAAGGGTAAGATAGATGACAAGCTGAATGTTTTAATTCATATTACATCCAAAACACGCCCACGATTAATTGAGTATATACAACCCCTTTGTGCTCTGCAGCTCACATTGCAATAACATTATGTGCCATGTAAATGTCAAAGTCCATTTGGACCCAAATGCATCTGCATTGTGCACTTCAAAAAATTTAAATCAATCAGATTTTTTAATCAAAGTTTTTGATTTTAAAAAACCTCATAAAGCTGCAACTGTTTATAGAAAACCACACCCAAAATGATTGACATCTGTTTCAAGCTAGGCCAGCCTCAAAGAGTGATCCACAGACCATTCATGGTCCATGAGTGACCACTAGTGGGCCATAAATATGTTGCTAAAATATTTCATTCTAACTGTAATGTGTTCCTGAGATTGTTTTAAAACAAATTTAAAGTTTAATGGATCGTGGCATATGCGTATTATTTACATTATTAACTCAACTCATGCATACAGTACATCCGGAAAGCATTCACAGCACTTCAGTTTTTCTGCATCGTGTTATGTTGCAGCCTTATTCCAGAATGGAGTCAGTTCATTTTCCCCCTCAAAATTTTACTCACAACACTCCATAATAACAACATGAAAAAAGTTTTTTGAATTTTTTTCCAAATTTATAGAAAATAAAAAACTAAGAAATCACATAAGTATTCACACCATTTGCTCACTACTTTGTTGATGCACCTTTGACAGCCATTTTCAGATCTCTCTCTTGAGATGTTCAATCAGATTCAGGTCTGGGCTCTGGCTGGGTCACTCAAGGACATTCACAGAGTTGTCCTGAAGCCACTGCTCTGATATCTTGGCTGTGTGCTTAGGGTCATTGTCTCGCTGAAAAATGAACAGTTGCCCCAATCTGAGATCAAGAGCGCTCTGGAGCAGGTTTTCATCCAGGATGTCTCTGTACATTGTTGCATTCATCTTTCCCTCAATCCTGACTCGTCTCCCAGTTCCTGCTGCTGAAAAACATCCCCACAGCATGATTTTGCCACCACCATGCTTCACTGTAGGGATGGTGCCTATGTTTTCTCCAAACATGACGCCTGACATTCACACCAAAGCGTTCAATCTTTGTTTCATCAGACCAGAGAATTTTGTTTCTCCTGGTCTGAGAGTCCTTCAGGTGCCTTTTGTCAAACTCCAGGTGGGCTGCCAGGTGCCTTTTACTAAGGAGTGGCTTCCATCTGGCCACTCTTCCATACAGGCCTGATTAATGATTGCTGCAGAGATGGTTGTCCTTCTGGAAGGTTCTCCTGTCTCCACAGAGGAATGCTGGAGCTCTGAGAGAGTGACCATCGGGTTCTTGGTCACCTCCCTGACTAAGGCCCTTGTCCTCCATTGCTCAGTTTAGACGGGCAACCAGCTCTCGGAAGGGTCCTGGTGGATCCGAACTTCTTCCATGTATGGATGATGGAGGCCACTGTGCTCATTGGGACCTTCAAAGCAGCAGTTTCTGTACCCTTCCCCAGATTTGTGCCTTGAGACAATCCTGTCTCAGAGGGCTATAGACAATTCCTTTGACTTCATGCTTGGTTTGTGCTCTGACATGCACTGTCAGCTGTGGGACCTTATATGTAGACAGGTGTATGTCTTTCCAAATCATGTCCAATCAACTGAATTTATGCCAGGTGGACTCCAGTTAAGCTGTAGAAATATCTCAAGGATGATCACTGGAAACAGGATGCACCTGAGCTCAATCTTGAGTTTTATGGCAAACACTGTGAATACTTATGTACGTGTGAGTTCTTGTGTTTTCATTTTTAATGAATTTGCAAAACTGTAAAAAAAAAACCTTATTCATGTTGTCATTATGGGGTGTTGTGAGTAGAATTTTGAGAGGAAAAATAGATTCACTCCATTTTGGAATAAGGTTGTAACATAACAAAATGTGGAAATAGTGAAGCGCTGTGAATACATTCTGGATGTGCTATAAATTATTATTATTATTGGATATTTGGGGAGTTAGGTGATTCGCGTGAATTTTTTTGTTAAGTGCTGCTTGGTTTGTAAAACTGAAAAAACACTGGGCTCGACCAACATTTTCAACAGACTTAATAAAACTATGCATCCTCTTTACATAACAAATAAAATAATAATAAATGTCCTGGTCCCATCAGTTTATGGGTATCCACATCAAATTGAAGTCAGTAAGAAAGATGAGCAGGAACTCAAAATGGAGCAATGAACATGACGAATCAAATGTTCCTGCAGTATGTAGCAGTCGTCAGGCAGCAGTGCTACATATAAAAGGAAAAATGGCAAAAGAGATGACCAAATATCATCGCCTACTTAATCTTTTTTATCCCCAAAATGTAATGGTTTGGATTGTTTTGTGAAATCAGTTGATTAGCTGGAAAAGGCTGTTTGCACTCCTCCGTCCTCTGCAGCCCTTATCAGCATAACCAGGTATCATAGGTTTTTAATAAACCTACTTAAAAAACAACCAAAGAAGATATAAATGAAGCCTAAAATTCTTGGCATATTAAAAAAGAAATACTGAATGCTCTACTGCACATTTTCACTCTGTGCAGCACAAGATGATTTAAAGTGGAAACACCAAAAACAACAGTATCCTGCAACTAAAGGCACCTTCTCTCCGCTGATCACAAATGTACGCTAAATAATACAGTAGTGTTCAGAATAATAGTAGTGCTATGTGACTAAAAAGATTAATCCAGGTTTTGAGTATATTTCTTATTGTTACATGGGAAACAAGGTACCAGTAGATTCAGTAGATTCTCACAAATCCAACAAGACCAAGGAGTCATGATATGCACACTCTTAAGGCTATGAAATTGGACTATTAGTAAAAAAAAGGTAGAAAAGGGGGTGTTCACAATAATAGTAGTGTGGCATTCAGTCAGTGAGTTCGTCAGTTTTGTGGAACAAACAGGTGTGAATCAGGTGTCCCCTATTTAAGGATGAAGTCAGCACCTGTTGAACATGCTTTTCTCTTTGAAAGCCTGAGGAAAATGGGACGTTCAAGACATTGTTCAGAAGAACAGCGTAGTTTGATTAAAAAGTTGATTGGAGAGGACAAAACTTATACGCAGGTGCAAAAAAATATAGTCTGTTCATCTACAATGATCTCCAGTGCTTTAAAATGGACAAAAAAAAAACAAAAAAAAACAGAGACGCATGGAAGAAAACGGAAAACAACCATCAAAATGGATAGAAGAATAACCAGAATGGCAAAGGCTCACCCATTGATCAGCTCCAGTCTGGAGTTACCTGTAAGTGCTGTGACAGTTAGAAGAAGCCTGTGTGAAGCTAATTTATTTGCAAGAATCCCCCACATTGTCCCTCTGTTAAATAAAAGACATGTGCAGAAGAGGTTACAATTTGCCAAAGAACACATCAACTGGCCTAAAGAGAAATGGAGGAATATTTTGTGGACTGATGAGAGTAAAATTGTTATTTTTGGGTCCAAGGGCCGCAGACAGTTTGTGAGATGACCCCCAAACTCTGAATTCAAGCCACAGTTCACAGTGAAGATAGTGAAGCATGGTGGTGCAAGCATCACGATATGGGCATGTTTCTCCTACTATGGTGTTGGGCCTATATATCGCTGAAGAGGACATTGAAATGGGTGTTTCAACAAGACAATGACCCCAAGCACACTAGTAAACGAGCAAAACCTTGGTTCCAAACCAACAAAATGAATTTCTCGCAGATGTGAAGAAATCATGAAAAGCTGTGGTTATACTACTAAATACTAGTTTAGTGATTCACAGGATTGCTAAAAAAGCAGTTTGAACATAATAGTTTTGAGTTTGTAGCATCAACAGCAGATGCTACTATTATTGTGAACACCCCCTTTTCTACTTTTTTTTACTAATAGCCCAATTTCATAGCCTTAAGAGTGTGCATATCATGAGTGCTTGGTCTTGTTGGATTTGTGAGAATCTACTGAATCTACTGGTACCTTGTTTCCCATGTAACAATAAGAAACATACTCAAAACCTGGATTAATCTTTTTAGTCACATAGCACTATTATTCTGAACACTACTGTAAGTATGCAATCATCTTCTTTTTTTCACTACTTTTATTCCATCTACATGCTCAAGATGTTTTAGAAGGTTGTGAAAACGAGTGCACAATATTCCATTTTGTAGATTTCACTACATAGCAATTTCCACTATTTATATAAAAATGCTTAAGGTGCTATTACGCCACATTCTCAGGGGACTAAATCTGAATTTAAGGTCATTCAAGCTGGTCACCAAAGTTGTTTCATCTATTTTCCATTTTTCAGTGAGTTATTTCTCAGAATTCTTTTAACAGGATTGTTGCGAGACTCCTGCAGAGAGTGATGGTGAAATCTTATCCCATACACAATCACATCAGCCAGGAACCAGCTGATCATGTGTCAATATAAACTATTTGTGTCAATACCACTCTGGCAAAGTGATATTCTACACCTGATTGTCGACAACCAGCAACAACAACAAAAACAAAAACAAAACCTGAATATAGCTGTAGTTTTTGGTAAAAGTAGTGTTGTGACCAGTCGGATAGTTTCAAACATGTTTAAAAAAATTTGTGATATCCGGACGCATAATAATCCACATAAGATGACTCACTGGGTGTAATTTGTGCAGATAGGAGTAATACTGTATGAGCCTTTTACTTGAGTTGTACAGACGGCTCTGCTTTTTATTTTGTTAGTGCGTTTTGAAATAAATCATTTCTGCTTGAAAGTGGATTTGACTACGCAGTTATTTTGATGCCAGGATACAATTAAAATACAGCGCAGATTGTTTTCTGTAATGTTCAGAGCATTAGAATTAGCTTCTCGTGGTCGTTTATAATGTACACTTTAACACTGTAGCGCCACCTACAAAGGTCAGCATGGTGTGAGGTCAACAAATCTGAGAGATGTGGTGACCTCCTGTATGCATTTTCCTCTGTGTGTTCTTTTCATATTCAGGCTGCAAACTCTTGTATTGTACTGCAAGTGAAAGTACATAAGTATTCAAGGCACGAGGTAAAGGGATATGTGGGGCAGGAGATGAATGAAAAGGATTTTTTTTTTCTTCGCTGCAGCATGATGGGTCCTGAGTTACAACAAGCACAATGTGGAGGATACGGAGAAGTCGGCATCTGCACGGTGCTGTGCTACTGCTGGCATAAATAACATACACACAAAAAAAATACAAAGTCACACACAACACAAAGGAAAAGGATGTGAGGGAGATGGAAGGAAATGAAGGAAGAGATGGAAAGGAAGAAGGAAGGAAGGAAGGAAGGAAGAGGGATGGAAGGAAAGAAGGAGGAAAGAAGGAAGGAAGGAAGAAGAAGGAAGGACTTAAGGAAGGAAGGAAATGAAGAAGGATGGAAGGAAGGAAGGAAGAAGGAATGAAGACGGGATGAAGATGGATATGGAAAGATGAGGAGGAAGAATGGAAGGAGGAAGGAGCGAAGAAAGGGATGGAAGGATGAGGGAAGGAAAGAACAGAAGGAAGAAAGGAAGGATGAAGGGAAAAGGAAGGAAGGAGGAAGGAAGGAAGGAAGGAAGGAAGGAAGGAAATGAAGGAAGGGATGCAAGGATGAGGAGAAGAAAAAAGGAAAATGAAGGAAGGAAATGAAGGAGAAAAGAAGGGATGGAAGGAAGACGGAGGTGAAGGAAAAGAAAGAAGGAAGGATGGAAGGAAAGAAGGAAGGAAAGGAAGGAAGGAAGGAAGGAAGGGAAGGAGGGGAAGGAAGGAAGAAGGAAGGGAAGGGAGGGAAAGGAAAAGGAAGGAAGGAAGGAAGGAAAGGAACAAAGGAAAGGAGGAGGGAGGAAGGAAGGGGGAAGGAAGGAAGGAAGAAGAGGAAGGAAATAAAGGAAGGAGGAAGGAGAAAGGAAAAAAATAAAAGGACTGAGGGAAAAGGAAGGAAGGAAGGAAAAGGAAGGACGGAAAGGAACGGAAAAAGGAAGGAAAGGAAGGAAGGAAGGAAGGAAAAAAATGGAAAAGGATGAAAGGAAGGAAGGAAGGAAGGGAAGGGAAGGAAAGGAAGGAAGGAGAAGGAAGGAAGGAAGGAAGGAAAGGGGAAGGAAGGAAAGGAAGAGGAGAAGGAAAATGAAGGGATGGAAGGCGGAGGGGAAACGGAGGAAGGAAGGGGAAGGAAGGGAAGGAAGGAAGGGAAGGAAGGAAGGAAGGAAGGAAGGAAGGAAGGAAGGAAGGAGGAAGGAAGGAAAGAAGGAAGGAAGGAAGAAGTTTAAGAATGGAGGGATGTGGGAGGGAAGAAGGGAAGAATGGAAGAAGATGTGGGATGGAAGAATGTGGAAGGGCAGTAATGGAAGGAAGAGGGCAGATAGGAATAGAGGAAAGGGAAGATGGCGAGAAGGGGAAAATGAAAAGGGCAAGAAAGTCACTGAATGATGGAAGGAAAAAATGAAGTGTATTGAAACACAGGGGGGACAGGACAACTGAAGGAAATAAAGAATGAAAGGAAACTGAAAGAAACAAGGAAATTACAGGTAAAGAGGGGCAGCAAGAAGGAAAGAAAATAAATGATGAACTAAAGAAGGGGGAAAGTAAATTTGGGAAGATTTAAAGAAAGCAAAAATGGGCAAAAATGGAAGTGGAAAGAAGCAAGGACAGCAGAAAAGGAAAAAGGATGGAAAAGAGACTATCAAAGAGAAGCAGCAAAGAAGGGTGAGGATACACATGGAAAAGGGGAGTAAACAAAGAAAAAGGCAGGAGAGCTGAGAAAGAAAGACAAGAAAGAAAGAGAGACGGAAGGGAAAAAAGGAAAGTAGTGTTGTAGGAATCAAAAATACAGTAAAATGACAGAAATGATAAAGCAAGAGAAAGAAAGAAAAACAAGTGACGTAACAAAGGGAATGAGAGTGAAAGCCGCCAAAGGACATAGAAATGTACAATGAAAGTAAAGAAGGTAAAGAAGGGGAGCATGAGAAAGAAATAGGGTGAGGCAAAGGAAGAAGGAAAGAAGGGAGAGAATGGAAGGAGGGCACACAAAAAGAAAGAAAGAAAATAGAAAGGGGAAATATGGTAATAAACCAAAGAAAAGAGAGAATAATAGAAGGAAATTAAAGGGGAAAATAGAAAGCAAAGAGGAGTAAAGAAGGCATAAAAGAACAAAGAACAAAGCAACTTAGAATAGACAAATAAACAAGAAGAACTAAAATAAAAGTCTGTGTGTGAACGTTTGTGTCATATTAATTTTTTTTTATTTTCAGTTCCATTCGTGTACGCAATGTGTCATAGTAACATCTGTAAGCTGCCCCAGTACAACCAGTAAAACCAGTAAAGACCCATAACACCAATTAAAACCAATGCTACAGTAAATCAGTGCTACTAGTAACCAGTACTACCAGTACAACCAATACAACCAATAAACCAATGCTACAGTACAATCAGTGATACTAGTAGCTAACCAGTAATACCAGTAAAACCAACAAACCAATAAAACCAATGCTACCAGTACAATCAGTGCTACTAGAACCAGTATACCAGTACAACCAATCAGCCAATAAAACCAGTGTCTACAGTACATCAGTGTTACTAGTAACCAGTAATACCCAGTAAAACCAACACAACCAATAAACCAATGCTACCAGTACAACTCAGTGCTACTAGTAACCAGTAATACCAGTTAAACCAACACAACCAATAAAACCAATGCTACCCAGTACAATCAGTGTACTAGTAACCAATAATACCAGTACAACCAATACAACCAATAAACCAGTGCTACAGTTACAATCAGGTGTATAGTAACCGGTAAACCAGTAAAACCAACACAACCAATAAAACCAATGCTACCAGTACAATCAGTGCTACTAGTAACCAGTAATACCAGTAAAACCAACACAACCAATAAAACCAATGCTACCAGTACAATCAGTGCTACTAGTAACCAATAATACCAGTACAACCTAATACAGCCAATAAAACCAGTGCTACAGTACAATCAGTGCTACTAGTAACCAGTAATACCAGTAAAACCAACACAACCAATAAAACCAATGCTACCAGTACAATCAGTGCTACTAGTAACTGGTAATACCAGTAAAGCCAACACAACCAATAAACCAATGCTACCAGTACAATCAGTGCTACTAGTAACCAATAATACCAGTACAACCAATACAACCAATAAAACCAGTGCTACAGTACAATCAGTGCTACTAGTAACTGGTAATACCAGTAAAGCCAACACAACCAATAAAACCAATGCTACCAGTACCAATCAGTGCTACTAGTAACCAGTAATGCCAGTACAACCAGTAAAACCGTACAACCAATACAACCAATAAAACCAATGCTACCTGTACAATCAGTGCTACTAGTAACCAGTAATACCAGTACAACCAATACAACCAATAAAACCAATGCTACCAGTACAATCAGTGCTACTAGTAACCAGTAATGCCAGTACAACCAGTAAAACAGTAAAACCAATACAACCAATAAAACCAATGCTACCTGTACAATCAGTGCTACTAGTAACCAGTAATACCAGTACAACCAGTAAAACCAGTAAAACCAATACAACAATAAAACCAATGCTACCAGTACAATCAGTGCTACTAGTAACCAGTAATACCAGTACAACCAGTAAAACCAATACAACCAATAACACCAATGCTACCAGTACAATAGTGCTACTAGTAACCAGTAATACCAGTACAACCAATAAAACCAATAAAACCAATGCTACCAGTCCAATCAGTGCTACTAGTAACCAGTAATGCCAGTACAACCAGTTAAAACCAATACAACCAATAAAACCAATGCTACCTGTACAATCAGTGCTACTAGTAACAGTGATACCAGTACAACCAGTAAAACCAGTTAAAGCCAATACAACCAATAACACCAATGCTACCAGTACAATAGTGCTACCAGTAACCAGTAATACCAGTACAACCAGTAAAAGCAATGCAAGCAATAAAACCAGTGCAACCACTCCATCCAGTACAATCATTGCACCTAGAATAACAATACAACAATGCAACCAATTAAAACCAGTGCCACCAGTACAACCAGTGCTACCAGTTACCAGTAATATCAGTGCAACCGGTAAAAACCAGTACAATCACTCCAATCAGTACAGTCAGTGCAACCCAGTGTACAACCAGTAAAACCCAGTACAACAATGAAACCAGTGCTACCAGTATAACCAGTGAAAGCAGGATAACCAGTAAAACCAGTGTAACCCAGTACAGCCTGTGCTACCAGTACAACCTGTAAAACCAGTGCTACCAGTACATCCTGCAAACCCAGTGCAACCAGCAAACCCAGTGCAACCAGCACAAACAGTAAAACTAATGATACCAGAACAACCAACACAACCAGTGCAACCAAACAGCACCTCCACTGGAGCAGTTTTTCAAGTCACCTGTTCCTTTTTTGTTCCACCAGCGGAGGGCCATGCGGACGGCTCCACAGAAGCTGAGGAATCGCACCAACACTAACCAGGCAAATGTGATCCAGAGCAGCCCCAGAACCCGGGTCAACCGCTACATCGGTCGTCTGATTGAGGCTCGGCAGACCCAATCAGACACGACGGACCTCAACTTCCTCACGCTCATGTATAAATGCTCTGAGCGTGAGCAGAGGGTGAGAGACGTAACATGCTTTAATAGGCATCATAAACATGTACTTTTTCTCAAATTCATATATGTGCTCTGGGTTTATGCAGTATCACCAGCTTCCTGATGAGTACTTCACCAGTGCAGTGGTTCTCTCACTTATCCTTGCTGCCTTGTTTGGCCTTGTCTATCTTCTCATCATACCACAGTATGTATGACTTCTCTTGTCTCTGCCTGTTGCTCTCTGGGCCCTATCTTCTTTGTGGCATAAAAGCAGTGTACAGTGTGACGTTAAGTATCATTTTTGATCGTTTCCAGACAATTCAGACTTTTATGTCCTTTAAATCCACTTGCACTCAATTGTGCATGCATACAGGGCTGCTGACAGGAATTTTGGCCCCATGAAAAGAAACCTTACTGCCCCCCCCCCTCATATTATTTTTTTTAGTATTAGAATTATATTAGGGGCTTCTCTGGGCCCCTGTCAATCATGGGTCCCTAGAATCCTTCTGCTTACCAGGGTGCATGCATGCAGGGGTTTCATGCATGCAGGGGTGCCTTTTGCCTTTAAACCTTTGGGGTTAAAAGAAATTAGTTTTTTTTTTTTTGGTGACCTGTTCTCTTTTGACTGCAGAGGATAGAGCAGTTTCTTCCAGAAGCAGCTCTCCTCTGTTTGCAGAGTGTAGAACTACACATGTGCTACAAAACATTTAACAGGTTGGTGCTCAACTGATTTTAAATGTTATAAATGTTTGTAGCTGTTCAGCTTTGTTTACCACGTTAACAGTCTAAAAGTTATTGGACCAAAAATTATTGGAAGATAATTAGTCCGATAATGGTTTTTAAAGTTATCTGAAAAGATAATCCGATAGTGAAAACATTATCTTAGATAATTATTGGTTATCGGATTATTGGAACTGTGCCCACCACTGCCACTAAGCCACTGTACTGTCACTGATATGTAGGGAATAAAAAAGTATGATTAAAATTAGTGTAAGCAACAGGTTGGCTGTCATCATGTCCCAAGGTTCTTGAAATGGAGCAATATCTCCACCTGGTGGACATCTGCCATTAATGTAGGTAGTATGGAATTTTACCAAGAGCTCTGGCAAATAAATAAATGATTCCTAACATTTCATTACCAAACCTACAAATAAATGTAATTGAGGCTTGATGCTTTACAGTTTAAACACAAACTTTATAATAAATAAATATAAATATAACCAACAACTAACCAATGCATGTCATGCTGCTGTCATGCTGCCTTCACTTGGATTGGCAGTTGCTGTGTAATGTTACTTAGCATTTGTGTAAAAAAAAGGCTTGTCATCTATTTTGGTCCCACCAAGCTAGTGGCATAGCAACCGCTTCTATTGGAAATGAATGGCAGGTGGTCACTTTGCCTCTGTCACTTGCCACTAATGAAACCAAGGGGTGATGGGGTCCCAGACATGCTTGACTATATTTTAAACAATGCCGTTCGAGTGACCTCTGCTGGGCACACTACATAATAACACCATTTCCAACACTCAGTGTTTTTCTGCATTGTCTAATCAGTAAAATAACATTTTTCATATAGACAAAAATAACACAAATATTTATATATTCATATATCACTGCTGACTTTTGTTCTTGCTACAATATTAGTAGTTTGCATGAGCAAGATACAAGTTTGTATTAAATGCAGACAGCAATGTTTAGACACCATTGAGCCTTTTTGCAACACTTCATGATCTTGGCGCCACTGTGACACCTTTTTGTCAAATGGCATTCAATAGAATGTTAAAATAATGTGTTTTTGCTGTTGTTTTCCCTCCATCACTTGCAGAAATGATGTTAGAAGCCCAGTCCTGCATCACTGCTCCTAATTTAAATCAACTTTAGGATGTTTTCTGCCTAACTTTTGAAAGAACCTGAAGGAGCAGCATGTTTAACATTGAATGCTCTCTTCTGTCTCTCTTTCTTTTCTGTTCTGTTTGTCTCCCCCCCATTTCAGTGTCACTCACTGAGCATGCATTTTTCTAATGAAGCCTCCTCTGTGTCTCATGTCTTTTCACTCAGGGGCACAGTGGTGCTAGTTCTTCTCGTCTTCTGCATCTGTTTCCTCGTAGCTTGCATCATGTATCTGCATATCACTAGACTACAGGTACCTACGGCTGCTTTTCTTCGTTCACTTTCCATTCACACAACATTGTATTACAATTGAATTAACAAGTCAATTTTTTTTTCCATTTAAATCAGAATGCTTTTTTTTTTTTTTTTTTTTTTTTCTGAATAAAGTGAAACGATCATTTTTTTCCTGGTGTTTTTCCTTGTATTAGTGATCAGTAGCTTTAAAATTACTCCTCAGCACTGAGTTTGACCTCAGATTTTCCCACTGCATCAGTTTTAAAGTTTTATGCTTCTCCAATGCCACTTTTCCTCTGCACTTATTAAATGACCTTTTCTTTCTCTTGTCTACATGTTGCGTCTCTTCTTCCCTGTTTGTGTCTCAGTGTTTTCCGGGTTGCTTGACCATTCAGATTCGCACTATTCTGTGTGTCCTCATAGTGCTCTTAATCTACGCTGTGGCTCAGGCCTGTGTGGTAAGTTGACAAACGAGTGCACCCCCTCTGAACACCAACACGTGTTACCTATGTGGATGATGAATGTGTTTTTTTTTTTTCAGGCCAGTCTCATGTTTTTTTGTCCTCCCATCACGAAATGATTCAAATTTTCGTGGTGGGATTTCTTTTAACTCACTATTACTAACCCTAACCTTAACTATACCTTAACATCTTAACAAATTCATAAACAAATGGTCATTGGAATTTCTAATTTTGCACAATATTGAACTGTAATTTGAAGTTGAACTGATTTGAATATGTTGTCTCTGCTCATACTCAGTTTTTAGATATTGATACATTATTGATTGGCATTGAGTAAAAAATAAAGTATAACAGTTGGTAAGGAAATTTTAAGGTTCTGCTACTAACTTATAAAATTATTCATGGACTGGCACCTCCCTACCTAGCTGACCGAATTAAACCTTACGTACCGGCCCGGGCTTTACGCTCTCAGGGTACAAGACTACTTTGTGTCCCTAAGGGGAATAAGAAGTCTGCGGGTCACAGAGCTTTCTCTTATCGTGCCCCTGTTCTGTGGAATGATCTCCCTGCGTCAATAAAACAGTCAGATTCTGTGGAGACTTTCAAGTCAAGACTTAAGACGCACTTATTTTCCCTTTCATATGGCTAGCATACTGGTACAGTTTTGTTTTACGCTTTTTACTCTTTTAATTCATTTATTAGTAATTGGAGCGGGCCGCGGCCTCAACTTTACCTAAATTCTGGGTCTTTTAGTGAAGTTTAGGGCTAGTGGCCGGCGATCACCTAAGTATTTCTTCTGTTTTTCTTGTTGTTTAATGCTGGCAAATTATACAGTATTTTTTGTCTTTCTGATGCCTGATTCTGTTTTTTCTCTCTGTTTAAGGTGCAGCTCAATCCAGAGATGGGAGTTGTATTCGTGTTGGCGATCCTCCTGTCCTGTGCGCCAATAGCATTTCTTGTATATTCATCCGTGAATTGTTCTGTAATTTATGTCTGTAGCATGGCCCAAGCAGAGGATCACCCCTTTGAGTCTGGTCTGCTTGAGGTTTCTTCCTCAGAGGGAGTTTTTCCTTACCACTGTTGCTCTGGGGGTTGGTAAGGTTGGACCTTACCTGTGTGAAGCGCTTTGAGGCAACTCTGTTGTGATTTGGCGCTATATAAATGAAAATAAATTGAAATTGAAATTGAGTTGGGCTATCAGTGTGTAGACCTGGGTCCGATTCCAGGTCATCTTACCTGCCTTTGACAAGACACTTCATCTGCAATGTCTCAGTCCACCAAGCTGTAAATGGGTATCAGCTGTGGTTGGGTAGGTAACCTGCAGCAGACTGGCACCCCATCTCTTCATGCTACATAATCTCGAGATGAGTACCAGTGCCAACAGGCCTTAAGATCTATATGGGACTTCCTTCTCCCATCCTCCCGTCAGTGGATGACTGCATAAATCAGGGGTCACCATCATCATCATCAATTTTATTTATATAGCGCCAAATCACAACAAACAGTTGCCCCAAGGCGCTTTATATTGTAAAGCAAGGCCATACAATAATTACGTAAAAACCCCAACGGTCAAAACGACCCCCTGTGAGCAAGCACTTGGCGACAGTGGGAAGGAAAAACTCCCTTTTAACAGGAAGAAACCTCCAGCAGAACCAGGCTCAGGGAGGGGCAGTCTTCTGCTGGGACTGGTTGGGGCTGAGGGAGAGAACCAAGAAAAAGACATGCTGTGGAGGGGAGCAGAGATCAATCACTAATGATTAAATGCAGAGTGGTGCATACACAGCAAAAAGAGAAAGAAACACTCAGTGCATCATGGGAACCCCCCAGCAGTCTATAGCAGCATAACTAAGGGATGGTTCAGGGTCACCTGATCCAGCCCTAACTATAAGCTTTAGCAAAAAGGAAAGTTTTAAGCCTAATCTTAAAAGTAGAGAGGGTGTCTGTCTCCCTGATCTGAATTAGGAGCTGGTTCCACAGGAGAGCAGCCTGAAAGCTGAAGGCTCTGCCTCCCATTCTACTCTTACAAACCCTAGGAACTACAAGTAAGCCTGCAGTCTGAGAGCGAAGCGCTCTATTGGGGTGATATGGTACTGTGAGGTCCCTAAGATAAGATGGGACCTGATTATTCAAAACCTTATAAGTAACAAGAAGAATTTTAAATTCTATTCTAGAATTAACAGGAAGCCAATGAAGAGAGGCCAATATGGGTGAGATATGCTCTCTCCTTCTAGTCCCCGTTAGTACTCTAGCTGCAGCATTTTGAATTAACTGAAGGCTTTTCAGGGAACTTTTAGGACAACCTGATAATAATGAATTACAATAGTCCAGCCTAGAGGAAATAAATGCATGAATTAGTTTTTCAGCATCACTCCGAGACAAGACCTTTCTAATTTTAGAGATATTGCGCAAATGCAAAAAAGCAGTCCTACATATTTGTTTAATATGCGCTTTGAATGACATATCCTGATCAAAAATGATTCCAAGATTTCTCACAGTATTACTAGAGGTCAGGGTAATGCCATCCAGAGTAAGGATCTGGTTAGACACCATGTTTCTAAGATTTGTGGGGCCAAGTACAATAACTTCAGTTTTATCTGAGTTTAAAAGCAGGAAATTAGAGGTCATCCATGTCTTTATGTCTGTAAGATAATCCTGCAGTTTAGCTAATTGGTGTGTGTCCTCTGGCTTCATGGATAGATATAGCTGGGTATCATCTGCGTAACAATGAAAATTTAAGCAATGCCGTCTAATAATACTGCCTAAGGGAAGGATGTATAAAGTAAATAAAATTGGTCCTAGCACAGAACCTTGTGGAACTCCATAATTAACCTTAGTCTGTGAAGAAGATTCCCCATTTACATGAACAAATTGTAATCTATTAGATAAATATGATTCAAACCACCGCAGCGCAGTGCCTTTAATACCTATGGCATGCTCTAATCTCTGTAATAAAATTTTATGGTCAACAGTATCAAAAGCAGCACTGAGGTCTAACAGAACAAGCACAGAGATGAGTCCACTGTCTGAGGCCATAAGAAGATCATTTGTAACCTTCACTAATGCTGTTTCTGTACTATGATGAATTCTAAAACCTGACTGAAACTCTTCAAATAGACCATTCCTTTGCAGATGATCAGTTAGCTGTTTTACAACTACCCTTTCAAGAATTTTTGAGACAAAAGGAAGGTTGGAGATTGGCCTATAATTAGCTAAGATAGCTGGGTCAAGTGATGGCTTTTTAAGTAATGGTTTAATTACTGCCACCTTAAAAGCCTGTGGTACATAGCCAACTAATAAAGATAGATTGATCAGATTTAAGATCGAAGCATTAAATAATGGTAGGGCTTCCTTGAGCAGCCTGGTAGGAATGGGGTCTAATAGACATGTTGATGGTTTGGATGAAGTAACTAATGAAAATAACTCAGACAGAACAATCTGAGAGAAAGAGTCTAACCAAATACCGGCATCACTGAAAGCAGCCAAAGATAACGATACGTCATTGGGATGGTTATGAGTAATTTTTTCTCTAATAGTTAAAATTTTATTAGCAAAGAAAGTCATGAAGTCATTACTAGTTAAATTTAAAGGAATACTCGGCTCAATAGAGCTCTGACTCTTTGTCAGCCTGGCTACAGTGCTGAAAAGAAACCTGGGGTTGTTCTTATTTTCTTCAATTAGTGATGAGTAGTAAGATGTCCTAGCTTTACGGAGGGCTTTTTTTATAGAGCAACAGACTCTTTTTCCAGGCTAAGTGAAGATCTTCTAAATTAGTGAGACGCCATTTCCTCTCCAACTTACAGGTTATCTGCTTTAAGCTGCGAGTTTGTGAGTTATACCACGGAGTCAGGCACTTCTGATTTAAAGCTCTCTTTTTCAGAGGAGCTACAGCATCCAAAGTTGTCTTCAATGAGGATGTAAAACTATTGACGAGATACTCTATCTCATTTACAGAGTTTAGGTAGCTACTCTGCACTGTGTTGGTATATGGCATTAGAGAACATAAAGAAGGAATCATATCCTTAAACCTAGTTACAGCGCTTTCTGAAAGACTTCTAGTGTAATAAAACTTATTCCCCACTGCTGGGTAGTCCATCAGAGTAAATGTAAATGTTATTAAGAAATGATCAGACAGAAGGGAGTTTTCAGGGAATACTGTTAAGTCTTCAATTTCCATACCATAAGTCAGAACAAGATCTAAGATATGATTAAAGTGGTGGGTGGACTCATTTACATTTTGAGCAAAGCCAGTTGAGTCTAATAATAGATTAAATGCAGTGTTGAGGCTGTCATTCTCAGCATCTGTGTGGATGTTAAAATCGCCCACTATAATTATCTTATCTGAGCTAAGCACTAAGTCAGACAAAAGGTCTGAAAATTCACAGAGAAACTCACAGTAACGACCAGGTGGACGATAGATAACAACAAATAAACTGGTTTTTGGGACTTCCAATTTGGATGGACAAGACTAAGAGTCAAGCTTTCAAATGAATTAAAGCTCTGTCTGGGTTTTTGATTAATTAATAAACTGGAATGGAAGATTGCTGCTAATCCTCCGCCTCGGCCCGTGCTACGAGCATTCTGACAGTTAGTGTGACTTGGGGGTGTTGACTCATTTAAACTAACATATTCATCCTGCTGTAACCAGGTTTCTGTAAGGCAGAATAAATCAATATGTTGATCAATTATTATATCATTTACTAACAGGGACTTAGAAGAGAGAGACCTAATGTTTAATAGACCACATTTAACTGTTTTAGTCTGTGGTGCAGTTGAAGGTGCTATATTATTTTTTCTTTTTGAGTTTTTATGCTTAAATAGATTTTTGCTGGTTATTGGTGGTCTGGGAGCAGGCACCGTCTCTACGGGGATGGGGTAATGAGGGGATGGCAGGGGGAGAGAAGCTGCAGAGAGGTGTGTAAGACTACAACTCTGCTTCCTGGTCCCAACCCTGGATAGTCACGGTTTGGAGGATTTAAGAAAATTGGCCAGATTTCTAGAAATGAGAGCTGCTCCATCCAAAGTGGGATGGATGCCGTCTCTCCTAACAAGAGCAGGTTTTCCCCAGAAGCTTTGCCAATTATCTATGAAGCCTACCTTCACCAGTCACCAGCACTGCTCCTGGAGATCACCTGCCCTGCATGTTTTCCAACAGTCTTTGCTCCACCCACTTCTAATTAACTAAGTCAGGAGTGCTCAGTCAAACATAGCACTACGAAACACCAGGTTTAACTAACCAGCTGTGTCTGCAACAAACAGACATGGAGAACAAGCGGTGGAGGTGATCTCGAGGAACACGGTTGATGACCACTGGTGTGAATACTTACATATAGCACTGTAAAGGGTGGAAATCCTCATAACTCTTCATGATTTGATGATGGGGTCATAATGTGGAACAGACAAGTCAGTTTAACATGCTTGTAACAGTGAATCTAATCTCAGCACATTGCAGTTACGTAGCACAGGTTCCTGTCTGGATGCCAGTACATAACTTTCCTGAAAACTACAAGTAATGATCAGCACGTAGTGACAGTAGTCTGACGTCTGCAAGCATTAGGTACACGGAAAAAGTAATGCATGACTTACATTTCCATGTGATCAGAATGTCCAAATAACATCATTTTCTTAGGTTGTCTCAATGACAAACATGAGGAAACTGTGTTATTTAGACACATTATGGTCATGTGGAATTTCTTTTATTTAACCAGGTTAGTCCCATTGAGATTGAGACCTCTTTTGGCCACAGGTGGGAATCGATCACATGACCTTCTTACTGTGAGGCAGCAGTGCTAACCACTAATCCACCATGCTGCCAATATTTGTGAGCAATGCACGTATTTAAATCATGTAAATCCAACAGACGTTTCTCAGTGTATGTTTGCAATTGCAAAACAGAAGAAAATTATGTTATTTGGACACATTCTGGTCACATAAGTCATAGCAAAAGCACCTCCGTGTTGAATTCTCACGGGACATGTTGTGACATGCCCACCTCTTCCACAATTTCTCGGATAGTCACACGACTGAAAAGCCACTGAAAGCTGTCTGAATCTTCCGAATGGTTTCCACCTGGCTGTCACCCAGTTTCTGGCAAAATGTGATGCAGTCGCGCTGCTCCAGTTGTTCCACCATTTTCCTTGCAATGAAAAACCACCGAGAGCACGACACACAACCTCACACAAAGGCTGATTGTCAGCAAATGACGCAATCAACAGGCGTGAAAAAATTCACACATGCGCACAAAGGTTCAAGGTTGGCTCAAGTAATGATCAGCACGTAGTGACAGTAGTCTGACGTCTGCAAGCATTAGGTACACGGAAAAAGTAATGCATGACTTACATTTCCATGTTATCAGAATGTCCAAATAACATCATTTTCTTAAGTTGTCTCAATGACAAACATGAGGAAACTGTGTTAATTAGACACATTATGGTCATGTGTAATTTCTTTTATTTAACCAGGTTAGTCCCATTGAGATCGAGACCTCTTTTGCAAGGGAGACCTGGACAATTATAAAGTTTCCAATTCACCTAAGCTGCATGTCTTTAAATATGCTCACATGTGCACAAAGGTTCAAGGTTGGCTCATGCAAGCACATGTGATTCAAATCCATCAGGTTTTTGCAAAAAATAAAAGGTCGGATACTTTTCTAACAGACCTTGTATACTTCATGATTTGTTATGTTTAAAATTCAAACGTATGAACCAAGCAACCCGGTAATCAGTTCATCCTATCCTCCAGGGATACCTGTAGTGTAAGTATCAAGTGCCTTGAGGTCGAATGTTCACTAATGTCATTTTGTTGAAAACTGAAGATGCTGTCAGTAAAATAATTAGATCATTATAAGCTGTTAATGGGAACCAGAATCACACATTCTCATCCACTTCATGCTACAGAATCTGTGAATGAGCACTGGTATACCAGCGGAGTCAGGACCCACTTACACAAATACCCAAGATGATAAACCACCATCTACATTCCTCATTTCAACATCACTCTACACCATCCCAGAAACTATATTACTTTTGTAAGAAGTGTCTTTCCATTTGCTGGTCCACTTTTCTCATGCTCCGCGATGAGTAACACAACAGTTTATGGGAACGTGGCACTGATTTATATTCTAATTTATCCTGCACATTAGCGCATATCTGCAAACGCTGAACTGCTGCAACACAGTGTGTATCTCTCTGTTTGCCCTCTGCAGGTGGGCTGCATGCCCTGGCTGTGGGGTAGTGCCAACACCAACAGCTCCATTGTCATCATCGATGTGGATGGTATCAACCGCACCATGACGGAGCTGCCTTGCGATGGAGCTCGCTATACCTTCTTGTCCTGTGTAGTGGGCACCCTCACTCTGGCACTTTTCTTACGTGTCTCCTGGCTTCCAAAGATGATGCTAATGCTCCTTTTGGGAGTGCTTTATATCACCGTGTTGGAGCTCAGCGGCTTTCGGAAAACTGCAGGGTGAGGTTCACAGCACACCGTTTGTATGATTGAGTCCAGATGTAGCATTAACTCTCTGGAGTCCAGCGTATAATTGGCTGTTTTTGACTACTTTTGGTTTTACCGTCATAATTTACCTTTAAAAAACTGTCATGTTTTTCAGCACAACCTTACCTGTGTGACTTTATGGTTTTCATTTTGACATACTGTATTAACACACTGAACTTAAATTCACACAAAACATAAAACCCAAATAGAAAAAAGTTTTGTTTTTTTGTACCGTGAAAACCACTATCATGTTTAGCAAACTATTTTTATAACTTAGAATGCAAATATACATTGTAAATTTCAAAAACATATGTACAAAAGTAGCAAACAACACAGTTATATACAGCTATTTATATTACAATGCAGGAAATGCTTTGGGCATTTTTGTACAGCTATTTACAAAACAATAAGATGCCACACAAATTATTTGTGCCACTAAAAAAAACCAATTGTCCAAAACAAGACCTCTCTGCCCTGTAATGGACATGTCACAGGCCTGACACTTTGTCATTCCTCTTGTTGTCCACCTGGAGGCAGCGTCTGCACCTTAGTCTGTCTTTGGTGGCTTTTTGTTCATAGGGTTTATGCGTTTTTCCACCAATGATAAAGGGGATGCCTTTTTTTCACCTGTCTCTCGTTTCCTGCAGACTGATGGAGCTTGCTCAACAAAGAAATTAGACCACTTTGGTGCATTTTTCAGCAAAAATGACCATAATACTCAGGAAAAAGATGCGTGTTTTAATTATTCATCAAGTTATACTAAGCCTATCAACAGAATTTAAAAACTGGTAAATAGTTTGGGGTCCGCTCTTTCAACACACTTTCAAAAAGAGACACAGAGTGTGGTGGATTTGATGGGACGACCACTTAATTGGATCGTGTGACTTTTACGCGGAGACGCGTCAGACGACTCCAGAGGGTTAAAGCTACAGTGTGTAGGATTTACGGGCATTTATTAGCAGAAGTGGAATGTAGCATTCAAAAAGATCTGTGCATTTGTATATAATTAACTGCAACAATGAACTGATGTCTTTTCAAAAACTTTGAATGAGCCCTTGATGTCTGCTTGAGAGCAGGCCCCCTCAAGGAGGCCACCATGTTGCAATGCAAGTTGCTGTGTCCCAAATCATGGGCTGCATCCTTCGAAGGTTGCATTTGTTAACTGCATTTATCATAGTGCTGTGCTTAGGCTGTCCCATTTTGAAGGCATCTTTGAATGTGGTTCATGAATGCAGCCTTCTTTCCCCTGAAAATACAGTACACAATAGATGTATCCTATGTCGTTCAAGTAAACCCAAGAATCATTGTACAATTTTCCCCCTAAGATACAATGGTTAGTAACTTAGGAGTAAAAAGGACAATTTGGGGCTTCATATGAACAATTATGTATAAGTAATGTTTATAAGTAAAGTATAAATAACTGCTGAAAATGACACCCACTTTACTAGCTTGTTGCGTGCGGCTATCGAGGTTGCTCAGCGACAGGGGGTAGTGGTGGGAAAGCTAATGTAGCAATCACAAAAGCTCTGAAGGTGGATCATTTCATTTGGTTTGGCCTCCACGGTCTTGGAAGGTCAGATCTTCATGGAACTCAACCTTTGCAGGATGCGGCCCTTGAATTCAGACCCAGCTGCTTAATCTGTCTTTCACATTTTGCAGCATGGCTAAAAGAAGAAGAGGAATCAGTGGTTGCTCCGTTATAAACCTTCTACTTTTTTATTTTTGTTTTTGTGAAATGGAGGCTCATACATATTGCTGATCCCAAGAGAAAGCAAGGAAGTGTTTACATCTGCCATCAAAGAAAAAACACGAAGAGAAACAAAATCATGATCAGTGACGGCATCATGCAATCTGCATCCTCACCACTAGATGGCATTACATCATACAAACTAGCTTTATGCTATAGCATGCAAAACTGTCATAAAAATAGTAGAGAAGCTTGAATCTTCGACTGGACTGGGTTGCTTGACGTGAGGACGTTTCGCTTCAAATCGCAGAAGCTTCCTCAGCTAAAATTCTTGCTCTGGAAGTCTGACTTCTGTCTGACTCTTGTAGAGATGAATAAACAGAAGTCACAAAAGCTGGAGTTTTAAACCTAACCAGACCCCTCCTACTGAGAGGCAGACTGCTATAGGCTAGTGACTAAACAATAGCTCTAATTAGCAACTATTGTGCTCTAGTTAGCACTCTCCTAATGACAGGGCAGCTGTCCCTCCTCATGATGGGATGGATGCCTTTCCTGATGGCTCCCTTGATGACTCTCCTGATGACGTGAATGACTCATTACCATGAACAAAAGACTGAAACTCCTTTGATCCGAGTACCCCATTGTAAACAGGGGATAAAGTGTGTCTCAGACCCCCTCCCCGGTTAAGGCTGGATTTCAAACGTTTCACAAAGAATGCCTCCTTGACCCCTCTCTCAAACCATTTCTTCTCTCTGGCTAATATTTTAACTTCCTTGTCCTCAAACGTGTGGTTAATGTCTTTAAGGTGGAGATGCCATAAAAATCTTACTTTTGCTTCATAAACCAAAGCTTACAGACCAGTTTAGCCACAATGCCAGTGCCACATGAGCGCCCCCTAGAACGTCTTGTGGAAACTTGTGGATCAAAACAAACAAGGTGGAGAAACACATTCAGCACTTTTCTGGAGGAGAAAAAATCTGAATAAAGGGTGTTAAAAATACACTGAAATTCAATCCCTTTTGCACACAACCAAGACTGGATGCATCAGTGCCAAAGTTTGAGTCCTTATGAGAGATAAAGCCCACAATGTTCATGTGAGTTCAAGCTCTCCTAATACATACGTCCATCAGTTTCTGTGGCGCCAACATAACTTGGAAACTTATGCTGAGATGTTATTGTTATTGTTGTTATGTTATTCGCTGATTAACATTAAAGTTTGGATCCAGAAGCCAGAAAGAAATGATGTCACACTAAACTGGTGTATGAAGCATGAGATCCCAGGTGGAGGTCTTCAGGGTTTCCACTTCTTTCTGCAGAACAGAGACCAAACCCTGGGTCCTCCTGTGTCTAAGTGTTTGCTTGATCTAGTTCTAATGCAGGGTGTTTTTGGTCACAGTACTTCTATTCATTTTGGTTGAGGTAGAATTTTCCTCAGTTCTATTTCGGGTGAGCTCAAATAAACCTGGACTCCCTTTGGAATTGCACACTGACGTGTAGGAGTTGGACTACCAATATACAGACCCGGGTTTAATTCCAGGAGCGTGTTTCAGGCTACCTGTATTTGTCTTTGGACAAGACACTTCATCTACATGGTCCCAGTCCACCCAGCTGTAAATGGTTACCTGTCTTGACTGGGGTAGTAACCCGCGATGGACTAACTAGTATGGTGTTCGTGGATAAACTCCAGCTCAGTGGGCCTCAGGACTTAGCTACTTTCCACAGGATCTGTACTAAGGCAGGTCATAGAATATCAGACCCTTGAAGACCTGGACACAAATATCCACTATGCCTGGTCGTCTCACAAATATCAGTCAACTTTTTTTTTTTGGTCTAGACAAAGCACCAATATCCAGGAATTTGGATAATGCACACAGGCCGTGTACTGAGCTGTGCATGTGGAGGAGTCTTTGCTTGTCTTCAGCCCACACGCTCTTTCATGTTCCACCGTTTGAAGCCACACGTGCTCATTAGTTCCAAATCTGAAACCTGAAAGGACGATGTGGGCAGGATGATGGGAGCATGTTGGCTGTTTCACTTAAGCACTGTGGGACGTGGCCGCCGGCCAATTCTGTTGGTACTCAAATCATAAACGTGCACCCTCAAAAATGACGCTGTTAGGATCCATTTAAAATTTAGTTTAGATGCATTTATGCAAAAGTAACTTATATAACGTTATATGGTTGCAATGTCAAATGTGTTGAAATTTTTTCCTTCATGGTTTTTTCAGTGTTTTGCTCCTGATTGGGACTTCGTGGAGTCTGTTCAAATCTCAGGGTTGCTTACTGTGAGGTCTGATCAAGTGCTGACTTGTGTGTTGGTCTTTTCAACAGAGGGGGCTCTTTCCACATCCGGGGCTATGAACCCATCCTGTCTCTGCTGCTCTTTGTCAGTGCTCTGGCCCTCCACTCTAGGCAGCTTGACCTCAAACTGCGCTTGGACTTCCTGTGGGCAGTGCAGGTCAGATCATGTCTTTGTGTATGTGTGTGTGTGTGTGTGTGTGTCCATGAGGGCTTCATGCCAGATGTATGTCTCATTATGATGCATTGGCAGATCTAGCAGGGTGGGGGTGCTGAAGGGGGTTGCAACCCCCCCAATGAACCACTGACTAAAGGTGTGATAAAATATAGGAAAGGTCTTGCATAAACATAAACTTAAGATGATTGGTGAATGCTGCTGCATGCACAATTAGAAGATTTCAAGAAAAACTAAACTAAACTAATTTAAAGTAAAAAATTGTATTGAAATGAGTCTGTATTTCGCTTCACAGAGTGTCTTAGAACGCAAGAAAATGTTCATAGATTTGTATTTATTTATTTTTATTTTGCCATTTTTTAAATTTTTAAATATTTCGGACTTGTTTCCGGTGGGGGTTGGCCTCCACCTGGGCTGCGCCTTGTCAACAATCTTGTTTGTGATATTGATGAACAGTATATCAAGGCGTAGTCGGGGGAGGAGGGTCTTCAGTTTGGTGGGCTCAGGGTCTCATCACTGCTTTTTGCAGATGATGTGGTCCTGTTGGCTTCATCGGCTGTTGACCTCCAACACTCGCTGGATCAGTTCATAGCCAAGTGTGAAGCGGCTGGGATGAGGATCAGCACCTCTAAATCCGAGGCCATGGTTCTCAGCAGGAAACCAATGGATTGCCTACTCCGGGTAGGGAATGCAGTCTTGCCCCAAGTGAAGGAGTTCAGGTACCTCGGTGTCTTGTTCACGAATGAGGGGACAATGGAGCGTGAGATTTGCTGGAGAATCAGCGCAACAGGGATGGTGATGCATTTGCTCTACTGTACTGTTGTGAGGAAAAGGGAGCTGAGCCAAAAGGTGAAACTCTCGGTCTACTGGTCAATCTTTGCTCCTACTCTCACCTGTGGTCATGAGTGTTGGGTCATGACCGAAAGAACTAGATCGCAGGTACAAGCGGCTGAAATGGGCTTCCTTAGGAGGGTGGCTGGTGTCTCCCTTAGAGATAGGGTGAGAAGCTCGGTCATCTGTGAAGAGCTTGGAGTAGAGTCGCTGCCCCCTTCATGTTGAAAGGGGCCAGCTGAAGTGACCCCGGGGGAAGACCGAGGACTAGGTGGAGAGATTAAATCTCTACACTGGCCTGGAATCGCCTCGGGATCCCCAGTCAGAGGTGGACAATGTGGAACAGGAAAGGGAAGTCTGGGGTCCCCTGCTGGAATTGTTACCCCAGCGACCCAATCCCAGATAAGTGGTTGAAGATGTAAAACCCCAATTCCATTGCGCCTTGAGGCAACTTTGCTGTGATTTGGCACTATATAAATGAAAATAAATTAAAATTGAAAATTGAAATTGAGGCACCTACAGTATGTGCTCCATCGTGCATAGAATCAAGCTCTACGTGACCAAAATTTGCACAATGCAAGTGATAGTCATCAAAGTAGATTCTGAAGTAACCATTCATTTTTACAAAATCTCATTCCAGCAGTACCCAAGGATCCTCCAAAAGAGATCTAAGACATCTAGTTGTGGCCTCAGGTCACTGTTTACTATCCAAGTCTCACAACCATGCAGTAAGGCAGAAGGCACCAAGGAGTCCAGGACCGTAAAGACTTGGACTTTCATTCTTCAACAATGATATTGACATCGTCCATTCACCTCACAAATCCAGAAACTCTTCCATGACATCTCTCAACATCAAAGTCCAAGCACCCAGAAACATGAAAGTTACTGCTGAGATAAGTGAACGATTCTACAAGTTCAGTGTTTTAACCTTTATTTAACCAGGTTAGTCCCATTGAGATTGAGATCTCTTTTGCAAGGGAGACCTGGACAATTATAAAGTTTCCAATTCACCTAACCTGCATGTCTTTAAATGTGGGAGGAAACCCACGCAAACACAGGGACAACATACGAACTTGAAGCCCCGGTCACATGGCACTAACAACGGACACCGAAGCCAAAACGAAACAAGAAATCTGGACTTACACTGTCTTTCAGAGACATAGTTTAACTGCTGTCCAGCTTCGTTCCTGTAGCTGGTGCTTCATCAGAATGTTCAAACTTTTGAAAAATGTGAACGAATTCCAATGACAACTTCAATTTGTCCGTATTCCGCTTTGCTTTCTGTCTTGATGGTTCCTCCTCATTTGCATAGTTCCCGTACCGTCAGCATTCCATTTGATTGTTGTCCAACTTTGTCCAACCTCCCAAGTCCGACGTATTGCACGAACATTGACGATATCTGACCAGATCAATAACTAAAGATCCGACGAGCTGAACATGACTCGACCATGCATGGGATGAAAAGCAACGTTGTCATACAGAAACAATAGAGACAACAATGTTTTATCAACTAGTGTAACTATTTACGCACGTTCCAGCCATTTGTGGCTGCAACATGCGTATGCGCACACACGTTGTTGTAGTGAAGACAAACCTGTTGTCAAAACAACCAGATCTCACACCTGCAGGTGCTGTGGAGAGCACAGGCTGGCTGCAGAAATGATCACAGACTGGCTGCAGAAATGATCACAGACTGGGTGCAGAAATGCTCACAGACTGGCTGTAGAAATGATCACAGACTGGCTGCAGAAATGATCACAGGCTGGCTGCAGAAATGATCATAGGCTGGCTGCAGAAATGATCACAGGCTGGCTGCAGAAATGATCACAGACTGGCTGTAGAAATGATCACAGGCTGGCTGCAGAAATTATCACAGGCTGGCTGTAGAAATGATCATAGGCTGGCTGCAGAGCACAGGCTGGCTGCGCTCGGTCTGATACCCGCTGTTAACATCATCATGAATGTTTTGTTTTGATTTAAAGTTTCAAGGTCGCCATTCACTTCATTTTTCTTTTGTTAGTTTCAGGTTTGTTTTGTTTTTTTATGTGCTCTGGACTCGCAGGCTTTTCTGTGATGGAAGAAGTGCCAGTTGGCTCATTCGTCCACTTTTTCTCGATGATTTATGACTTTGTGACTTTTTTCCTCCGTTCAGCTATCGTCGTGTGTCGTGTGACCGAGCCCTTACAGAGAACAGCATGATTATAAAGTGACAGTGCTAACCACTGCACCAACACATCTCTGCTTTCAAAGTCTCAAAGTCAAGTTTCTTACTGACCCCATGTGGTGAGAATGTGGAACAAACCACTATTCCTCTTTGAATCTGCTCCCTGTGTGTCCTCCACCCCCATCAGGCGGAAGAGGACAGGGACGGCATGGAGAAAGTGAAGCTGGACAACAGGAGGATTCTCTTCAATCTTCTGCCGGCTCACGTGGCTCAACACTTTCTGTTGTCCAACCCCAGGAACATGGTGAGCCTCGCCACTAAACACAGGGACAGACAGATGCAGAAAGACAAACAGGTAGAGAGAAAGAGGAGGAGCAGAACCTCAATTAAAAAAAGGACATATTCTGCACTGTTCCTCAAACCACCGATGGAGGCTGAGTTTCTGTCTGTGCCTTTTCTTGTCCCTCCAGGATTTGTACTATCAGTCCTACGCTCAGGTTGGCGTCCTGTTTGCCTCCATCCCAAACTTTAATGACTTTTATATTGAACTCGATGGCAACAACATGGGAGTGGAGTGTCTGAGACTGCTGAATGAGATCATTGCTGACTTTGATGAGGTAAGATGCTGACTTCTTTTTTTTTAACAGTCCCACATCAGAAAAACCTGGGACAGTGTAGAAAATAAAAAAAAAGAAAATTACAGTATTCTTATATTTCGCTTGCCTTCTATTTCATTCCAGACATTCCACTCAAAAAAAATGACTCATTGGATGAACTCATTTCAATTATGTGCAGGATTTCCATTTAATTAATATATATAGCCCCAACTCAAATAAAGCACATCCATGCAAGATCATTTAATTTAATTTAATTGAGACTACATATGTTTATTAGATGGAAATCCAATCCAATGAGTTAGTTTTTTGAGTGTATAAACCAAAGATATTTCATGTTTTGTTACGTCCACCAAGGATGTAATAAAATCATTGGCGTTTATTTATTTATTTGTCTGTCTGTTAGCAGGATTATGTCAAAATTACTGCACGGATTTGGATGAAATGTGCACCATAGATACATATTAGAGCATGGAAGACTCCACTGCAATTTTGGAGGTGATTCGGTTCTGGATTGGCAGACGTCAGCAATCTCTGATTACTCTTGTTTGTTAACGCAGGACTTTCATTCCTGCGTTTGAGGGCTGCAACACATTCCAAAAAATGTTGGGACCTGAAAGGCACCTGAAATGTTTCATTCCATGGTGTCGTCAAAATCAAAATGTCTTTTTATGGTTGTACAAAAGAATGCCAACATTGCAAAGTGGCAAAGGTTTTCGCATCTCAACTGTTTTTTGAATGTGTTTTGAAAGGCTTGAACATTTGAACGGCTTGAAATGTGGGAATAATGGATGAATATTAACAAATGAAATTAAGCTGACCACACAAAACATGAAATATTGCCTGTTCAAACTGTCTGCAATGAAATAAAAGCCGGTGTAAATGTAAGAATCAAAAATCCTCTAACTCCTCGGCGTTTCTTTTCCAGCTGATGGATAAGGAGTGCTACAAAGACATCGAGAAAATCAAAACCATTGGGAGTACATACATGGCTGCTGTGGGTCTCGTCCCAACAATTGGTACTAAGGTCACGTATCAGTTTGTGCTTCTGCTTGCACGTGCACATATATAACAGAATGAGAAGTACGAGGTCTGTCCGTAAAGTATAGGTCCTTTTTATTTTTTTCTAAAACTATATGGATTTCATTCATATGTTTTTACGTCAGACATGCTTAAACCCTCGTGCGCATGCGTGAGTTTTTCCACGCCTGTCGGTGACGTCATTCGCCTGTGAGCACTCCTTGTGGGAGGAGTCGTCCAGCCCCTCGTCGGAATTCCTTTGTCTGAGAAGTTGCTGAGAGACTGGCGCTTTGTTTGATCAAAATTTTTTCTAAACCTGTGAGACACATCGAAGTGGACATGGTTCGAAAAATTAAGCTGGTCTTCAGTGAAAATTTTAACAGCTGATGAGAGATTTTGAGGTGATTCTGTCGCTTTAAGGACTTTTCACGGTGCGAGACGTCGCGCTGCGCTCTCAGGCGGCGTCATCAGCCTGTTTCAAGTTTAAAACCTCCACATTTCAGGCTTTATTGATCCAGGACGTCGTGAGAGAACAGAGAAGTTTCAGAAGAAGTCGGTTTCAGCATTTTATCCGGATATTCCACTGTTAAAGGAAATTTTTTTAATGAAAGACGTGCAGGCGGATTGCAGCGTCGGCTCGCAGCCGCCGCGACGCTCCGCCACAGGAAAAACACCTCTGTTGGAAGCCTTGAGGACAAGTTGGAACATCTCCAGCTGATAAACAATTTCTCATATACTCACTCCACTGAAAGCCATCAAAAGCCGCCTGGATTTTACAAATGGTTATCAACACGGAGGTGTTTTTCCTGTGCCGCCGCGCCGCGTCGGCTGCGTCCCGACGCGCGGACCCGTCCGCACGTCTTTCATTAAAAAAAATCTCCTTTAACAGTGGAATATCCGGATAAAATGCTGAAACCGACTTCTTCTGAAACTTCTCTGTTCTCTCACGACGTCCTGGATCAATAGAGCCTGAAATGTGGAGGTTTTAAGCTTGAAACAGGCTGATGACGCCGCCTGAGAGCGCAGCGCGACGTCTCGCACCGTGAAAAGTCCTTAAAGCGACAGAATCACCTCAAAATCTCTCATCAGCTGTTAAAATTTTCACTGAAAACCAGCTTAATTTTTCGAACCATGTCCACTTCGATGTGTCTCACAGGTTTAGAAAAAATTTTGATCAAACAAAGCGCCAGTCTCTCAGCAACTTCTCAGACAAAGGAATTCCGACGAGGGGCTGGACGACTCCTCCCACAAGGAGTGCTCACAGGCGAATGACGTCACCGACAGGCGTGGAAAAACTCACGCATGCGCACGAGGGTTCAAGCATGTCTGACGTAAAAACATATGAATGAAATCCATATAGTTTTTGAAAAAAATAAAAAGGACCTATACTTTACGGACAGCCCTCGTATAGTTTCATGCATCAATACTAATTTGTTCATCTTCATCCATTTTTTTAGGCCAAAAAGTCCATTTATGATCATCTGAGCACGATAGCCGACTACGCCATTGAGATGTTTGACGTTTTAGATGAAATCAACTATCAGTCGTACAATGAGTTCGTCTTGAGAGTGGGTGCGTCTATAGCCACACTAAATTGTTGCTCCAGTTAAAACTCCCAGTAGAAGTATACTAAAAATGGGAAGATATGTATATTTTAATATGTAATTTATACGTGTGCAGGCATCAATGTGGGCCCGTGCGTTGCCGGGGTGATTGGTGCACGGCGGCCTCAGTATGACATCTGGGGGAACACAGTCAATGTGGCGAGCCGTATGGACAGCACCGGGGTTCCTGGAAAGATACAGGTACCCAAAGCACTGACAAACACTCAAAAAGAGCAGAGGTGCAAACCCAGGGGCAGCACAACTGGGTGGCCAAACTATGTTAATGATTAGGGCCCCAAGCTAGAAGTGGACCCCCCCAAGAATGGTTGGTTACATTTTTAGAGAAGCCCTATGTTTGAACAGCCCAGGAGACTGCAAAGACATCTGCAGTCTGAAAGTTCAGACTCTTGATTACAGTATCAAACACAGCCAGAAAAGCAAATGGAAAGAAAAATAACCTCTGTCAAGGAATCAAAGTAATCAGGATGAAAGCTCAGTGATCACAGTGATCTCAAAGTTTAGGATTAAAGATGCGTTATCACAGGATCAAGGATGAGCCCTCGGGCTCTAATGTCAGCATTAAAGTTGACTGATCAGGCTCAAATGTTACTAATCAAGATTAAAGCTCAGAATCAAAGATATGGATAAAAATGAGTGACCAGCATCAAAGATTCAGATCACAGTTCAGATGTCAGGATCGGAGGTCAGCATTAAAGGTGAGTCGTGAGGATCTAAAGTCAGCAATCAGCATCAAAGCTCAGAATCAAAGATTTGAATCATAGATGTATCATAGATGAGTGGTTCATAAGTCAGTGATCATGATCAAAGATCTGGTCACAGTACAGGAACAGGAATTTAAGGACAGTACTAAAGATGAGTGATCAGGATCAAAACAGCATCAGCATCAAATCTCAGAATCGAAGGTTTGGATAAAAAAAAAATCAAGACCAAAAGTCACCAATCAGTATCAAAGCTCAGAATCAAAGATTTGAATCATAGATGTATCTGTTGTGTGGGCCGCCAGAAGAGGAGGTACTGCTGGCCCACCACCAGAGGGCGCCCTGCCTGAAGTGCGGGCTTCAGGCACGAGAGGGCGCTGCCGCCACGGCCACAGCCGGGGGTGACAGCTGTCACTCATTATCTCATGACAGCTGTCACCCATCTACACTTCATCATACCACTCCATAAAAACTGGACGTCATCTCCACCTCGTTGCCGAGATATCATCGACCTGTGAAGGTAATATTCTCAGCCTTAAAACTAACTGTGTCTTAGTCTGAACTCGTTTTACAGCTGTTTTCCTGTGGAGTGCCTTATCTGGGAGATTGGCGTAATCAGCGACGGCTTCGCTTCACACCCCAGCCAGATAAGTGTTTGAGACAGGAGCTGCACGAGTGTGTGTGAGAGGTGGAGGTGGACTCTCCACCATTGTTGCTACTGGGTGTGCACACACCCACATCTTATTGTTTCTACTCCTCGCCAGCAGTACCAGATCCGACATTCGGAGACGGTGGCCACCTGGGGACTCGGGACTTGGCGGCTCCAGTATTCTCCAGGTTCGGTGGCGGAGGAAATCGTGTGGTTCCGGTTCTTCTCAGGACAGACGTCTTCTATCCTCGAGCCTGCCCACACGTCACCTTTGTGGATTGACTGTTTGCAAAATTCTGTATTCCTCTGTATTGTGGTTGTGCTCATTCACAACAGTAAAGTGTTCATATTCGACTCTTTCATTGTCCGTTCATTTATGCCCCCTGTTGTGGGTCCGTGTCACTACACTCTCCCAAACAGGATATCTCGGCCAATGTCATGGATCCCGAGGGGCGTCACCCATCTGTTGAACAGCCAATGGAAGAGCAGGGTGCACAGGCGTCTGCAGGAGGCGTGATTGGTGAGTTGCAGCAAATCCTCACCGCCTTTACCGCTCGGTTGGATCTGATGACCGAGCAAAACGTCATCCTTAATCGCAGGATGGAGGCTCTCACCGCACAGGTGGAAGCACGCGCTCAGGGCGCTGCTGCAGCTCCTCCTCCTGCCGACCCAGTGCAGAATAAAGACGTTCCACTGGTCGTTCAACGACCCCCCCCCCCCACCATCCCCTGAAGCATACATAAGTCCCCCAGAGCCGTACGGAGGTTGTGTGGAGACGTGCGCGGACTTCCTTATGCAGTGTTCGCTCGTCTTTGCACAACGACCCGTAATGTACGCGTCTGACGCCAGTAAGGTGGCTTATGTAATTAACTTGCTTCGTGGTGAGGCACGCGCTTGGGCTACGGCGCTTTGGGAGCAAAAGTCACGGCTCCTTACCACTTATACTGGGTTTGTGAGGGAGTTCAGAACAGTTTTTGATCACCCTAACAGAGGAGAGACTGCTTCAACAGTGCTGCTGTCAATGAGACAGGGGCGCCGGAGCGCAGCCGAATATGCAGTCGACTTCCGCATCGCGGCTGCAAGGTCCGGCTGGAATAACGTTGCGCTCCGCGCCGCCTTCATAAACGGACTGTCGTCGGTCCTGAAGGAGCACCTGGTAGCGAAGGAAGAACCGCGGGATTTAGATGGGCTTATTGATCTCGTTATACGGTTAGACAATCGGTTGGAGGAACGCCGTTGGGAGCGAGACGAAGGACGTGGCCGGGCACGCACCGTCCCTCTCCCTTCCGGGTCTGAAAAGGTTCCGCCCTCCCCACGCTCCACAGCCTCAGCGCTCCGTGTGGCAACAGCTCCCCCTGCTGACAAAGCTATGGACACGAGCAGGGCCACATTTAACAGACAGAGGAGGCTGGCCAGCGGGGAGTGCTTTGTCTGCGGCTCGAGTGAGCACCAGCAGAGAGACTGCTCCAAGCGGTTTAAACACCAACGCCCGCCCCTAGAAACTGGGCTTAGGGTGGGCCAAGGCATTCACGTGGGACACACACATATTTCCACACGACTCCCAGTTACAATCCTGAGCGGGGATTTAACCCTTCAAGCCCCAGCACTGGTGGACACGCGGTCAGAAGGGAATCTGCTAGACAGCAGATGGGCTAGGGAGGTAGGGCTCCCTCTGGTGGCGTTCCCTTCACCATTGCAGGTGCGGGCACTAGATGGCACCCTTCTCCCTTTAATCATGCACAAGAAACAACCTGTAACTCTGGTGGTGTCTGGAAATCATCGGGAGGAGATTGAGTTTTTTGTGACTCCTTCTACCTCCCGAGTGATTTTGGGCTTCCCGTGGATGTTGAAACACAATCCCCGGATTGATTGGCCGTCTGGGGTGGTGGTTCAGTGGAGCGAAACCTGCCATCGGATGTGTTTAGGTTCCTCGGTTCCTCCCGGTTTACAGGCTAAAGAGGAGGTCAAAGTCCCTCCCAATCTGACGGCGGTGCCGGTTGAGTACCACGATCTTGCTGACATCTTCAGCAAGGATCTGGCACTCACCCTTCCCCCGCACCATCCGTACGATTGTGCCATTGATTTGATTCCAGGCGTGGAGTTCCCGTCCAGCAGGCTGTACAACCTCTCACGACCTGAGCGCGAATCAATGGAGACCTACATCCGGGACTCATTAGCTGCCGGGCTGATCCGGAATTCCACCTCCCCGATGGGTGCAGGTTTCTTTTTTGTGGGCAAGAAAGATGGCGGACTCCGTCCATGCATTAATTACAGGGGGCTGAATGAGATTACGGTTCGCAATCGATACCCGTTGCCCTTGTTAGATTCCGTGTTCACCCCCCTGCATGGAGCCAAAATCTTTACAAAGTTGGATCTTAGGAATGCGTATCACCTGGTCCGGGTCCGGAAGGGAGACGAGTGGAAGACGGCATTTAATACCCCATTAGGTCATTTTGAGTACCTGGTCATGCCGTTCGGCCTCACTAACGCCCCCGCGACATTCCAAGCTTTGGTTAATGACGTCTTGTGGGACTTCCTGCACCGATTCGTCTTCGTATATCTGGACGATATACTCATCTTTTCTCCGGACCCTCATGTCCAGCATGTACGTCAGGTCCTGCAGCGGTTGTTGGAGAACCGGCTGTTTGTGAAGGGCGAGAAGTGCGAGTTCCACCGCACTTCTTTGTCCTTCCTGAGGTTTATCATCTCCTCCAACTCCGTCGCCCCTGATCCGGCCAAGGTTGCGGCGGTGAGAGATTGGCCCCAACCAACAAGCCGTAGGAAGCTGCAACAGTTCCTCGGCTTTACAAATTTCTACAGGAGGTTCATTAAGGGCTACAGTCAGGTAGTTAGCCCCCTGACAGCCCTGACCTCTCCAAAAGTCCCCTTCACCTGGTCGGATCGGTGCGAAGCCGCGTTCAAGGAGTTGAAACAACGGTTCTCGACTGCACCAGTTATGGTGCAGCCCGACCCTAGCCGCCAGTTTGTGGTTGAAGTGGACGCCTCTGACTCAGGGATAGGAGCCGTGCTATCCCAGAGCGGAGAGACCGATAAGGTTCTTCACCCGTGTGCCTACTTTTCTCGCAGGTTGACCCTGGCTGAACGGAACTATGACGTCGGTAACCGAGAACTCCTTGCGGTGAAAGAGGCTCTTGAGGAGTGGAGACACCTGTTGGAGGGAGCGTCTGTGCCGTTCACGGTTTTCACTGACCATCGGAACCTGGAGTATATCAGGACCGCCAAGCGGCTGAACCCCAGGCAAGCCCGCTGGTCACTGTTCTTCGGACGTTTTGACTTCCGGATCACCTATCGCCCCGGGACCAAGAACCAGAGATCGGATGCCTTGTCCCAGGTACACGAAGACGAAGTCAAAATTGAGCTGTCGGATCCACCGAAGCCCATCATTCCGGAGTCCATTATCGTGGCCACCCTCACCTGGGACGTGGAGAAGACTGTCCGAGAGGCCCTGGCACGGAGCCTGGATCCCAGAACTGGGCCGAAGAACTGACTTTACATCCCACCAGAGGCCAGAGCTGCACAGTTCCAAGCTCTCATGTCATCCAGGGGTGCGAAGGACCGTGGCAGTTGTCCGGCAGCGCTTCTGGTGGGCGTCTATGGAGGCCGACGTCCGGGAGTATATCCAGGCCTGCACCATCTGTGCCAGGGGCAAGGCAGACCACAAAAGGTCCCAAGGACTTCTTCAGCCGCTTCCTGTGCCTCATCGCCCCTGGTCCCATATCGGCCTGGATTTCGTCACGGGCCTCCCGCCGTCCCAGGGCAACACCACCATCCTCACAATAGTGGACCGATTCTCCAAGGCAGCCCACTTCGTGGCCCTCCTGAAGCTCCCAACGGCCCAGGAGACAGCAGACCTCCTGGTCCACCACGTCATCCGTCTGCATGGGATACCAACTGATGTAGTCTCGGATCGTGGTCCCCAGTTTTCCTCTCAAGTCTGGAGGAGTTTCTGCAGAGAACTGGGGGCCGCCATGAGCCTCTCGTCCGGGTACCACCCACAGATGAACGGACAGGCAGAACGGGCCAACCAAGAGTTGGAACAGACCCTCCGCTGTGTGACATCCGCGCACCCGACGGCCTGGAGTAACCATCTGGCCTGGATCGAGTATGCACATAACAGCCAGGTGTCTTCTGCCACTGGCCTCTCCCCATTTGAGGTGTGTCTAGGGTACCAGCCCCCATTGTTTCCCGTGGTGGAGGGAGAGGTCAGTGTGCCCTCGGTCCAGGCCCACCTGCGGAGGTGCCGTCGGGTGTGGCGCACCGCCCGTTCTGCCTTGTTGAAGGCCCGGACAAGGGCTAAGACCCATGCAGACCGCCGGCGGTCCCCGGCCCCTGCATACCAGCCCGGGCAGGAGGTGTGGTTATCAACGAAGGACATCCCCCTCCAAGTGGACTCCCCTAAGTTGAAGGACAGGTACATCGGACCATTTAAAATCCTCAAGATCCTCAGCCCTGCCGCAGTGAAGCTCCAACTCCCAGCTTCACTGCGGATCCACCCTGTTTTCCATGTGTCCAGACTGAAACCACACCACACCTCACCTCTCTGTGCTCCCGCCCAGCGCCGCCTCCTGCCCGGATCATTGACGGGGAGCCGGCTTGGACAGTGCGCCGGCTCCTGGACGTCCGTCGAATGGGCCGGGGGTTCCAGTATTTGGTGGACTGGGAGGGGTATGGACCCGAAGAACGCTCCTGGGTAAAGAGGAGCTTCATCCTGGATCCGGCCCTCCTGGCCGATTTCTACCGCCGTCACCCGGATAAACCTGGTCGTTGAGGGGGGGGTCCTGTTGTGTGGGCCGCCAGAAGAGGAGGTACTGCTGGCCCACCACCAGAGGGCGCCCTGCCTGAAGTGCGGGCTTCAGGCACGAGAGGGCGCTGCCGCCACGGACACAGCCGGGGGTGACAGCTGTCACTCATTATCTCATGACAGCTGTCACCCATCTACACTTCATCATACCACTCCATAAAAACCGGACGTCATCTCCACCTCGTTGCCGAGATATCATCGCCTGTGAAGGTAATATTCTCATCCTTAAAACTAAATGTGTCTTAGTCTGAACTCGTTTTACAGCTGTTTTCCTGTGGAGTGCCTTATCTGGGAGATTGGCGTAATCAGCGACGGCTTCGCTTCACACCCCAGCCAGATAAGTGTTTGAGACAGGAGCTGCACGAGGTGTGTGAGAGGTGGAGGTGGACTCTCCACCATTGTTGCTACGGGGTGTGCACACACCCACATCTTATTGTTTCTGCTCCTCGCCAGCAGTACCAGATCCGACATTCGGAGACGGTGGCCACCTGGGGACTCGGGACTTGGCGGCTCCAGTATTCTCCAGGTTCGGTGGCGGAGGAAATCGTGTGGTTCCGGTTCTTCTCAGGACAGACGTCTTCTATCCTCGAGCCTGCCCACACGTCACCTTTGTGGATTGACTGTTTGCAAAATTCTGTATTCCTCTGTATTGTGGTTGTGCTCATTCACAACAGTAAAGTGTTCATATTCGACTCTTTCATTGTCCGTTCATTTATGCCCCCTGTTGTGGGTCCGTGTCACTACACTCTCCCAACATGTATCATAGATGAGTGGTTCATAAGTCAGTGATCATGATCAAAGATCTGGTCACAGTACAGGAACAGGAATTTAAGGACAGTACTGAAGATGAGTGATCAGGTTCAAAACAGCATCAGCATCAAATCTCAGAATCGAAGGTTTGGATAAAAAAAAAAAATCAAGACCAAAAGTCACCAATCAGTATCAAAGCTCAGAATCAAAGATTTTGGTGAGTGATGACTGATTAAGATCAAAGATCTGATCATGATTCAGCAACCAGAATCTAAGGTCAGCACTGAAAATGAGAGATGAGTCATAAGGATTTCAAAGCTCAGAATCAACAAATTGGATCAAAGATGAGTGATCAGGATTATGATGCAGCAGTCAGGATCTGATATCAGCATTAAAGATGAGTGACCAGGATCAAAAGCAAACAGCATCAAATATTTGGATTGAAGATGAAGGATCAGGATATAGATACTATATAGCTCAGGTGGTGGCCAAGTGGTCAGTGCACTTGGTTTCAGTGCGAAAGTTCTTGGTTCAGACCACACCCCTGCCACATTCCTCCATTAAGGTCATCTGGTGTAAAACTTGTGCCAATTCAACATGCAGGTCCACCTCGGA